>NW_024040040.1:52274023-52323474 GCF_014851395.1 Micropterus salmoides | reverse complement strand
AAACAAAGGAATAGGCTGAAGCCCGAGGCTGATATTTGCCTATCCTGTACACTAGAATGCAGAATACCATCAACGTTTCGCCTGCTGATACCAGAAGAAAGTATTTTGCAAAATCTTTGATGACCTTCTCGAGATCTGCAGATGAAAGGAACAAACTGATCTTAAATGTCTCAGCTGGACACTTAAATGTTTTTATCTTCTTATAACTTCATCATAGTGTGTTATAAACAATTTATTAAATGTTTAGGCCTATATGGTGCTTTTAAATGCTAAATAGGGGAACTTGTCACTGGAATAATGTGACAAAATAAACCTTTAACACACTGAAAAAATCCCTTGGATGTGTGTTTCAGACTGGATCTTCATGTGCACTCACTTGTTATTAAAACTTTATTTCACACAGACGTCCAGCTGTAGAAATATTTTATCCCAAAGTGCTTGTCACGTGCAAGTGGTTTAAATTACATCAGTTTTTCCCAGTGCAGGACAGAGAGGCTTTTATCAGATCCTGAGAGGTTCGGTGCTTTAGCCCACTCCAACATAAAAGTTTCATCACCTGTCAACAATAAATACAGCTGCAGGATGTTGTGCTGCTGCACTGACTGACTTCATGAGATGAAACGGCTCCCTGGACGGCGGTTTGCTCCTGCTAAACACAGAACGGATGCTCCTGCTGCAGATCAGTGAAGAGAGTAACAATCTTCAGCTCACATTATGAAGGTAATAATGATTTTATTTTTAGGCACAACATTATAAAAACACTGGATAATGGCAGAAAACTAATAAATCAAACGACAGTAAACAGAACAGGTGATGATAGTTACTTGAGAGCAGGAGAATAATGAGCAAAACGTCCAGGCGGGGAAATAAAAAGAGACGTGGAGAGACACAGAGAAGCTGAAGGTGCACAATATTCAGTTCACTTATCTCCCAATTAAACTCCACCAGCAGAGAGATGAAGCTGGAGGACTCCTGAGCACCACAGAGGAAGAAATTACTGGAAAATCCTGTGAAGGTCATAAATCAGTGCAACACCACAGTGCGAAAATACTGTGTTACATATAATTGCATTGAAACTATACGTATTATTACAAAAAAGTAAAAGTACTCATTGTGCAGGATTCCCATTTCAGAATTTATTTATTAGATGATAATAAGTGATGCATTAATGTGTAAGCATCAATAATGTTGTAGCTGGCAAAGGTGGAGCTAATTAACTACTTTAATAATACTGCAGCTGAATCTCTAAAATCTATCATATTTTATTAATTGATTTTTATTATGGATTAATAACCTGAATTTACAAAGTCACTAGTAACTAATGTATAAAGTATAATGTAGCATAAAATGGTAACATTACTCCAACAATACCCACATCACAGTTGTCTGAGTGAAAATATATAAATCAGCATTGACGCCTACCACCAGCCTGTCTGCAATAAACCATATCAAAGTGGACTCTAGCGTCTCATTGTGCTTGACTGCACATCCATCGTGTTAATCAAACCTGGTAATCAGCGCCAATCAGCGACTATCTAATGTTTGTTAATACAAGTAGTATGAGGCGTGTTGTGATTCTAGGATTAAGAAAAAGGAAGCTTGATTTCAGAAAGTTATTTGGATAGAAAACTTGTGGAACTAGGTGGAATGTAACTAAGTACATTTGTTCAATTCTAGACTAAAATTACTGGATAAGAAGAAACAGATGCATCATATATGATAATTCCGGCTGTCTGATAAATATAGTGGAGTAAAAATCACTCTGTGAAGTATAAGTAGCATTCAAAAAGCAAAAGTACCTCAAAATTGTACTTAAGTAAATGTGCTCAGTTTCATTCCTCCACTGGACGTGAAAGGAGGCAGCAGCCAGGACTACATCCAATGACATATAATATTACACCAGGACATTTAGAATAGAAACATTGCAACCTGCTTCAAACCCAGCAGCACGGTGACATCTGGTGGTTTGTAAAACTTACTGCAGCCTGAAGTAGAAGCACCAACACACCTCTGATTTTAATCATTTTAGTCTCACATGAGCAAAAAAAGAGTCCAAGAAGCCTGAAAGTTATTATTAGATTTGTAACACTTCTGGTCAGAAGAGCTGCATTAAATGTTATTCTGCTGTAACATAATCTGTTATTGTACAGCACGTTTATTTCCTTTTTTGATTTTGGGTAACTCACAACTGCACTGTAGGGGAGAGCGGGTGAGTTGAGCCAGTTTTTACTTGATGTGGCTTTAAAGTGAGGACATGACAGAATGCGGTGCATCCCTGAGAATAATCACTTTGGATCTAAAATAAACTGTTTCCATTTCATTAGGCTTTCCGAAAAAACACTTGCCCCATATGAGGGGTAAGTTGAGCCAAGGGAGAGAATAAGTCAATGGCATTTTCGTACCCCTCCCACTGCTCTGTCCAAACCCACAATAGGAGTTGAAGCCTGTCTGTCTTCCATTTACAGAAGCATGACTTGGTGGTTTCTGGTCTAAAATGCATAATGTCACATCATTTCGCTGATGCATAAGAATGCAATGTAAAATTACAGTAATATAGTCGTCTCAACTTCCCCCCTTTTGGCTCAAATGACCATTTTAACAAACTTGTGTCATCCAGCAGTTTAAGGGTAACAGTATAGCCTCATATTGTAACTTCCTAAAGCTCTAACAGAGGCGTAACATTTTCTTAATCATAAAAAAAAACAACTGTTTTTTGATCTTAAATGTGCTTATCACTTATTCCATATACCTCTCTCCGTCACAGGGAGAGTAAAATGGATGACTCTTCAAAAATGTGTGGTCACATGACCAATTTTGTCCACGGTTGCCGAGAAACAAGGGGTGGCTCAACTTCCCCGCAGGCTCAGATCACCCCGTTCTCCCTATTCTGGTCTGTTCCATTTGTATTTTGTTTAATTTGATCTCATTATATTGTATCTCAGTTGGTTTCATTCAGTTTTTATTGCTTATTGTTTTTAAATGTCACGTTTTCTCTCCTCATCTAAAAGACTTTGAATTGCCTCTGTGTTTGAAATGTGCTGCCTTGCTTAGATACTGAATTATTTTTCTGATATGAAGTATCACTGTACTTTTTTTGGTGTAGTTGAGGCCCGGTGCTGCACTGTGGATGTGTAAATGAAGCTGCTTTATTAAGTCATCGGTCACGTGGTTCTCTTCATTTGATACAAAGGATGTGATTGGTTACTGTCTTGATTAATTATGCCAACGTCAGTGAGTTATTGTATAAAAATAAAACACAGCAGGGGTCTCACATGTCGTGAGAATAAGTCTTGGAAATAGCTTGATATTTTAGTAATCTTTCCACACAAAAACTGCAGGTAATATTTGTACATGTCACAGCCTGTTAACTCAGACTACAGCCCAGATAAACAGAATGTGCTGATGCATGATAGGCTACTGTAGACTGCCTTGAAATCAAACCCCGACAAATGAATCACACACAGAGATTGTGCAGTTTAACTTTCTTTTAAAACATTATCTTGTTCACCTGGCATCACATTCACAATGCCAAAACAGCTCAATGTTTCGCAACCAGAGACACAACAGAGAGAAAAGATTATATTAAATCTCTTTTTTCTATCAGTAGTTTATCTAGGTTTTGTCTCAGGTGTTTGTGTCTTTAGTATAAAGATCTGTTGTTTCACATTATATTTGATGTCTGATGATGGGCTGTGGCTGAAACCTTGTGTTTTTAATAAAGTGCTGCTGACAGTCTTTCTGCCTTTTCTTTCACAAGTTCACAGTTCACAGGGTCTGTTGCAGCAACGTCACGCTAATAAAGAAATACTGAAACCCAGGCTACTGCAGCTACTGATTATTTTCATTCTGGATCAATCTGCAGATTATTTTCTCCATAAATGAAGTGATTGTTTAACTAAATGCAGACGAAGCAGCAGGATGAGTTGCATAATAATAGTACTTTTATTTGTAAAACACTTTAAGAAGAGCTTACGCACAGGTTGAGGGTTCAGGCAGGTACAGGTAACAGGCAGGTACAGGCAGGTACAGAGAGCAGGCCAGTTCCTGTTTCAATGTGAAGAAGAACAGAACAGATGAATTCAGAGGATGAAGGTGGTCGGCCGTGCTGCCTGTCTCGTGGTCTGGAACTTTCTCTGGATGTTAGCTTCTGCAGAAAAAGGTGAGTGAAGTGTTTGTTTTAAAGATACAGACATGCGACTGAGGTAAGAGCACCCGGAGCCTTAATACCGCGTTAGAGAAGAAATAAATATACTGAACAAGCCATGAAAGAGGAGCTGAGGGGCGTGCAAAACAAAACTACTGCATGTACTCATTAAAGGAAAAATAATCTTTGGGCCCCTTTTTGGATAAAGTAAAGTCTTATCTCTCAGAAAAATGAGCCATGCTCTCTTAGGCTATCTGTTTTTTTAACATGCATGTATGTATGTTTCGTCAGCCCTGTTCCAGACATATCAATTACTGTTTGAAAAGGTTTTAAATTTAGAACAAAGCTAATATACTATGAAAGATAACATCCCCTTTGTTACCCTAAGAATTTTGACCAGTTTACTTTTTTCTATGGATGAACATGTTCATTTAAAATTTACACTTCAATTGGCAAAATCTTCTGTTTAAGAAAAAGTTATGCAAATAAATCATAATAACCCAATTTTCTTTTACTTAGTATATAAAATTAGTTGATTTTACATTTTTATTTTTAGAATTATATTTGAATATTATACAAGTAATATTATATTATACAGGGCTGACACCTCAGTAACATGTTTGACAACATTTATCATATTGGTTATACTGTCTGTTATAGTGTAATGGAGTTATGATGGGACATTCATAAACCTTTAACTGAAAATGACTAATCACAATATTTTGGAGACTCATTGAGTCAGAGGGATTTTGAGAGGTTTTAGCATAAAAGATGATGCTGTGGTTGTAAATAACATTACAGTTAAATGATCTATTGAACATTGTTTGGCTTGTGTGTAAATGAAAATACACTTTACTTACCCAAGAAGGGTAACTAACTTGATTGGGGTAGCTGGACTTGGTTGAAAATACTTGAAGATGTTTCGCCTCTTATCCAAGGGGCTTCTCCGGCTCTAAAGGAGTGGTGGGGAGTCCCCAAGGGGGGTACAGGAGAGTTCGAACAGTGAACAACTGACCCTATGTATCATCGTGTAAGTGAAAAAAGCCTTCATTAACTTATTGTTTCCTAACTTGGAAGTAAAGATTTGTTCGTACCTGATGTGTTGCAGATGCTGAGGTGTTCTGTGTTTTTATGGAGAGCTGCATCTTACCGTGCAGCTTCCAGGGCGGCACTGATGCAGTCATCCACTGGACTCGGGTGACAGCAGGAAACTCCTGTCCACTCCTACTATAACAACCAGACCAGCTGGGACACCAGGCCAGCCTTCAGAGGCAGGACATCACTGTTCAAGGACCAGATCTCTGGAGGAAACGCCTCGCTCCAGCTGACTGGGGTCCAGGTTCAGGATCAGTGCAGATACAAGTGCTACACCAGCATCATCAGAGGCAACAAGGCGTCATTTATCAACCTACAAGTGGACGGTACGAGAAACACACAGTAAATACACAAAACCATCAACTTGTGTTTTCTTCATGTGCAGTTAATATTTAATTTCAGCATTTGTTCTGTCAAATTTGTGATTAAAAGTAAATCTTTTTCCTAAAACTATTAGTGAATTCATTTGTACACACAGCATCAAGATCTCTGTTTTTGCAGCTCCGGTCCATAAAGTCCACATGGAGCAGGAAGAAAACAGGATCACCTGCAGCTCAGAGGGGATCTACCCTGAGCCTGAACTCACCTGGTCCACCAGACCTCCGTCCAACGTGGCCTTCAAGAACACAACCAGAGTCCAGCAGACTGAACAGCTGCTCTACAACATCTACAGCTCTCTGATACTTTCAGACAGGGTTACTGATCTGGTCTACAGCTGCACCGTCAGCACTCGCAGGAACAGGAGGAGAGCCACTTTGAGGGAACTGAGTGAGTATTACTATTTGATGAACCGTACCAGATTAAACCTTTATGCTAATTCCCCTCTGTAGTCCCTTGGCAGGTCAAATAAAAAAAAACAGCACATTGTTATTACGTCTAATCAACTAAATCAATATACCTGGTTGATATCAGCACTTAATTGACCCTTCGCTAAGCCACGCCGCGAATACGCAGCTGGCCAATCACAGCACAGGATAGGTTTTGCTCTAACAGAGGTCTGACACTTTCATGGTCAAAAGCTGTAAATCACTACCCAGAGAGGCTGCGGATTGTTCCTAATGTGATGTTAGTTAGCTAACGCAAGCTAACTTCCTCCTGAATGTAACGTTATAAAGCCCTACTGTTCTGCTTTTTAATGATTGTAATAGTGAACAGAGACCTACCCAAGAAGACCCAGGACTAGGTGGAGAGATTATATCTCCACACTGGCCTGGGAACGCCTCGGGATCCCCCAGTCAGAGCTGGTTAATGTGGCTCGGGAAAGAGAAGTTTGGGGTCCCCTGCTGGAGCTGCTGCCCCCGCGATGAAGATGGATGGATGGTTTAAGGACGTCTGGTTTTACAACACCAGAAATCACTTGCCACTTTTCCACAAAGTAACTTTCCAAACACTACACTGAAATGTGTTATGTTTTCAGATATAACTTACAAACGGAAAGCAAACAGGACCAACTTAATTCTGTTATTTAGCAAACAAATACCCCACTGCCCATCTTATCTGACAGTATCTCAGTTTGTGTTTCTACATCATTTGATTAACAGGTGTTTGATTTGTTTTGTGTTGTATATTTTCAGCTTCTCTCGGTGGTTCCAGCTCTGACACAACAATCCCCTGCTCTGCCTCAAACACTTCCCTTCTGAACTTCAGCCTCGTCTGGAGATTCAACCACAGTCAGATCATCCTGAACCGGACCAGGACCAGCGTCCCTTACACAGTCTCAGAGGAGTGGAGGCAGCAGGTGAAGGGTGTGTCTGAGTCAGGCAGCCTCACACTACAAGACTTGTCTTTGAAACAGGAGGGGATATACACCTGTGAACTCAGCGATGACGAGGAGACAAACATAACCCACATCCTGCTGAGGATAGAGGAAGGTAAGATAACTTGCTTGTTTAATAGTGGAACTGCTTCAAACATCAGAATGATCATCTAAAGCAGAGAAAACATATCTGCTCTGTGAGATGGAAAAGTGAACACAGTTAATAACGCTCTAAAAGTTCTTCAAACTAACACTGAAGGTGTGATTCCCACCTGGCAACATGAACATTATTGAGCATTATTAACAGACTGCAACCTCACGTGTTGATGCTACAGGAATTATCAGTCAGTCCACTCGTGGAAGTTTGGTTAGTAGAAATTTCAATAAACTGAATCTTTTTCTGTTTCAGGGAGTCAAACCGGTGTCACACGTGTTATTGTAGGTGTGGCGGTTGGAGCCATTTTGTTTGTAGTTCTAGCAGCAGTCCTTGTTGTAGGCCTATTGTACTGCAAATGTAAAAAGGTAAGAAAAGACATTCTGCCTTCACTTGATAATTATTTGTGTATGTTGTTTGTACTGATGATGATGATGATGATGATGTGTGTTGGACAGAGAGAGAGGAAGAATGGCAGACAGGGTAGTATGAACCGTATCGAAGTAAGTATATCATCTGTCCTGAATTTCATAATAAGTTGACATTTAAATCATTTTGCACTGCATGACAAGCTGTAATTTATCTAATTAATCAGTAATTATTAAAATAAACCTTTAAGTTATAAAGTAACTGCTGTCTCTAATAAAATGTCGACCTAAATAAGACAATAGCAGAGTGTAACATCATGTACAACTAATAGACATAGATCAATTCTGGTAAACAGAAAATCTAACCAAATCAAATGAAGGCTTTGTGTTTGCTGCATTACTTAATTTTTTGAATTTCACTTTGAGGTATTTGACCACTTAATTCCATTCAGTTGTTTGCAGAAAGTCAACTTGTAGAAATATGATGGAAGAAGCAAACGTCTGACTCGATAATGAACAACTGAGTAACTTCAAGATCCACCAACCAACTGCTGCAGTGAAATCAAGGAAATGGTGCAGAAGGATGGGAGCTGTTGCTCGTCTCTACAGCACATCCGTGGCCCTATTTTACTGCCTATAAATTATTCTGCTGTATACTATGTCCTGTGCAATTATTGGTGTATTTCTACACCATGCTAAAAAGGTTTTATATTTATTCCTATTTTTCTTTTTTTATTTAATGTGTATTATGTGTGTATTTATTTAATGTTCTTATTTAAGCTACCCGGTGCAAGATCAATATAGTCTAATCTATCACAAGCATGACTGCATGTGAGCAAATCTTCCATTGAGAAATTAATGAGAGATGGACAAGAAGTGAAATCTACGCAAATCAAAAAGAAATCGTGTTTTCAGATGAGACAAAAGTCACTAGAACCTCTGAAGGTGGTTCTGGGATATCAGAGGTCTTTGTCAATTGCTAAGTGGTTATCCAACGGAGGTTGAGGGCAAGTGGACTTGGTTGAAGAAACTAGAAGAAGACTTTTCGTCCCTCATCCAAGAGACTTCTTCAGTTCAGACTGACTGGCTATTTAACCTCTGTGGGATCGTTAGCTAAGATCGTCTATACCACTGGTTCATTAGTGCTCCTGGCTGTGGCAACGACCGTCGTCATGGTCGTTAGAGCCACCCGTGGCCGAGTCTGAACGACCATCATTGGCATCTTCACCTGAAGCCAAGAGGAAAGGCTTGTTTAGTTTCCAGGAAGTGATGAAAGGACCGCATTGTAATTGGGGGATAAGTGTTGGCGTAGACCCCCTCCTCTGTTCGGTGACGGCTTCTCGACCCTCTCTCCTCGTCCCCTGTAATGTTGGTCTTCTTCCTGTCCTTTCATCACTTCCCAGGATACTGAACAAGCATTTCCTCTTGGCCTCAGGTGAAAATGCCAATGACGGTCATTCATTGGCTCTAACGGCCATAACGACTGTCGTTACCACAGCAGAAGCCCTAACGAACCAGCGGTATCGACAATCCTAGCTAACGATCCTACAGCCAGTCAGAACTGAAGAAGTCTCTCGGATGAGGGACCAAACGTCTTCTTCTAGTTTCTTCTACAAAGTCCAGTTGCCCTTGAACTCAACCTTCGTTGGATAACTATGACCTGGATGACTGAGAACATTCACGGACATCTTGCTAAGTGGTTGTGACCAGGTGGCTGTTTATATAAAATCAAAACGTGTAAGCTCAGTAAAAGTTAATTTCATGTAAGAGCTGTTTTATTGGGTTGACATCTTCAGTGCAGTATGTGGTTGCAATGGATTGAACAGCCTGTATTGAATAAAGCAGACACTGAGTGTAGCTGCTGATTATTCCTCAAAGGTAAGCTTGTGTTTTTGTTGAGATATTTGAGGATGTAAAAATGAAACGTTTTCTTCAGACTTTGTGATTTTTGACTTTTGAATGTGTAAAAAATTTTGCTGTGTTGATGCAACATAAATATATATAATGAAAACTTTTTTTTTTAACTATCCCACTTTTGTAAAGTCTAAACTGACAGATTCCGTTTTATATTTAGACTCCATGAAATAATGCTTTGTTGTGGTATTTATGAACTGATGCACAGCAGATGGAACGTGGTATTCCATAAAGAAAGGGCCTGCGCACACCAAACACTATTAAACAAATTTTAACCTGTACTTTGAGTCAGCTCATTTATTAACCAAGAATTTTCATACTTACTTTGTCAAATGTTTTTTTTTTTTTTTTATACTTTTGAGTTATTTTTTTATATGGAAGAAATTTTACTTTTCCTTGAGTAAAGATGTTTAGTTCTCTACCCACAACAGTAGGCCCGCCTGCGCTGACATGAGCCGCAGAGATCAAAAGCAAAACAGAGTCAAAGCCAGCACAGACCCAGGTTCAGCGCCAGAGACATGGGATGAGATTGATCATATTTGCTGTACCCAGTGGCTCAGCTGAAGTGATAACCTTACAGGAGAAGAGGATAGATAGGTGTTTCTAGTTTTCAAAATGTATTTTAATGCCTCATGTCCTTAAGTACTGTATAAAATTCCCAAGAATGCAGAAGTAAAGGCATCTCAAGATCCAAATTTATCCCAGTCCACATCTGCGTGCATGCAAGTCTCAATGGGACTTTCCTGTAAAAAAAAAAAAATAAACAAGTGGGACAAGACAAAACATAGCAATATCACTTTCTAGTTCAAAAGAAAGACCGCCAGCTTGTTATTGGTCCTGCAAACTTTTATTTCACCAGCTCTCACAAACATCCGCTGGCCTCTTGCTTGGTCACACTACTTATCTTTGTAGATTTGATTAGATTTATTTTCCAGCTGCACAGGTACAAATCTTTACTGGCATCTGAGTCAGTTTTTGATGAGGTAAGTTGAGGCGTGTGGTATTTCATTCCAACGTTCTTATCTTTTGCAAGCATTCTTACAGTGGTGGGATAACACTGTTACGGAAGCGTGCCTTATGAGTGATGATTGCTCTCCGGCCTGTGGTGTCTCGAGTACTTCCGCATGAACAAATAGTGAGCTGGGTGCTGTTGATCCCTGAGAAGGCTCTGTGCTTCTTATCCTGCAGAGTTTGTCGACAGAGGGGAGGTTTGAGCCCATAAGCCTCTCTGATTGAAGAGATTCCCTCTCAGCTTGCGTGGTGTTACCTGACCACACTGCAAGCAACTAGGTGTCTTGCTCAGGGACACATTGGTGGGTGTGTCACAGTGGGAATCAAGTCTCTCACATCAAAATGTATGTGTCTTAGCCACTGTGACATCACCACAGACAATAAAACTGTCCGCACCTTAATATATTCCACTTCCCCAGAACATGAGTGAGATATTACCTCAGTGTCGATATACTAGGATTTTTTGATGAAGTTGCTGTTCCTCCCCCTCTGGTTTTGCCGCATTCATTTTACATTTTATTGATTTAGCTGACGCTTTTATCCTTACGATTGCTATATACACTACCGTTCAAAACTTTGGGGTCACCCAAACAATTTTGTGTTTTCCTGAAAAGTCACACTTATTCACCACCATACGTTGTGAAATGAATAGAAAATGGAGTCAAGACATTGACAAGGTTAGAAATAATGATTTGTATTTGAAATAAGATCTTTTTTACATCAAACTTTGCTTTCGTCAAAGAATCCTCCATTTGCAGCAATTACAGCATTGCAGACCTTTGGCATTCTAGCTGTTAATTTGTTGAGGTAATCTGGAGAAATTGCACCCCACGCTTCCAGAAGCAGCTCCCACAAGTTGGATTGGTTGGATGGGCACTTCTTGCGTACCATACGGTCAAGCTGCTCCCACAACAGCTCAATGGGGTTCAGATCTGGTGACTGCGCTGGCCACTCCATTACCGATAGAATACCAGCTGCCTGCTTCTGCTCTAAATAGTTCTTGCACAATTTGGAGGTGTGTTTAGGGTCATTGTCCTGTTGTAGGATGAAATTGGCTCCAATCAAGCGCTGTCCACTGGGTATGGCATGGCGTTGCAAAATGGAGTGATAGCCTTCCTTATTCAGAATCCCTTTTACCCTGTACAAATCTCCCACCTTACCAGCACCAAAGCAACCCCAGACCATCATATTACCTCCACCATGCTTAACAGATGGCGTCAGGCATTCTTCCAGCATCTTTTCATTTGTTCTGCGTCTCACAAACGTTCTTCTTTGTGATCCAAACACCTCAAACTTGGATTCATCCGTCCACAACACTTTTTTCCAGTCTTCCTCTGTCCAATGTCTGTGTTCTTTTGCCCATCTTAATCTTCTTCTTTTATTGGCCAGTCTCAGATATGGCTTTTTCTTTGCCACTCTGCCCTGAAGCCCAGAATCCCGCAGCCGCCTCTTCACTGTAGATGTTGACATTGGTGTTTTGTGGGTACTATTTAATGAAGATGCCAGTTGGGGACCTGTGAGGCGTCTGTTTCTCAAACTAGAGACTCTAATGCACTTATCTTCTTGCTCAGTTGTGCAACGCGGCCTCCCACTTCTTTTTCTACTCTGGTTAGAGCCTGTTTGTGCTGTCCTCTGAAGGGAGTAGTACACACCGTTGTAGGAAATCTTCAATTTCTTAGCAATGTCTCGCATGGAATAGCCTTCATTTCTAAGAACAAGAATAGACTGTCGAGTTTCAGATGAAAGTTCTGTTTTTCTGGCCATTTTGAGCGTTTAATTGACCCCACAAATGTGATGCTCCAGAAACTCAATCTGCTCAAAGGAAGGTCAGTTTTGTAGCTTCTGTAACGACCTAAACTGTTTTCAGATGTGTGAACATGATTGCACAAGGGTTTTCTAATCATCAATTAGCCTTCTGAGCCAATGAGCAAACACATTGTACCATTAGAACACTGGAGTGATAGTTGCTGGAAATGGGCCTCTATACACCTATGTAGATATTGCACCAAAAACCAGACATTTGCAGCTAGAATAGTCATTTACCACATTAGCAATGTATAGAGTGTATTTCTTCAAAGTTAAGACTAGTTTAAAGTTATCTTCATTGAAAAGTACAGTGCTTTTCCTTCAAAATAAGGACATTTCAATGTGACCCCAAACTTTTGAACGGTAGTGTATGTCAGGGGTCGCACGCCTCTGGAGCAACTAGGGGTTAAGTGTCTCGCTCAGGGACACATTGGTGTCTCACCTGGGTCTCTCACACCAAAGGCATGTGTCTTATCCACTGTTCCATCACCACCCCATTCCACAGCATCGTGGTCGCCTCTGAAAACCCTGTATCTTGCCAGTGTTATGGCTTCATCGGGGTCCTCTATGCGAGCCACGTTTCATAGAAACACAGCACAACAATCCTGACTAGCCATCTGGCTGAGGAGGTTGTTTATCTTATTGGCACTGACATTGGCAGAAGGCACGGCCTGCTAACCAGGCACTGGAGTCTAAATGAAGCCTGACTCTGAGATCTCTGCGACGTCGCACACATTCTTGGACTTCCAACTTCTTAGCTTTCTCCGTCAATGTCCTCTTCGGCTCTGCTCTTGCTTGAAACTTGCTTTGGTAGCTAGCTAGCCAACAAAACTGCACCGAAAGAAGGCCAGTTCGGCAAGAGCTGAAAAGATGTCCTGTTAATGATATCTGCATTAGCTCACGTCAAACCATTCACCCTTTTACAAGTCAACGGACCATCAAAATGAGTTTGATGCTGTTATTATAAGATACAAATACCACAAATGTTTTGCTTTATATGATCTTTTCAGTTTCTGCTGTTTTATCAATCACCAAAACTTTGTACAATCCTTAAAAAACATCCCTCAAAAGTGTGCGTTCTGTTTCTGTGCCGCCATCTAGAATCAGTCAAGAGATCTCTGCAGCTTTCTTAAGTTTAACAGCAATTTGAAAGATTTTTACTTTTATCTCACGTCAAACTGTCACTTTTAACAGGTTAAGTACGTGCCCTCCGCAGTGTAAGTACATGCCCCAATGCTTTGATTGTGATAATCAGGAGGGAAGTTTTTCTTAAGGAGGATGACTCACAGCGTGCAGATAGGTACAGCATAACAGGCATGCAGGTTCACAATCAACAAAACACAACACAGAAACTGTGAAGGAAACAAAGGGCCAGTACATGAACAGGTGTGAAGATGGGCGGGGCAGTCAAGGAAAGATGGGGAACAATCTTTTTTTTGTCAGTGCACCAACTGATTAATTGACTCATCATTTCAGCTGCACTTGTATAAACTGTTTATAACAAAACATCATATTTTATAAACTCTTCGTATGTTCTGTTAGTAAAAATCTTAATTTAAAAATTTTGAAATTTGTAAAGTAACTGCAGCTGTCAGATAAATGTAGTGAAGTAAAGGGTTAACTAAAAGAAATTCAGTTAACTTATCTCCCCATTAAACTCCACCTGCAGAGAGTTGAATCACTCTGGCTGAAGGACTCCTGAGCACCACAGAGGAAGAGTTTACTGGAAAATGCTGTGGGCGGCGTACAGGGGGGGAAAGTTAGGGCCCCAAGGGCCCCTGACTGAAAAAAAGTAAAGAGAGGAAAGACTAAAGACAGTCCGCAGATACTACTTCTATCTGAACCTTTTGCTGTGATTTAATTGCAATAACGGATCAAACTGATGCCGAAATAACTACAATATGATGCTGTTTTGTTAAACGTGTGAATTCATGCTTTGTCAGGTCTGTCAGCAGGACGACAACTTTTAAAATGTTTGTTTTCTGAATGGAGTTCGGATCCATCAGGATTGTGCTATGCTAACCTGTTCAGTAAAGTACAATGACAGCTGGAATAAAGTTACAGACGCACGTTTTCTGAATTCACCAGGTAGTTCAACTTCCTCGCTTTCTTTTTTCCAAGTAATGTCCAGCTTTGTCCGGTTTTTACATAAATTTGAAGTAGTAGTCCAGCAGAACTCCGGTGCCATCTGACGCTAACAACAGCCCAGTCTCCCCATAAAGAAGGTGAGCAGCATGGTGTTAATGTCATGTCAGGTAGTCTGTGGAGATTTCTCTGTCTCTCTTGCACTTTTTATCATAACAAAAAAGAAAACGAAATATTTATTATTATTAACAGAAATGATTTTCTAACATAATGATCATTATGAATTAAATAAAACTCCTGTCTGTACTGACAGTTGGAAACACTAGCTTACCTCAGCCCGCATGTAAGTTACAGACAATATTTAAATAATCCAGTTTGATACGTTCATTTAGATTTAGTTATGGCCGTTAAATCTGTACATAGGTGTCAATGTAAAGAGAATTTATCTCTTTTTAGATTGCCTTAAGGACATTGTTTCTGGTAGCTTTTAATCTTGCATCAAATAATGAACTGCATCCTGTATGCAGACTTCCATGAACAAATCACCAGCAGTAAATATTGTGCTACTATTGAACTACAAGAAGCAAGACAGTTGCAAACCTTTAATTAGAGTTATTGTATATTGTTTCATAATTTATACAATTGGATGATAATTAATGATGCATGAATGTGTAAGCATCACACAACTGGTAAAGATGCTAATGAACTACTTTCATAAAACCGCTGGCAGCTTAATCTATAAAATGATGCCATATTTCATCAATCAATCTTTATTTATTTAGCACTTTCATAAAATACATGTAACACAAAGTGCTTCACACTATAGAACCATTTAAAATAGTTAAAATACTAACAAATGAAATAAAAAGCAGGTCAAGCCCAACAATCAATCCCCGCCCCACCCAAAATACAGCTCCGTTAAAAGCTTGGTTAAATAGTCATGTCTTTAGTTTGCCTTTAAACAAGTCCAGATTTCCTGCTGCTCTCAGCTCAACAGGAAGGGAGTTCCACAAACGCGGGCCATAACCCTAAAAGGATGCCTCTCCGTAGGTTTTAGTTTAAGCTTTAGGAATAATTAGAAAGCCACTATCAGAGGACCTGAGGGTTCTAGTAGGTTCATAAGGTAAAAGCAAATCTGCTATGTATTCTGGACCAATACCATTAAATGACTTGAAAAGTAGTAAAAGGATTTTAAAATCAATTCTAAACTTAACTGGAAGCCAATGCAGAGACTTTAGGATAGGGGTAATGTGTGTTCTCTTTCTGGTCTTAGTCAAAAGACGTGCAGCAGCGTTTTGAACCAGCTGCAGTTTAGATATTTTGTTTTTCGGAAGACCAGAAAGCAGAGCATTACAGTAATCAATCCTGGAAGTAATAAAAGCATGGATAAGTGTGTCAGTGTTTGCTTGAGAGAGAAAGGGTTGTACTCTAGCAATGTTCTTGAGATGATAAAAAGCGGTCTTAGAAATATTTCTAATATGTGACTCAAAACTGAGATCTGAGTCAAAGATAACTCCCAGGTTTTTAACCTTATCACAGGGACTCTGAGATTCAGAACCAATGACCAATACTTCTGTTTTGTCCTGATTGAGCTGCAGAAAATGTTCTGCCATCCATGACTATATGTTTAGGAAACAATTAAAAAGAGCGTCTACTGGTCCTGGGACTGGTCATCAGGACCAGCTTTATAATATAATAATTATAAATTGATTGATATGACGGATTAATAATCTGAATCTACAAAGTCACTACCAACATAGTGGACCAGAAGTATAAAGTAGCATAACATGGAAATCCAGTTGTTTGTCTGAGAGAAAATATAAAATTACTCCATTTCCCAAAAAGTTGGCATGCAGTCTAAAATGTAAATGTTATGATGTGCAAAATATAGAAAATCCGTATTTAACTGAAAATAGCCCAAGGACAAATTATCAAATGTTGAAACTGAGACATTTGAATTTGATGCCAGCAACAAAACCTGAACATGTCACAATTAATTAGGTTAACTTGCAACAAGTTAGTAAAGTGACTGGATATAAAAAGATGATCTCAGAGAGGCTGAGTCTTTCTAAAGTAAAGATGGGGAGGTGTTCACCACTCTACACTGGCAAATAGTGCAACAATTTAAGATTACAGTTTCTCAACGAAAAATTACAAGAATCTAGGGAATTCATTGTCTACACTTCATCATATCTTTAAAAAATTCAGAGACTCTGTACGGACAGGACAAGGCGATAAACCAATATTAGATGGCCGTGACCTTTGGACCGGTATCAAAAAGAGACCGTATTCTGTAGTGGAGATCACTTCATGGGCTGTGGAACACTTCCAAAAACCAGTATCTGTGAACACAGGTCATTCCTGCATCCACAAATGCAGGTTGAATGTAAAGAGGAGACAAAATATAAACCAGATCCAGAAACGCCACCGCCGTCTATGGGCCCAAGCTCATTAAAGATGGACTGAGGCGAAGTTTGAAAACTGTCCTGTGGTGATGAGTCAAAATGTTTAATTCTGTTTTGAAATCATGCACCACGCTTCCTTTGGCCTTAAAAGGAGAAGGAACAACCGGCTTCTTATCAGCTCACACAAAAGCATCCGTGACAGTATGGGGGGATTTGTGCACATGGTATGGGAAACTTGCTTGTTTGTGAAGGCACCATTGATGCTGAACAATATATACAGGTTTGGAAAAACACGTAATGCCAAGTAGACAACTTCATTTTCAGGTACAGTCTTGCTTATTTTAGTAAAACAATGCCACAGTTATTACAGCAGCACGGCTCCAGCAAGACTACAAGAGTCCGGTTGCTAAACTGGCCCGCCTGCAGTCCCGACTTGATACCCACTGAAAATGTACGGTGGATTATGAAACATAATATACAACAAAAAAGACCCTGAACTGTTGAGCAGCTGAAATCCTACATCAAGCAAGAATATGAAAACATCCCACTTTGAAGATTACAGTCAGTCTCCTCAGTTCCCACTTACAGGGTGATGTTATTCTGTCAGTTATAGTAGTGACCTGGTGGTGAACATAATAAAATTTAACAAAATGTGCACTAACTGAATATTAGTGTGTTTGTTTTGCATTGTCACGGTGGTGACAGATGCATGTCACATATGGAGAGCAGACCTCACTGGCCACAGAGAAGCCTCCAGGTCTCACACTAACATTTGAACATAATAATAAAACAATTAAACATTAGTGCGCGTGTCAGACACAGTGAAATTCAAAGAAAACATAGAAATACAACTAAAAATTTTCATTTTTGTTCCAACTAACCCAGACTCTCGTAGCCATGAACTAGCTTACCTTACAGCTTCAAGCTAAAATATTAGCACTAACAACTTGCAGGACATGTATCTACACGCATAATCATGATCTACGTTTAATGAGTTCAACTACCAACAGGTGACTTTTTACTTGTTCCTGACTGGGCAAATTAGACATGTTAAAACTGACCTGTGTTACAACCATCCCCGGTCTCCCCTACAGAATCGAAGTGGAAAACAGACTAGATCTTTGCACATGTTTTAAGAGGGGCCAGGACTCAAATCTTGACTAAAATGACTTGATAAGAATTGTGGAATAAATGTTTTGTTTGTAAAATCTTAATCTGCAAAGCAACTAGCAGTGTTGGGCAAGTTACTCAGAAAATGTAATATACTACTGTTACTTATTAGGCTACTCCTTAAAAAAGTAATATTACTTTACTTATTACTGGGTGATAAAAAGAACTAGATACATTACTATATTACTTTCCAGTGTTTCCCACAGGATGGGGGGGGGGGGTGGGGGGGGGTGGGTATTCTAATGTTGGACAGGTTTGTGCAGCGGTGTTCACGAGAGATAGAGAGAGACCACTGTAGATAATCTCTACAGTGGTCAGATGTAGAATTAGACAAAGCCAGGGTGGCAATATGTTCTCCGTCTAGCTGCCTCCTCCTGTTCTGTTTTACACCCGTTTTACTAGTTATTGTTATAAATATTTGTTTAGTGTTCAAGTTGAGAAATAAACATTTCAAAATGTCAGTATTGGTACATTTTTCTTGATAGTTAAGCAAGTAGACTCATAGTACCATTATTTCCATTATAATCGAATCGTAATATTGTCCACAATAATTGCTTTTTCTCCAAATCGGGCAGCCCTATAGGATACCAATAGAATAGTAGGTCAATTAGCTGCCAACTAATAAATTAATTGCCAGCTAGTTTGATAATCGATCAAAAGTTTTGAACAATTTTTTAAGAAGAAAGTTCTGATTTCGTCTTCTCAAATGTTCTGATCAATCTAATATAATACTGTCTTGTTTCAAAAGGAACACGCGTTGTCTTCAGATGGAGAAGTAACAGCCTGTGATAGAGGTGCGTTCTCTATAGTCATGTCATCTCCTTTATAAGGATGAGACCCACTCTGATTACTTACATGTGACAGATGTACCTGGACGAGACGATGAGATTCGGCATCTTGCAAATGAGGTACATTTTCAGAATGAAAGGTACATAAAAAGACTACTCTGGAATGATTGACATGTGAGAGATAATTGCCACTTGGGAGGTTGCCAAAGTTATGTTCCAGTACTTTCACTCTGCATGTCTGAATTATGACAATAGAGGAAACACTGAATGTTATTTGTCTTTAAGCCATACACACACACACACACAGTACTTGTAAGATCACTACAGAAAAAAACACCACCCTCAAAAATAGTAACCAACATGTTGGATCCCTGTTTAAGGAAGAAACAAAAAATAACCTTGTATAAAGATGTTCTGAAAGTTGTCAAAATAAAATTTAATGTCACTGTTCTTCCAAGGCTTTGACTTCATCAGAAGATGATGTAGAGACACTGCAAGACAGCATGTCGTCAGATGAAGATTCAGAGTCGGCAGAAGATAACAACTTGGACTATTCAAATGATCCACATAGGAAGAGAGTAAACATGGATATGGACACGCCTCTGGTGGCCACAGGTACAACATCAAGGGCTGAGGCATTACTAATGATCATGACCTATGCTGCAAGGCATCAAATAACTGGATCTGATTTACTCAAACTTATCAATCACTTATTTGGGCAAGATGTTGCATCAGGGTCAAAGTATGCCTTTAACAAAGTATTTCAAAATAACATAGACAAAGTCGAGTTTAATTTTTACTGTAAGGCCTGTAAAGCCCATTTGGGATGTCAAAATGATGTGTTGGAGAACAATGTTACACAGTGTTTGGGCTGTAATTCGCCAGTCGACCCAGACACCCTCAACAATGGCAGCTTCTTTATCAGTGTCCCAATATCTCCCCAGATTCAGCACATTTTTCAATCTCTAGAGCTACACAGCAAGTTGAGCTACCAGGTGAACTGACCAGGCAAAGCAGAAAACATTATATCAGACATTTATGACGGTGACCTGTACAAAATCCTGTCAGAACCAGGTGAAATTTTATCTGACCCAAACAACCTGTCATACACATTCAATTCAGATGGCTCACCTCTTTACAAGTCATCCAAATTTTCCATCTGGCCCATTCACCTTCACCTCAATGAGCTGCCACCAAACTCTAGGTTCAAACACGTGATCTTGGCTGGATTGCGGTTTGGATCAACAGAGCCTCAGATGTATGTTTTTCTTAAGCCTTTTGTAGATCAAGCAAAAGTGCTTGCAACCAAGGGAGTGTCGTGGAGAAAGGATGGGAAAGTTGTCATCAGCAAAGTTTTGGGTGTCTGTTGCTGTGTTGATTCCAAGGCCAGACCATCAATGCAGAACTGTACACAGTTCAACAGGTATTTTGGTTGTGGTTTCTGCCTCCACCCAGGCACACTTGTAAATGGACAAGTGAAATACACTATCACAGAAACAGATTACCCTGACAGAGATGCAGAGAGCATGTTAAATGACATGGAGGAAGCTCTCATCCTACAGAAAAATGTAAGGGGAGTAAAAGGGCCATCTCCTTTGATTAATATGCCATGCTTTGACATTGTGGGGCTTTGTCCCTGATTATATGCATGCTGTTTTGTTGGGTGTTGCAAGGCAGCATGCAGCCCTTCTACTTCAGAGCACAGATGAGCAATATTACATTGGTGACAAGAGAATGATTCACCAAGGTCTTGTTTTTACCAGCCGTGAATACAGTCGAGCAAAGAGACGCAATGATTGGAGCGTCAGATTGGCTGATGGATCTAGGGGAGAGTTGCATCAGATTCTCTCTTATGAGGTAGATGGAAAAAGCGAACTTGCCTTGCTTTTCATCCCATTTTACACACTTCCAGCTGCCTTCCCACAAGGGGAGTCTGTGCCACACATGGCCTGCGTCAGACATGGTGATAGATCACAAATGCAGCTGATTTCAGTAGAGAGACTATACCACAAGTATCTTATCATAGAATGTGCTGAGAAAGTGTTTGTGTGTGATTCACCAAACACTTATGAGAGAGATTAAAACATGGCAATAGTTGTTCACATTAGGGACACCTTAGTGACTTGTACTGTACATGTTATGAAATCTAATTATCTTCATTGTCATTAATCTGTCTTGATGATTATTTCCTCAATTTGTTGTGTGGTCTATAAAATGGTCAAATAAAATGCTGGAAAATCTAAAGAAGACTTCCTCAAATATCTTTTGTCCACAACAAAGATATTAATTTTGTAGTCGTAGAGGAAACCAGAAAATCACATTTGAGAAGCTGGAATCAGAGAGTTTGGACTTAACTTGTATCATTTATTAAAAAAAGAAGATTAATTGGTATTAAAATGTGTTTGAATAGAAGCTCCAATCTGGATCATCTTGTTTTACATTTCAGTGTTTTATTGATGTATATTGTTTTTCTGTAAATATATAAGTGGGTCTTGAATTCTTTATAATTTATTGTTTGGTTATTGACTTACTGATGAAATGGTTTTGACATATCTTGTGCCTTTTCTTTAAGTAATGCAAGCATATTGTTGAATTGCATTGAAATAGATGATAAAAAGACATTATAACATTTCATTATGGATACAGATACAAAACCATTATTATGCATTTAATATGGGTAAAACAATTCAAAGCATGTGTAAGTACTCACCTTTGGTCAGCATTTCTTTTTTGCATTCAAGTTAATTCCTCTTTCCAGTGAGTTCTGCCTTCTTTTAGTAAATGCTTATCTTGCCATCAGATGTGACCTTTTGTCTAGTGTTCCAGTTTAAGGAAGGTTGTATCTTAGTGTCATTAAAGTTATAGGAAAAACAGGTATATTATCTTCCCTTTGAAGGTATTTCTGTGATGACTGTTTTACAAATTCAGCTGGAGACAAAAAGAAAATCATCTTTGCCAATTATGATGTTTCCATAGGGTAGTGTAGGGTCTTTACTGCTTCACAGGGGACGGGTCACATGCATGGCAAAGTTCAAAGAGGGTCCTTCTCTGAAATTTGTGGGCCACACAAAGGCAAGGAAAGCTTTAACACATCATGTTTGGGTTGTTTGAGTCAATCTCGGAACCAAGCACTGCTTTCAGACAAGTGCAACCTTCTTGACCAGTAACCATAGACTGCATAAAAAAGCAATACACCAGTAATACATAGTAACTGAAGAACCAGATGTGGGCATATAGGTTTTGTAAATATTGTACATCTATTCAAAAGAAATTTTATTTGAGTGCTTCAGTGAACTTAACCTGCCTGACACAAGCTTGGCCAAGCTGGCCGACCAGTTACACCAGCTTGACCCAGCTGGCAGACCAGCCTGAACCATGGCCCAGCTGAGTAACCAGTTCAGTAAGGATGGGGAACCAGCTGCACCAGCCTGTTACCAGCTTTACCAATCCAATAAACCAGCATAACCAGCTCAAAACCAGCTAAAACCAGCTAAAACCAGCAACCATCTTAAGCTGGTTTAAGCTGGTTTTTTCAGCCTTCACCCCCAAATAAAGAAGTCTCTCCCGACTTTTTAACTAACATCATATCCAACAGCAGCAAGGAGTGTTTTTTACAAAGCATAACCTAACCTTTCTTAACACCACTGGCTGATAATAATAAAGCCAGTATCACGACTTTTGAACAGCTGTTTTTCTGCACATGTAGCCTGTTTATAAGAGCAGTATTCAGTAGTTATAAAACGTTGCGTTAACCCCACTCTCTCCCGACGAGTCCGAGCATCAGTGGCAGCAGCTGCCGGAGTTTCTTTCTGTAAGTTTCACGTCGCTGTGATGCTCCAGCAGATGCTTCAATAAATCAGATGTAAAAATGTTCATGGTACAACAGCGGACATGAACAACTAAGTCCGGTCCCGCCGAGCTGCCGCACTGTCGTGGATTCATGTCAAGGATGGTGTGTTCAGTAATGAGTAACGCAGCGTTACTTGCATTAGTAACTAGTAATAATATTACTACTGTAATTAGTTACACTACGTGTTACTGCCCAACACTGGCAACTAGTAATTCCAGCTGCCTGATAAATGTAGTGAGTAAAAATGACAATATTTACCTCTAAGATGTAGTCAGGGCTGGACTGGGAGAAAATAATCAGCCCGGGCTTTTTTGGCCCAGGCGGCTCAATACAATCAGTGGGACATTGATTTAACCTGCGGCATTGAAAAAGCTTATTAGGAGGGGGGGGCTGTTCATTTTCTCTGGTTAGTACATTTTGTTTTAAGTCTGATTTAGCTAGCCAAAATGATCATACCTGTTAAAATCACAGTTACAGACGTCTTGTCACTGTGTGTGCTGCAGCTCAGTGTGTTTTTCCACCGGTTTGCAAACCTATTACACAAGAAAAGGAAAATGCCAAATAAAATAATATGAGCTATTTAAACATCTACAACAACACTTGAGTTTTTCTGAGGGTCTGGATTTAACCATAGACTGCCTGGTTGTCACATGGGGTTTGAAGCTGGCAGGAATTTGATTTGGCTTCAAACTCAGCAGCACACTGACATCTGGTGGTTTGTAAAACTCACTGCAGCCGGAGGCCAAAGCACCAACAAGGAGCTGCTGACAGTCTTTCTGCCTTTTCTTTCATAAGTTCACAGTAACACAGTTGTTCATTCTAACAATGTGACGTTTAACTCCTTATCTGCTTCTCTTTGTTGCAGCAATGTCACGCTGATAAATAAATACTAAAACCCAAGATGACATTTTCTATGAACAACAAATGAAACTGATGTTTAAATTATTTCCACTTTCCCTGTAAGTCATGATAAAATAATATGAGTTTATATAGATATTATAGTTCAAGAAAAAGGATTAGATTGAGATTCGAGCTAAACATAAAACTAAACAAACAGCAGTTCATTTTGTTGATTTACAAACAGTAAAGTTTGTAAAATTTGTTCAGACTTTAAAGTTCAAGTGAAATATCTTTATATTTTGAAATGCAGTTTTTTGAAGCAAAATAAATTACTGTTACAATAAAACATAGAAAATGTTACTGCAGTAAAAGTATAGTGAGTGAGTATAATCAGGAAAATGTACTTAAAGTATTAAAGCAGTAAAATATGCCTGTGTCTGTTGTACTATTAATATACTTTTATGTATTAATAAACTGATTATCTTCTCCATGAATCGACTGACTTGGTTTGTAAAGATTTGTTGCATATTCACAAAGCTTGATGTGTCCAAACCTCAACATTATTAACAAACATACAATTATTATAATCTTTCAGAGGAAAAGCAGCAAATCTTTACATGTGAGAAACTGAAACCATCAAATGCTTTTGCACGAAAAACTGACTTACAGAACAGCTTCAGACATGTGGCGACAGGTTCAGCATACAGACAGGAATTTGGTGAGAGAGTAAAACAAAATGATGGTCGGCTGTTCTGCGCGTCTGGTGGTCTGGAGTTTTATCTGGATGTTAGCTTCTGCAGAAGGAGGTGAGTGAAGCTTTTACTTCAGAGATACACAAATAAGGTAAGAGCGTCCAGAGTCTTTATACTGCGTTAGAAAAGAAGACAGAGATGTTGAACAAGAAATAGGAGCCAAGGGGCGGCATGCAAAACTAGACTTAACAGATAAACCTTCTCCGAGCCAACTGCATGTACTTAATAACTTAGATCCAGACTACAGCAAAGCAGATCGCACTGCTGCCTGAAGCTAAGTAGTAATGGGAAACTTATATTCTAATGTTCATAATGTTATAAAGGTGTCACATACACTTTAGCCTACAGTAACTGTTATCAGGACAAAGTTGCCCTGCATTTAACAGAATGGCATTTAGCCCAGAAACAGGACGTGAATTCATAGTTTAGTTTAGGTCGGTCTTACAATGTGTAAGATATGGCCAGAATTTGATTTTATTTATATTTACAGAATATTTGTTTTTTTTAAACAATTAAAAAAAGTAACTAAAATCATCAGCAGAATCTTAAAGAGGTTATATTGTAGTTTTTCAATGAAATCACTAATAATAAATCAAAGTTTTACTGCCTTGTTGTCAATGGGCTTTAGCCTCACTTAGAAATGAAGCCCACAGGTCCAAACCCTGGTTGCCCCGGCCTTTCTGTGTGGGGTTTGCATGTTCTCCCCGTGTCAGAGAGGGTTCTCTCTGGGTGCTCTGGCTACGTCCCACCGTGCAAAGACATGCTGCTTAGGTTGATTGGTGACCCTAAATTAGGTGTGAGTGTTCCTGGTTGTTTGTCTATGTGTGGCCCTGCGAAGGCCTATAGAGCAGGCCTTTAATTCTTTATGCACATAACTCTTGCTCAGCTCAGCAATTTGAATATTACCTGGATAATCATAATTTAATCCAGGCCAACCTCATCCACAGAGTGATTCTTTTGATTGGTGGACTTTCATTTGTTAGATTACAGCGGCCAACTGTCCGCTAAACACTTATTCTTATAGTAATTTTGCCTAAGCACTCACAGTTCTTTCCATCTTTTAGTGACTGCTGTTCAGTCTCATAGTTGTTCTAAAGTTTTGGTAGCTGACGCTACAGTAATTTAGCTTAGCAGCTAGCGATGGCTTCTCCTTCTCCCTCTCTCTCTACTACTTTCTCCTGCTCGGTGTGTCAGATGTTCAGTTACTCCTCTGCCTCCTTTAGCGGTAATGGTACGTGTAATAAGTGTAGTTTATTTTTAGACATGGAGGCGAGGCTCAGTGATTTAGAAGTCCGGCTCCGCACCTTGGTAGATCAGTCTTTAGCTACTGTAGCTAGCCAGTCCCCGGTAGTCGGTGCGGAACGGCCTGAATTAGCCTGTGGTCCCCCAGCATCTCCTGTGTAGCCAGGAAGGGGTGACTGGGTGACTGTCCGAAGGAGGAATAGTCGTAAGCATTTAAAGCCCACGGGGCACCACCAACCTGTTTACGTTTCTAACAGATTTTCCCCACTCAGCGACACACCTGCTGAGAAACCAACTCTGATCATTGGCAGCTCCATTTTGAGAAACGTGAAGTTAGCGAAGCCAGCGGCCATAGTTAAGTGCATCCCTGGGGCCAGAGCGGGCGACATTGAGTCTTATTTGAAACTGCTGGCTAAGGATAAACGTAAATACAGTAAGATTGTTATTCACGTCGGCTGTAATGACTCCCGGTTACGCCAATCGGAGGTCACTAAGATTAATGTTGAGTCGGTGTGTACATATGCAAAAACAATGTCGGACACCGTAGTTTTCTCTGGACCCCTGCCAAATCTGACCAGTGATGACATGTATAGCCGCATGTCGTCATTCCGCCGCTGGTTGTCAAGGTGGTGTCCAGCAAACGATTTGGGCTTTGTAGATCATTGGCAGACCTTCTGGGGAAGACCTGGTCTGATTCCCTTTATCTGACCACTGTTTGATAACATTTGAGTTTGTATTGCTGAACTACACGCCATTGGGCAAAAATTTCTATACAAGATGTCTGTCTGATAGTGCTGTAGCTAAATTTAAGGATGCGATTCCATCAGCTCTAAATTCATTATCAAGTCACAAAGTAACAGAGGACTCCTATGCTAATTTCAGTCCCTCCCAAATCGATCATGTTGTTGATAGTGCTGCAGGCTCGCTGCGAATGACACTCGACTCTGTAGCCCCTCTAAAAAAGAAAATAATAAAACAAAGACAGTTCGCAAATTAAAGCAAATATCACGGAAACTTGAGAGGAATTGATGTTCCACCAGACTGGAAAATTCTCGTTTAATTTGGCAAGATAGTCTTAAAACATATAGGAAGGCCCTCCGTAATGCCAGAGCAGCATACTACTCGTCATTAATAGAGGAAAATAGGATCAACCCCAGGTTTCTTTCACAGCTCTATTGAGCCAAGTATTCCCATAGCTCTCAGTAGTTACGACTTCATGAGCTTCTTTAATGATAAAATTCTAACTATTAGAAACAAAATTCACCAAGACCTGCCCTCAACTGGCACCGACTTATCTCCAAACTCAGGAACCTTAGAAACAGCTGTAAAACCAGATATATGACTGCTTTGCTTCCCTCAGTCTTTACCAACTAACTTCAATCATTTCTTCATCTAAACCATCAACCTGCCTCTTAGACCCCATCCCGATTACTTTGCTTAAAGATGTTTTACCCTTAGTCAGCACCTCTGTACTAGATACGATCAATCTATCTTTATCAATAGGCACCACAGTACTTTAAAGTAGCTGTAATTAAACCTCTTCTGAAAAAACCCAAACTTGATCTGGATGTTTTAGCCAACTATAGACCTATATCTAACCTTCCATTTCTCTCCAAGATCCTGGAGAAAGTAGTTGCTAAACAGCTGTGTGACTTTTTACAGAGCAATAGTTTATTTGAGGATTTTCAGTCAGGATTTAGAGCTCATCATAGCACAGAGACAGCACTGGTGAAAATTACTAACAACCTCCTTATTGCATCAGACAAAGGACTTGTCTCTGTACTGGTTTTATTAAATCTTAGTGCTGCATTTCATACCATTGACCATCAGATCATATTGCAGAGACTGGAACATTTCATTGGCAGTAAAAGAACTGCTCTAAGCTGGTTTAAGTCCTATTTATCAGATCGATTTCAGTTTGTACATGTTAACGATGAGTCCTCCATGCATGCCAAAGTTAGTCATGGAGTTCCTCAAGGATCTGTCCTCGGACCAATCCTCTTCACTTTATATATGCTTCCTTTAGGCAATATTATCAGGAAATATTCCATAAGCTTTCATTGTTATGCAGATGATACTCAGTTATATCTATCGATCAACCCAGATGAAACTCACCTGTTAGCTAAACTTCAAATGTGCCTTCAGGATATTAAAACCTCGATGACCTGTAATTTTCTAATGTTAAACTCAGATAAAACTGAAGTTATTGTTCTGGGACCCAAGCACCTCCGTGACGCATTATCCAAAGATATAGTTTCCCTTGATGGCATCGCCCTGGCCTCCAGCACCATTGTGAGGAATCTTGGAGTTATCTTTGATCAGGAAATGTCGTTTAAGTCTCACATTAAGCAAATTTCAAAGACCGCCTTTTTTCACCTACGTAATATTGCGAAAATCAGCAACATCCTGTCTAAAAATGATGCAGAAAAACTAGTCCATGCATTTGTTACTTCTAGGCTGGATTACTGCAATTCTTTATTATCAGGCTGCTTGAAAAAGTCCATTAAGACTCTTGTTCTGACAGGAACCAGGAAAAGAGATCATATTTCTCCTGTCTTAGCTTCTTTGCATTGGCTTCCAGTAAAATCCAGAATAGAATTTAAAATCATTCTTCTTACCTACAAAGCTCTTAATGGTCAGGCACCATCTTATCTTAAAGAGCTCATAGTACCTTACTACCCCACCAGAGCACTGCGCTCCCAGAATGCAGGGTTACTTGTGGTTCCTAGAGTCTCCAAAAGTAGACTAGGAGCCAGAGCGTTCAGCTATCAAGCTCCTCTCCTGTGGAACCAGGTTCCAGTTTGGGTTCAGAAGGCAGACACCATCGCCACATTTAAGAGTAGGCTTAAGACTTTCCTCTTTGATAAAGCTTATAGTTAGGGCTGGCTCAGGTGAGTCCTGAACCATCCCTTAGTTATGCTGCTATAGGCCTAGACTGCCAGGGGATTTCCCATGATGCACTGAGCTCCTCTCTCCTCTACTTTCTCTCCCTCTGTATGCAACCTTATCCCATTATTGCATGTTACTAACACAACTTCTCCCCTTTCCGGTAGTCTTGTGCTTTCTCGTCTCTCTCCTCTCTCCTCCTATCACTTCCTGCAGGTGTTTCTGGCTCTGGAGCTGTGGAGTCTGGATCTGTGGTTGCGGGTCACCTGCTGCCCCCGTGTTCCTGCTCGACACCCTCTGCTACAACGACTATTATTACTAGTCCTATTATTATTATTGCTATTATAATCATTAACATTACAATTGTTATCATTAACACTACCACACATATCTATACCATTTTTCATTTAGTCTATGGCAACATCACCTTTACTGTCTGTAAATCCTCTGTGTGTATATTGTGTAGACTGCCTCCCTCCCCTCTCTCTCCTTCCATCCCTCTCTTTTTCTCTGTTCCTCTCTTGCCCGATCTCTCTCTCTTACCCTCTCTCTCTCTCTCTCTCTCTCTCTCTCTCTCTCTCTCTCTCTCTCTCCCCTTCACCCCCAACCGGTCGAGGCAGATGGCCGCCCACCCTGAGCCATGGTTCTGCTTAAAAGGAAGTTTTTCCTTGCCTCTGTCGCCTAGTGCTGCTCTTGGTGGGAATTGTTGGGCTTCTGTAAATAACATCACAGAGTACGGTCTAGACCTGCTCTTTTATGAAAAGCGCTGTGAGATAACTGTTGTTGTGATTTGGCGCTATATAAATAAAATTGAATTGAATTGAATGAAGGAAAGGATCCGTCCGTCCACCCTAACCACCTTTCTGGGTGACAGGTCTTGATTTTAGATATAAAACTGGTTATAAAACGAGTAATAGTATTTAATTTTTTCAAGTGATATAATATCTCAATTTAACAGCTTTTTATTATGATCTTTTATTTATAGCACACATTTACTCAGATTTTAAAAACTCACAGTGAACACCACACTTTGTCAAGACCATTTGGTGTCGCTTAGTAACCCCCAGGGTACCCAGGTCAAGTTAGCAACAATCAAAATACAACGTCCGGTCAAGATAGCAATAATAAATAGGCTACGTCTGGTTAGACTTTCAAAATAAAACTAATGGTTAACGTTGTAAATTTGATTGAGGGAAAAACACTACATGAAAGTTCGGTTTATGGCAGATCTGTCCACTGCAGTCACCTCCTTACTCAGACTTCACTGTTATATATTATTCACCTAGCTTAAGTGTTCAAAAATGACACTACAGGCCTTCCCCCAGTGTGACACTAAGGGGGTACCCAGTACGTTACAAACTGATGCCAAGGGGTCTTGACCAACTGTCCATATGTGACGGCTTGAGAGTGAGAACGAATTGGTACAATAAAGATGTTGTTTGTACCTGATGTGTTGCAGATGCTGAGGTGTCCTGTGTTTTTATGGAGAGCTGCATCTTACCGTGCAGCTTCCAGAGCGGCACTGATGTAGTCATCCACTGGTATCATGTGACAACAGGAAACACTCCTGTCCACTCCTACTACAACAACCAAGACCAGCTGGGACACCAGGGCCAGCGCTTCAGAGGCAGGACGTCACTGTTCAAGGACCAGATCTCTGGAGGAAACGCCTCGCTCCAGCTGACTGGGGTCCAGGTTCAGGACCAGGGAAGATACAAGTGCTTCACCAGCACCATCAGAGGCAACAAGGATTCATTTATCAACCTACAAGTGGACGGTACGAGAAACACACAGTAGATACACAAAACCATCAACTTGTGTTTTCTTCGGGTGCAATTAAAATATACATTTAGCATTTGTGCTGTCAAATTGGTGAGCTTTTTTTTTTGTTTGTTTTTTTACATTTTTTTTATTTAACCTTTATTTAACCAGGAAGTCCCATTGAGATTCAGAATCTCTTTTACAAGAGAGACCTGGCCAAGGTAGCAGCCAAATCACAACAAATGCATACATAATAAACACCAAGTTACATTTTCATGATAAAAGAAGTACAAAATGTTAAAAAAAAAAAAAAACACAATGAGACTCTCAAGAAATACAAGAACATGTCTCCATCACAACATTCTTTACAGTAGTTTTAAATTCATTAATGGTCATAAGGGTTTCTAACTTTAGCTCTTTCTGTAGATTATTCCAGCCCAAGGTGCTGAATAAGAGAAAGCAGTTCTTCCCAATTCGGTTGCAACTCGTGGCACGTTAAAAAGCAACCAATTGATTTCCCATCTAAGGACCAGAGACCACAGTTGTCAAGTAGCTGTGCTCGAGCTTTTGAGAAGACCATAAACTTTGTTTTCTGTGTATTTAAAACCAGTTTTAGACTTTAGAATAATGTATTTTGCAATGCCTGAAATGCAGTCTGAAGTTCCTGCACTGCTGCTGAAATGGTGGACCATTGATACAGTGGATGATACCACTGTATCATCAGCGTATTAATGTAATTTGGCTTGAACATCTCTATCCAAATCATTTATAAAAATTGAAAAAAGAATGGGTCCTAAGATTGATCCTCGAGGGACACAGAAAATCAGATTTATAACCTTCAGCATAAACACATTGAGTACGATCTACAAGATAATTTTGGAACCATGCAGCAGCCTTCTCACTTAAACCAACTGAACGTAGTTTGGTCAATAACAATCCATGATCAACTGAATCAAATGCCTTAGAAAGATCAACTAATAATGCAGCAGAGTGTTGCTTCTTATCTAAGGCCCCAATAATATCATTTCTCACTAATGTAGCAGCAGTGATAGTGCTATGAACCCTGACTGAAAATTATTTAATATGTTTTGTCAGCTAAATACAGTTTTAACTGTACATTCACAAGTGATTTCAAGATCTTTGACAGAACAGAGAGTGTTGATATTGGATGGTAATTATTCAGTTCTGATGGGTCTCCAACTTTATGTAAAGGGAAAACATAGGCTGCTTTCCAACTTTTGGGAATGGAGTTGGAAAGAAGACTCAAATTAAAAATATGCGCTACAGGCTCAGCAGTAATATCAGCTGACACTTTTAACAGAAAGGGATCCAGATTATCTGGACCTGCAGACTTTTTGTGATCAATGTCTCTGAGGGCTTTATGAACTTCTGACACTGAAATCGGTTTAAAATTAAAGTATTCCCGATTTACATTTTCAGATGCTGACATGGCAGGACATGGGACAGATTTATTTACGGTTTGATCAAATATGAATCCAGCCTGACTAAAGTGTTTATTAAACTGATGTCTATAGCTGCTTTGTCTTTTATTTCATCTGAACCAATGAGAGTTCAGGGAGGTATGAGGTCACACGTGCACCTGACAAACTTTGAAGGGTTGTTTAAGTTTTCTGTGATTGACTTCAAATAAAACTCAGATTTGGACTTTCTAATCATCAAAGTACACTTGTTTCTTACAGTTCTAAATGCAGTCCAATCAGCAGAAGAGTTAGAGAATCTAGCTTGTGCCTACATTTTATTTCTCAAACAGATTAGCTCTGATAGGCTGTCTGAGAACCAAGGGTTGTCCTTACCACTGATCCTAAACCTTTTGATTGGTACATGTTTATTTACAATGGAAATGAAATTTGAATGAAAAAAATCCCATGCCATTTCAGCATCTGAAAACAAAGACACCCTGCTGAGATCACTGTGATACAGATCATGCAGAAAAGCCTGTTGTTCAAAACTTTTAAAATGTCTTTTTAGGATGATGTGCGGTTTTACCTTAGGGATTTTTGTATTTCTTACACAAGCGACTGCACAATGGTCACTGACGTCATTACAAAACACGGCAGTTGAGGTATATTTATGAACTGAAATTGTGTTGATTAAATCAAGGAGAGTAGATTTTATTTCTGCTTTGGGATTTATTCTTGTTGGTTCATTAATAAGTTGCGCTAAGTTTAGGTCATTACGTAAGTCTTTAAAACAATCAGAGTTCCCAGAAACCCTGGTTAGTGACAGGGTTACAGAGCTTATAAACTTAGATTTCACATATATGGCAACAAAGGCAATGTCTGCTTTTGAAATATGAAGGAGTGACTAAGGATTGCAAAGTGTTAGGAGGACCAGGAACAGGACCAGGATTGGGCTGAATATTACCAGATAACATCAATAAAAGCATAATCATGCAACGTAGTTTTTGTTTGGCTGGGAAATAGTTGTCATTACCACTGTCCTCTATGAACTGAGAAAAGGAGTAATTTGAGATAATAAAATAGTCATTTAACAGCAGTAGGTTCTGGAGAGACAGGGTCTTATTAACTTGTGAACAGTTTTTTTGGTTACACAGGTTGATTTTCTGGCGGTATATCTCATAATGACTTATAGATGAAGTTGAGAAATGACCATAATTTAACTGTATTAATATACTGCTTTTCATTTTGGGCATATTAAGTTCATCTAGTACAGGCTGGACTGTATAAGTATGAAGAGTATAAACAAATGCATGATGTCAAGTTACAGGGGTGAACAGTAGCTTGGAGTCAAAAAGTCAGGGCTACAGGATGGAGGCTAGCAGGGAGGCTTCCAGATGAGAAACTATTAGAAACTATTATTGTAACTATTAGGTACATAAAACTATTAGTGAATTCATCCGTACAAACAGCATCAAGATCTCTGTTTTTGCAGCTCCGGTCCATAAAGTCGACATGGAGCAGGAAGAAAACAGGATCACCTGCAGCTCAGAGGGGATCTACCCTGAGCCTGAACTCACCTGGTCCACCAGCCCTCCGTCCAACGTGACCTTCAAGAACACAACCAGAGTCCAGCAGACCGAACAGCAGCTCTACAACATCAACAGCTCTCTGATACTTTCAGACAGGGTTACTGATCTGGTCTACAGCTGCACCGTCAGCACTCGCAGGAACAGGAGGAGAGCCACTTTGAGGGAACTGAGTGAGTATTACGTCTAATCTGACAACTAAACCAATAAACCAGGTTGGTGTCTGCACTGATTTGAAAGATTCCTGCAACTACACAACAACAAACTACTGCTAAAACCATTTTTACCTTTTCACTAGTGGTTTGGATACCGCAAACTAATTTAGTAAACAAATACATCAAACCCTTTATTATCTGACAGTGTCTCAATGTGTGTTTCTATATTATTTGATTCATAAGTGTTTGGATCTGTTTATTCATTTATTGTTTTATTTTATATGAAGAACAGAGCCATGAGGTACTACATCAGAACATCCTGATGTAATACCTTTTATAGGAAACCACTAGAGAACCAGACTGAAGCCGTCATATTCATTTTATCACTCTGTCTAGCTGTATACAGTCATCTGTGTTATCAAAAGCTGCACTGAGATCCAGTAACAGAGGAAACTGAGCAGAAATCAGAAGCCATAGTGAGCAGAAAATCATTCAGCACATTAGTGAGTGCAGTTTCAGTGGAACAAAAGGTCCTGAAAGAGTTGCTGAGGCACAATATGTTCTAATACTTCTGAAACAACTGGAAGGTAATTGGATGGTCGATAATTATTCTGAGATCATGGTGTGGTTTCTTAACTAGAAGTTTAACCACATGGTGCCTGACGTAAGTGAGAAATTAAAGATATTCAGTATTCAGATGGCCTCTAGAGTACCATAAAGAGTCTGAGTGATCAGACCTTGTGGGTTCATATGTTTGTACAAAAGAAGATGTTTCTGCTCTGTGAAATAGAAAAGTGAACTCTAAAGTCTAAAACTCTCCAGAAGTTCCTGAAACAGACACTGAAGGTATGATTCCCACCTGACAATATGAACATATTAGCATTATTAACAGACTGCAACCTCACATGTTGATGCTACAGGAATTATCAGTCCACTCATGGAAGTTTGGTTAGTAGAAATTTCACTAAACTGAATCTTTTTCTGTTTCAGGGAGTCAAACTGGTGACACAGGTGTTAATGAAGGTGTGGTGGTTGGAGCCATTTTGGTTGTAGTTCTAGCAGCAGGCCTTTTGTAAAAAAAAAATGTAAAAAGGTAAGAAAACACCGTCTGCCTTCACCTGATGATGATGTTGATGATGATGATGATGATGATGATGTGTGTTGGACAGATGATGTGTTTTGGACAGAGAGACCAGACACAGAGCAATGGAACTTTGTCGGGGTAAGTATATCATCTGTACTGAATACAGATGAGTTGTTTCACAATGAGTTCACATTTAAATCATTTTGCACTGCAGGACAAGCTGCAAACATTTCAGTGAATGAACTGCTGTCTCTATGGAAGACCGATCCTGACACAGGCAGAAATAAATAAATGCTCAATAAATAAATAAGCATCCAATTAAATACACAAAAAAATAAAGTAAATAAATAAATGTAGGTAGTAATTAAATTATACAAGGAGACATAAATGTATATATTTTAATTACTGCCTTTACTTATTCACCTTTCTTATAATTACCTTATTTATTTATTCTCCATTATAATCTTCAACTTTATTTATTAATTACAATTTTTTTTATGTATTTATTTGTGTGTGTTTTAATATTTTTGTCTGTTTTATTCTCCCTTTGTATTTTTTTACCTTATTTATTTTCACCCATGGTATTTATTTCTGCCTGTCCTTTTTACATTTCTGTATGCATTTCTGCCTCATTATGCAAATGAGGAGGGGCTGTGTCTCAAGGGGTCATCTTCTCTCCTATTGGTGGATCAATCAGAGCTCTAGGCCTACTCTGCCTGCAGACAGAAACGAGCTGCTCTTCACACAGTCAGATGGCTTCCTTCAGTGCGCTGAGGTGTTTAACAACTCTGAAGACAATACTACCAGCAATGTCTTCCTTCTCTTTTCACGTAGACGCTCCGACAGACAGTGCTTTCAGTTTGCTGCATGCATGGACACAGAACTGCGGTATAGGGAGAAGCACACGGTCAGCTGGCTGCAGCTAAATCTGGAGTGCACTCGTATTCAATTCTGTATGGTAAATTCAGTTTTAACGGAGCAGAGCGAGCTGACAGGCAGAGTTAGAAACTTTTTCTGTTCGTTTCTCTTTACAAAGACGCATGTTGCAGTCAGAGTCTCCTCCTTCTTCTTTTCCTCTGAAGAATATGGTTATGTTCTCCGCATGCCTCCTCCTGTGTTTTCTGTGTGAGACATAGAAGTACAGTAACTAACGTTAGCCTTCATTAAATCATTTCGACTGGTTAAATGCAGTAAAGTTAACTTTAAATTGACTTCACCACCACACAAAACACGGCTTAATAGCAATCACATTTAACAGAAGCATAAAATTCTTCTTAATGGTAACTGTTAAGATTAGTTTATTTGTTACCACCACTAGCTCAAGAGCTTTAGCCTATATGATGTTAGCACTACATAAATTAGCCTAGCGGCTAACGGACTTTTACTCTCCTAATAGCTTAACAGATTACATGTATTATTCATAATACTCACCGCTGCGCTGGTGAAGTCACTGCATCTCCCGACACAACACCACGGTTGAATTTTCACCCTGAATGGTGTTTTTGTTGAAACAGCAGCTGATAACAGCACAGCAACGAGCTGCTCCGTGTGGGAGCATTTACCGTAAATACTCGAATAGGAGTGCACTCCAGATTTAGCTGCGGCTAACTGATGTGGCTCTCAGAAACAACAGCTCACTTTCCTGCAGTTCTGTGTACGTATAAGTCACTAATTGAAAACTCTGTAGGTCAGAGTGTCCACATGAAAAGAGAAGGAAGACATGGCTGGTAGTATTGTCTTCAAACAGAGTAGCTAAACACCTCAGCGCACTGAAGGAAGCCATCTGACTGTGTGAAGAGCAGCTCGTTGATGTCTGCAGGCAGAGTAGGCCTAGAGCTCTCCTGTCTGACTGGTCCACCAATGGGCAGAAGTTCACCCCTTGAGACACAGCCCCTCCTCATTTGCATAATGAGGCAGAAATGCATACAGAAATTTAAAAAGGACAGGCAGAAATAAATACCATGGGTGAAAATAAATAAGGTAAAAAAATACAAAGGAAGAATAAAACAAAATATATTATATACAAAAATATTAAAACACACATAAATAAATACATTTAAAAAATAAGTAATTAATAAATAAAGTTGAAGATTATAACGGAGAATGAATAAATAAGGTAATTATAACAAAGGTGAGTAAGTAAAGGCAGTAATTAAAATATATACATTTATTTCTCCTTGTATAATTTAATTACTACCTACATTTATTTATTTACTTTATTTTTTTATTTAATTAGATGCTTATTTATTTATTGAGCATTTATTTATTTCTGTATTTATTTCTGCCTGTGTCAGGATCGGTCCTCCATATCTCGGCTAAAATGTCGACCTAAATAAGACACAAGCAGAGTGTAACATCATGCACAACTAGTAGAAAAAGATCAGTTCAGTAGTCAGAAAATAAACAGAGAATCTGACCAAATCAAATGAAGGCTTGGTGTTTGCTGGATGAATTTATTTTGTTCTTTATTCTGAAGATGCATAAATGATAGTTTGTCTTTAGTTTCACTTTCTGTTTTTCACCAGTGAATTCTGTTCACTTATTTGTAGAAAGATCAACTTGAAGAAAGGTTTGACGAGAGAGGAAGAAGCAAAAGTTTGACTCCATAATGAACCCCGAGCATGGTTCGAATTACGGGGTTTGACCCCCTCAAAGGGCAAAACAACAATTCAGGAGGCTCTTTCTTACCTGTCATTGTAAATATTACAATATATTTCACATACTGATGCCTTAAATTCAAGAATCCTAAAGTATGATATCTGACCTAGAATTGGACCACACCATGTCCTAACACGGACGTTAGTTGAACATTAACTCGCAGCTGCTCCATGCACAGTGCATCACACGTTAATGGAAACGCTGCAGTTTAATGTCAGTAGTTAGCTATCTAGCTTGTTTAATACACTTAACATTCCCGCCTTCAGAGTTTCGTAATTAGCATGTATTTTACTTTAAATGAGCTAAGTGATGTTAGCTAGCTGAGAGCCCCCCGAGTCATTTCATTACCACTATATCCATATTTTATGTAATTGTTAGCCAACACTGGTGCTCAGGCATGAGCAGTAAAATAAAGGATTAGTTATCGTAGATACACATTTTAAAGCCAATATAGTGTTTATTATTTTACCTTAAAGTATTTTGTGAGTCTTTCTACAGTAAAGATGATATTTGTTTTCAGTGTAGAATTCAGGAGTTGTACCTGGCTAGGTAAACGTTAAAATCCAGTGTTATTTCTATAGTGCCAATTCAGAACAAACGACATCTTATTGCACTTTTTATATTGAGCTAGACAGTATTCTGTTTAATATCATTTATTTCCTAATTCCCCAACAGTGTATGACGACTACTTTATTGAACGCAGATTACATCTTATTTGCTAAAACTTGAAATGATAATTATAATAATTTTATGATAGTGTCTTTGGTTCTGGTTCAGTATTGTGTGGGTCTGTTTTGAGCGGTCATGACGGTCTGCTGTTGTGTCTGACTATCTGGCAGTTTTGACCTCTGACTACAAAAGTTGTCATGTGGTATGGAGCACCATGAACTGATGTCATGAATTTGATTTACCATCATCTACAGGCTGCATACATTAGTTAAATAAGCGAGGATACTGTGAGTTTTGTATTAAAAGCCTGCGCTCTACTGGGTTTTCTTTTTGACCTGAAAAAAAAAAAGGTTGACTCCCCCTCCCGGTTGTCTCTGTATAATTCACAGTCTGCCCCTGAGTTACTACAAGAAGCAACAGCTGTTACGTCCTCATGTGGCTCAGGCCCAGAGGTAAAGAGAGGAGTAACAAATATAAAAACCGGGCCACAAGAAACAGGAAACAGATTACATGCAAACAAATAAGATATTTATTAACAAACAGACCTGAAACAGGAAAAAAAGAGACACAGAAACACAAAGAACTATTTCACTAAAAGAGAAGATAAATGGTTTTAACTAAAAACACTAACACACTTAACATCCTCGCTCTTCCATGGGAGTGTACGAGCCCACAGCACCACCAGTCCCAAGCTCACTTTTATTTTATTCTGAAATCAATCAGCTGTTTATAACTTTGAGCACTAGACTGCTTGTGATGAGCTCACCTGCCAAATACAATTTCAATCTGTTGGTGAGGAGTTAGTTTCTGCCTGTTAGTCTGCAGAAGATGAACCGGACAGGGATCAGAGTCCCAAAGCTGCACGGGGGACAGAGGGACAGAGGACAGAGGGACGGCGTCCCTTAATGTGGTGCAGCAACCTTCATGTTTAAAATGTTCAGAAACAGTTTGACTTGTATACAGAAATTGTATGTTGTTGTTCATTGTTGCTTTTTATAGACTGTATATTTTTTAACACATCTATTTTTTTACCATTTGTAAACATAACTGTTCTGTTTATATTTGTTTACAATCTGTTCAGCTGGAGGTCTGTAAAATGTTCTGTGTGCAACATCAAGAGCAACTTAAATTCTTTGTATTAGTTTGCACAGTTGTACCTAATAAAGTGGCCACAGTGTAGCTGCTGATTAATTACTGTAAGTCAATACAAATACAGTACAAGGCTGTGTGTTTGTTGAGATGTTTGAGGATCATTGAGTGGATAAATTGTCACCACGTCATCATTTTCTTCAGACTTTATGTGACTTTTGATATTTCACCTGTGAGGCTGGAGTCATGTTTTCAGAATCAGCTTCAGTGGCCAGATATGTGTTCACATACGAGGAATTTGACTCCGGTCTCATATTGTTCTCGATGTGCGTACACAGAAGAAGCATAAAAAAACAGCTCAACAAACAACAGAACAAACACCATAAACTAAAACATTTGTACACAGAGAGTGTTATGAGGTGAAAAAGGTGCTGGAATAAATATTTTGTGCAGGTGTTATTATGAACATTTTCTGTGCTACAGTTACAATTACTACTAGTACTACTCTACTGTACTTTTTGTGTTGTCCAAACTAAAAAATCATGTTTTTTATATTTTGACTTCATTTAGCTGACGCTTTTATCCAAAACGACTTCAATTGCTATAGATGTCAGAGGTCACACGCCTCTGGAGAAACTAGGGGTTAAAGGGATACTTTGTGATTCTTATCCAATACAATTTTTATTAAATTCTGCAAATATTTCCTACATTGCTATTACATAGCAAAACTGTTTTTTTTAAACCTCAAAATAATATTTTCTTTTAAAATTAGCTGTAGCTGTTTTAGCTGTTTTTCCACCGGTTTGCAAACCTATTACACAAGTTACATGCACAACAAAGATTTATAACACAATAAAGCAAAGTGAAAATGCCAAAAAACATCTACAACAAAACACTGAGGGTCTGGATTTAACCATAGACTGCCTGGTTGTCACATGGGGTTTGAAGCTGGCAGATGCTGAGCCTTCACTGATTGGTTTCTGTACTGCACTTTTATTTTCTTTTGTTTCACTTTGGACAATTTACAACGGCGCTGTAACTGTGCTTCTGGTCTGTAATTTTAATTTATTTAATTTGATCAAATTTTATTGTATCTTAATTGATTTTGAATTGCCTCTGTGTTTGAAATGTTCTCTATAAATAAAGCTGCTTTGCCTAAATATTAAATTATTTTGCTGACATGAAATATTAACGTACCTTTTTTGTATAGTTTTGGCCCAGTGCCACTTTGGGTTCATGTGTTTTCTCTCTTCTCTCACTAATGTGCTGATCAAAGTGCAAAACTATAGAAACTGTCAAACTGAATGAAGCTGCTTTATGAGGCAGAAGTGATGTTTCAAGCGTCTGAAGACGTCGGCCACGCGATTCTCTTCATTTAATATAAAGGATGTTATTGCCAGGCGTCAGATTAATTCTGCCAACATCGGTGCTGTAGTATTATATACGAATAACACACTGCAGGGGTCCAAGTCTGTTTGATATTTTAGTAAGATATTTTTCCACACACAAACTGCAGTTCATATTTGTACATGTCACAACCTGTTAACTCAGACCGCAGACCAGGTTTAACAGGTTGGATATGGTGAAAGTGTTTTTGCACAATACTGTAGATTAACTTTAAAACCTGAAGAGAAATAAAACACATACAGAGATCCTGCACTTTAACTTTCTGATTAAAAACATTTCCTCTTTACCTTCAAAAAGTCTTCTTCAAATTAAGAAATGAGAAACGCCACAATTTCTCTCAATGGAACTAAATGGAATTAATAAATTAATTTTTAGTTCAAGAAAAGGATAAACATAAAACTCAACAAACAGCAGTTCATTTTATTGATTTACAAACAGTAAAGTTTGTAACATTTGTTCAGACTTTAAAGTTCGATAATCGAAATACTGTAATATTTTGAAATGCAGTTTTTTCCTCAGTAAATCTTCAACATCATGTTTTTAAGATGTTTTTAAAATGCAGACTGCAGTGAAGCAAAATAAAATACTGTTACAATAAAACATAGAAAATGTTACTGCAGTAAAAGTATAATCAGGAAAATGTACTTAAACTATTAAAGCAGTAAAATATGCCTGTGTCTGTTGTACTATTAATATACTTTTATGAATTAATATACTGATTATCTTCTCCATGAATGGCTGACTTGGGTTGTAAAGATTTGTTGCATATTCACAAAGCTTGATGTGTCCAAACCTCAATATTATTAACAAACATACAATTATTATAATCTTTCAGAGGAAAAGCAGCAAATCTTCAATGTGAGAAACTGAAACCAACAAATGCTTTTGCATGAAAAACTGACTTACAGCTGCAGCTGCAAACATGTGGCGACAGGTTCAGCTTACAGACAGGAATTTAGTGGGAGTAAAACAAACACAAGTCAAGACAGAACAACAACTAGGACAGGGATAACGAGGGGAAAGGAAAAGGGCAAATATAAAGTGCCTGAGTAAACAGAAAAGGATGTGGATCACACTGGATATGTTATCATTCTCTGTTTTAATGTGAAAAAACATGCAGAGAATAGAAAATGATGGTTGGCTGTTCTGTGTGTCTGGTGGTCTGGAGTTTTCTCTGGATGTTAGCTTCTGCAGAAGGAGGTGAGTGAAGCTTTTACTTCAGAGATACACAAATAAGGTAAGAGCGTCCAGAGTCTTTATACTGCGTTAGAAAAGAAGACAGAGATGTTGAACAAGAAATAGGAGCCAAGGGGCGGCATGCAAAACTAGACTTAACAGATAAACCTTCTCCGAGCCAACTGCATGTACTTAATAACTTAGATCCAGACTACAGCAAAGCAGATCGCACTGCTGCCTGAAGCTAAGTAGTAATGGGAAACTTATATTCTAATGTTCATAATGTTATAAGGGTGTCACATACAGTTTAGCCTACAGTAACTGTTATCAGGACAAAGTTGCCCTGCATTTAACAGAATGGCATTTAGCCCAGAAACAGGACGTGAATTCATAGTTTCAGTGTTGGTAATACATTAATAAAGAGTGATTAGGCTACAGATTGTAATCGGTCCAACAGTTTATTGTAGTCAAAGGTGAATAAAAATGGTTAGCAGTGGGATGGTGAATGATGTTTTGTATACAAAAGGAATATTGAAAGAAAATACATCTGAATAGTACTAAACATAATATATTAATAAATTAGATCATCGTTTTAAGTTACATCATTGATGCACCCACAGTCTTTTCTCCTTAATTAAAAATCTAGCATAATAACATGCCATACATACAAAATATTATAAAGGTGAAAAGTCCATATTTTGTTCTTCCTGGAATCATTTGGAGGGAAAGAGTCACAGGCCTGAAGGGGGGTCATATAATCTGGGGGAGTGGTCTAGTCAGGGAGGGCAGTCTATGCAATGATGCAGGTGGATCTGTGGGAGTGAACACGTCATTGTGTTGAAACGTTGTGGGGACATCCGGGCTCAGATTGGGGGCGTGATGATACATTTGGGTCATGAGACATGATCGTGCACGAGAACAAGATGAGAAACATTTTAGCACTATTTAGATGCAGAGATATATGTCCAGGGAGGCTGGGGCTCCTCCCCCAGAAGATTTTGAGTATTAAACTCGTAATTTCCTGCATTCTGGAGACATTTTCTGCTCCAATTATAGTGAGTATGTCTTTTTTTACGTGAGGGAAACTATATTGCATTGGAAATTTTCTTATTGTGCAAAAAAGCCTTTTCTCAAAGCATTTACATTTTAACAGTTTTTGGTGCTATTTTTAGAATATTTTTAACAAATGCTTTTAAAAACTGATGGGGACAAAATCAGCCATTTCAAAATGTGGTGGGGAGCAGTGTGGAGCTGTAGGCTGTGTTTACTCCCTCAGAGGAGGGAGGGTGGTAAAGTGTTTCCCTAATAATAATAATATACTACTTACTCATTTTACATTTACTCATTTTCCCAGTAACTAGTAGTGTAACAGATTACTATTTCCAAAACAGCAATATTATTACAGTTACTAATCCAAATAACGCTGCTGTATTGAGTTACTGAATGCACGACTGGGCGGCAGATCACTGGACCTGATGTTATTCAAGTCAGCTGTCAGTATAATGTTACTATATTACTTAGATAATCTCAGCATATTCAATAAACTCTCATTACTGTATAGTTTACCACTAGTTTATGCATATAATAAATATTATATTTCAGTTACCAGTGTCCACAGGGGTACACAACCAACAACAAGGTGGACTGATCACTGGCTCACAGTCGCCTCAAACTGCAGGAACACAAACTATTAGTAGGCCAGCTGGTGTTGATTGGTGAGTCCTGGTTGGCAGGTTCGGTTGGATCTTCAGCCACACCAATCAGACACCAGCAAACAGCAACCAGGAAGTGGGTGGTTCCAGGGGAACCAATCCTCAACAGGTGCTTGCAGCGGGGATTTGCATACTGTTCAGAGAACTCCAAAACACAACTACTCTAAGGCAGCCAGCGGCGGCCGTAACACAGTATAATGTTACTATATTACTTAGATAATCTCAGCATATTCAATAAACTTTCATATACTGTATAGTTTACCACTAGTTTAGGCATATAATAAATATTATTTCAGTTACCAGTGTTGGGAAGTAACTAGTTACATGTAATTAAACAATATCTAATTTTGTTTTTAGCCATTGATTTGATAAAGTATCTGCCAAACAAACTAAAATTGAAAGCATAAGAGGCTATAATTCGTTCCCTTATCAAGTCACAAAAGACCACAATTTAATTAAACAAGTATAACAAGAATTTTAGCAGTTTAAAAAAGTAACTAACTATAAATGATCAAGGAAAGGATCCGTCCGTCCACCCTAACCACCCTGCTGGGTGACAGGTCTTGATTTTAGCTATAAAATTGGTTATAAAACAAGTATTTCATTGTTTCAAGCTGTAGAAACTTGCCTTTATGGAAGCTGGATAATGCACACCAGTTAAAGTATGAGGACCAGAGATGAGAGCTGTTCAACAGTTTATTGTCCTTTTAAAGTTTCCCACTTCAATAGTTGACTGACAGATGATTGAACAGCTAAAAGGCAAATGAAAGCAATCAGTAGACAGAAGGTAGGCTACAGGTCATAATCAAATTAAAGCACTCTTTCACTATTGAACAAGGAAACAGCAATAACTTTAACAAATATACAGAACTTACTCAAATAATGCATCCAGTTAACAGTCAACTGGAAAGGATTAGCAAGACTTCATGCAAACAAAGGGAAAGTGACTGAGCAGAGCCTCATCATGCCTCTTATCAGTTCAGGTGTGGCCTGACAGGTTAAGGCTAAACCCCGCCCCCTTGGGACTGGGCAGGAAGGTATATAATATCCCAATTTAATAGCTTTTTATTATGATCTATTTATAGCACACATTTACTCTCAGATTTTAAAAACTCACAGTGAACACTACACTTTGTCAAGACCATTTGGTGTCGCTTTGTAACCCCTGGGTACCCAGGTCAAGTTAGCAACAATCAATACACAATGTCCGGTCAAGATAGCAATAATAAATAGGCTACGTCTGGTTAGACTTTCAAAATAAAACTAATGGCTAACGTTGTAAATTTGATTGAGGGAAAAACTTCCTAGTTTGGCTTAAAATAACACCATTAATCAACGCTACATGTGTAACCTTCACAACTTTCATAACCTACGCAACACTTAACACTTTTTGTTTCACATAAGAAGCAAACATCGGCCTCCTACATGAAATTTCAGTTTATGGCCGATCTGTCCACGGCAGTCACCTCCTTACTCAGACTTCACTGTTATATATTATACACCTACCTTAAGTGTTCAAAAATGACGGCTTGAGAGTGAGAACGACTTGGTACAAAATAAAGTATGTTGTTTGTACCTGAGGTGTTGCAGATGCTGAGGTGTCCAGTGTTTTTATGGAGAGCTGCATCTTACCGTGCAGCTTCCAGGGCGGCACTGATGCAGTCATCCACTGGTATCATGTGACAGCAGGAGACACTCTTGTCCACTCCTACTACCACAACCAAGACCAGCTGGGACACCAGGGCCAGCGCTTCAGAGGCAGGACATCACTGTTCAAGGACCAGATCTCTGGAGGAAACGCCTCGCTCCAGCTGACTGGGGTCCAGGTTCAGGACCAGGGCAGATACAGGTGTTTCACCAGCATCATCAGAGGCAACAAGGAATCATTTATCAACCTACAAGTGGACGGTACGAGAAACACACAGTAGATACACAAAACCATCAACTTGTGTTTTCTTTATGTTCAGTACATTTCTAAATTTAGCATATGTGCTGTCAAATTGAAAGTGAGTTCATCCGTATCACATCAAGATCTCTGTTTTTGCAGCTCCGGTCCATAAAGTCGACATGGAGCAGCAAGAAAACAGGATCACCTGCAGCTCAGAGGGGATCTACCCTGAGCCTGAACTCACCTGGTCCACCAGACCTCCGTCCAAAGTGGCCTTCAAGAACACAACCAGAGTCCAGCAGACTGAACAGCAGCTCTACAACATCAACAGCTCTCTGATACTTTCAGACAGGGTTACTGATCTGGTCTACAGCTGCACCGTCAGCACTCGCAGGAACAGGAGGAGAGCCACTTTGAGGGAACTGAGTGAGTATTACGTCTAATCTGTCAACTAAACCAATAAACCAGGTTGGTGTCTGCACTGATTTAAAAGATTCCTGCAACAACAAACTCCTGTAAGAAGAGATTTGATTCACAAGTGTTTGGATTTGTTTATTTATCTTTTGTTTTGTGTTGTATATTTTCAGCTTCTCTCGATGGTTCCAGCTCTGACACAACAATCCTCTGCTCTGCCTCAAACACTTCCCTTCTGAACTTCAGCCTCGTCTGGAGATTCAACCGCAGTCAGATCATCCTGAACCGGACCAGGACCAGCGTCCCCTACACAGTCTCAGAGGAGTGGAGGCAGCAGGTGAAGGGTGTGTCTGAGTCAGGCAGCCTCACACTACAAGACTTGTCTTTGAAACAGGAGGGGATATACACCTGTGAACTCAGCGATGACGAGGAGACAAACATAACCAACACCCTGCTGAGGATAGAAGGTGACATCAAGTCTGAATGAGTAAAAACTGTTTCTGTTATTTAAACTATCGGCATAAAATCTCCGGTTCAACATTTGGGCAGGGTTTCGACCAGAGGTCAAAGAGGCAGTTTATCAGTTTAAGAGCCCAGTTTGTGTTTCACATACTACAGCTGAGGGTAAACGCAGATGAAAACATAATGCTGACCTCCACTGTTTGTTGTTTTTGACTGAACAGCTAGAAATATTCAAAAGAGGGACAGGACAAGAAATACATTACAGACATAAACCGATCAGCCATAACATTATGACCATTGATAGTTAACTACAGTCTGCAGTGGTCAGAACCTTTCAGAAAGGATCCAAGGAAGGAAAAGTGTCTACAGGGTCACGGAGGGCCGAGAATCACTGATGAATGTGGGAAGAGAAGGCTGGCCCCTGTGGTCTGATCCAACAGACGAGATACTGTAGGTCAAATTGTTAATGCTGGTTCTGATAGAAAGGTGTCACACAGTGCATCACAGTTTGTTGCTTATGAGGCCTGTCAAACAGACACTGAAGGTGTGATTCCCACCTGATATCATGAACATATTAGCATTATTAACAGACTGCAACCTCACATGTTGATGCTACAGGAATTATCAGTCAGTCCACTCGTGGAAGTTTGGTTAGTAGAAAGTTCAATAAACTGAATCTTTTTCTGTTTCAGGGAGTCAAACTGGTGTCACAGGTGTTATTGTATGTTTGGTGGTTGGAGCCATTTTGTTTGTAGTTCTAGCAGCAGGCCTTGTTGTGCTGTACTACAAAAATAAAAAGGTAAGAAAACACATTCTGCCTTCACCTGATGATGATGATGATGATGATGATGATGTGTGTTGGACAGAAAGGAAGAGAAAGAAGACCAGACACGGAGTTGTGACGGTAAGTATATCGTCTGTACTGAATACAGAAGAGTTCTTTCACAGTGAGTTCACCTTTAAATCATTTTGCAGACCAAGCTGTAATTCATCAATAATTACTAAAAAAAACCTTTCAGTTTTTATGAACTGCTGTCTCTAATAAAATGTTGACCTAAATAAGACACAAGCAGAGTGTAACATCAAATCTAATCTAAAAATAATTTCTGGCTCAGTAATCTGAAGATAAAAAAAGACAATGTAACCAAAATGAAATGAAGGCTTCATGTTTGCTGCATGAATTTATTTTGTTCTTTATAGTGAAGACTCCCAAATGAAAGATTATCTTTAGTTTCACTTTGAGTTTTTTTAACAGTGAATTCTTTTTATTTGTTGCAGAAAAATCAACTTGAAGAAATTAATGAAGAGGGACAAAGTCAGTGTGAGGAAGACATTTCTGACAAATGTCCACCAACCCACTGCTGCAGTGAAATGAAGTCACACTGTGCAGCTCTGAAGTGCTACATTATGTCAAACTACTTTTACTGCTCGATGCTAGATGTTCTTGACATACCACACTTTTTCCATAATGAAGGATATTTAAATCCAAAAAAAGATAGAAGAAAAGAATAAAAAGACTTGATTCCTGTTAAAACTGTTTTCAGATGAGACAAAAGTAACTTGAACCTTTGGGTATCAGAGGTCTTTTGAAGGCACAAATGAAGGTTACAAAGTGGTTGTTAGGGCTTTATAAAATATTTATGTATAATTTCAGTTAAAGTAGAATTCATGTAAAAGCTGTGTCAGTTTGACAATAGATTGTACAGATGTACATAATGAAGTTGGGACTGAGTGCAGCTGCTGATTGTTCCTTTGTCAATAAACCAATTGTTGAATAAACTTGTTGCTTCTGGCTCAAAAGATAAGGCTGTCTCTTTGAGATCTTTGAGAATCATTATAACAATGAAAATTGTCCCCACGTCGTAATTTTCTTGAGACTCTTTGACTTGACTGTGAAAAATATTTTGCTGTCATCTGTGAGGCTTGAGTCATGTGTTCTGTGATGATGCAATATAAATTTAATAATAAAAACTTTATTAAATGGTATTTTTCCACTTTTTTGTATTTACTAAACTAATTAATTATGTATTATATTTTGACTTCATAGAATAATGCAAACTGAACACAGCATGTTGCTTAAATCTTAAACAGATTGCCTTTATCTGTAAATCACAGAATTCCTCACTTAAAGGTCCAGTGTGTAACATTTAGAAATGCAATATAATATCCATAACTATGTTTGTAGTGGTGTATAAAGACCTTACATACTGAACGTTATGTTTTTATTACCTTAGAATGAGACATTTCTATCTACATTCACCGCAGGCCCTCTTACATGGAAGTCGCCATGTTGCACCTCCATGTTTCTACAGTAGCCCAAAGGGACAAACTGCTTTACAGAGCGCGCTTCCTCACTACATTGAAAATGTAAAAGAAGAACAAGACAAGAACAAGCAATGTTAGTAGCAGTAGTCATCTGGTTTATTAGAAGCAAGAAGGGAAGTGAAATTTGGAAACAGGTTAAAGATTAAACAATGTGTAAGACACAATAATAATGGAGAAATAGCACTCTTATAAGTACTTGCATAAAAGATTATAAGAAGAAAACAATTTTCTGCCATCACAAGCGTGTTTAGGGAGGAGTGAGCGGTGACTGAAGTTGCGTTCATGGGGTTTCGGAATAATCAGAGTCTATTTTTACTCCTTAAATCTTTAAAGCAAAAACGGAAATGTGTACATGGGACATAAAGAAGTATACAGAACTTTGATTTGTGTAAAATCATGTTTTATATTTTGCAAATGGAATTTGTAAGATGGTTATAACCAGGGGCTTTTGCCTCTTGAAACATTGGGGGCTGCCCAGAAATCTTTGTTGTAGAAACCCCGCCTACCCAAAAAGTCTATAAAGCAACAGTAGGCCAAATTACCTCTACTTGTATTGACCCATAAAAAAATCAGCTATAACTGTAGGGTGGGGTATCGATTAAAATTTTACAACACCAGTAACAAAACCAGTACCCTTAAAGTGATAACCAATACAGGAGTCTGTTTAAACAAGGAAGGAAATGTTGTTGATGTAGGATCATAGAAAACATAATATGGAAAATTTATTTCCATGTTGAAGCATACAGAATGAAGATGTGTCCGAAGTGAAGAACTTTAATTTGTTGTTTGCTCGCCTGGTAATGGCAGAAGAATGAAGCCTCCTATGAAACAGTCGTCTAAAACTACCACATCATGGAATTATACATAAGGTTTAATTGATCTACAATCATTCAAAGCAGCAAATCTTCACAGATGAGAACCATCAAATGTTTTACAGGAAACTGACTTCAGAGAAGTGAAGACAAACCAGGCAGCAGGAGACTAACAGGAGTGGTTACAAGCAAGATCAAACATGTACAGGTAAGCTAAAAAAACCCAACTATGACAGTTTGGTGCCAAGCAGGTCTGTGTTTCTCTAGGCTAACAGGATGATTGGCTTCCACATGTCAGACTTTGTTGCTCATTTTTCAGGATCCAGGAGATGATGGTGGTCGGCTGTTCTGTGTCTCTGGTGGTCTGGAGTTTTCTCTGGACGTTGTCTCCTGCAGAAGGACGTGAGTGAAGATTTTCCTTCAGAGCCTTTATACCGCGTTAGAAAAGAAGCGAAGACAAAGATATTACACAAGCCAATAAGCTGAGCTTTGCAGTCTGACAGTGTGATGTTGTACAACAGTTACTTATTAACAACTGCTAAAATGAAATGTGTGTGTGAGGGAGA
>NW_024040040.1:51897336-52273523 GCF_014851395.1 Micropterus salmoides | reverse complement strand
GAATTCACTAATAGTTTTATGTACTAATAGTTACAATAATAGTTTCTAATAGTTTCTCATCTGGAAGCCTCCCTGCTAGCCTCCATCCTGTAGCCCTGACTTTTTGACTCCAAGCTACTGTTCACCCCTGTAACTTGACATCATGCATTTGTTTATACTCTTCATACTTATACAGTCCAGACCTGTACTAGATGAACTTAATATGCCCAAAATGAAAAGCAGTATATTAATACAGTTAAATTATGGTCATTTCTCAACTTCATCTATAAGTCATTATGAGATATACCGCCAGAAAATCAACCTGTGTAACCAAAAAAACTGTTCACAAGTTAATAAGACCCTGTCTCTCCAGAACCTACTGCTGTTAAATGACTATTTTATTATCTCAGATTACTCCTTTTCTCAGTTCATAGAGGACAGTGGTAATGACAACTATTTCCCAGCCAAACAAAAACTACGTTGCATGATTATGCTTTTATTGATGTTATCTGGTAATATTCAGCCCAATCCTGGTCCTGTTCCTGGTCCTCCTAACACTTTGCAATCCTTAGTCACTCCTTCATATTTCAAAAGCAGACATTGCCTTTGTTGCCATATATGTGAAATCTAAGTTTATAAGCTCTGTAACCCTGTCACTAACCAGGGTTTCTGGGAACTCTGATTGTTTTAAAGACTTACGTAATGACCTAAACTTAGCGCAACTTATTAATGAACCAACAAGAATAAATCCCAAAGCAGAAATAAAAATCTACTCTCCTTGATTTAATCAACACAATTTCAGTTCATAAATATACCTCAACTGCCGTGTTTTGTAATGACGTCAGTGACCATTGTGCAGTCGCTTGTGTAAGAAATACAAAAAATCCCTAAGGTAAAACCGCACATCATCCTAAAAAGACATTTTAAAAGTTTTGAACAACAGGCTTTTCTGCATGATCTGTATCACAGTGATCTCAGCAGGGTGTCTTTGTTTTCAGATGCTGAAATGGCATGGGATTTTTTTCATTCAAATTTCATTTCCATTGTAAATAAACATGTACCAATCAAAAGGTTTAGGATCAGTGGTAAGGACAACCCTTGGTTCTCAGACAGCCTATCAGAGCTAATCTGTTTGAGAAATAAAATGTAGGCACAAGCTAGATTCTCTAACTCTTCTGCTGATTGGACTGCATTTAGAACTGTAAGAAACAAGTGTACTTTGATGATTAGAAAGTCCAAATCTGAGTTTTATTTGAAGTCAATCACAGAAAACTTAAACAACCCTTCAAAGTTTGTCAGGTGCACGTGTGACCTCATACCTCCCTGAACTCTCATTGGTTCAGATGAAATAAAAGACAAAGCAGCTATATACTTTAGTCAGGCTGGATTCATATTTGATCAAACCGTAAATAAATCTGTCCCATGTCCTGCCATGTCAGCATCTGAAAATGTAAATCGGGAATACTTTAATTTTAAACCGATTTCAGTGTCAGAAGTTCATAAAGCCCTCAGAGACATTGATCACAAAAAGTCTGCAGGTCCAGATAATCTGGATCCCTTTCTGTTAAAAGTGTCAGCTGATATTACTGCTGAGCCTGTAGCGCATATTTTTAATTTGAGTCTTCTTTCCAACTCCATTCCCAAAGTTGGAAAGCAGCCTATGTTTTCCCTTTACATAAAGTTGGAGACCCATCAGAACTGAATAATTACCATCCAATATCAACACTCTCTGTTCTGTCAAGATCTTGAAATCACTTGTGAATGTACAGTTAAAACTGTATTTAGCTGACAAAACATATTAAATAATTTTCAGTCAGGGTTCATAGCACTATCACTGCTGCTACATTAGTGAGAAATGATATTATTGGGGCCTTAGATAAGAAGCAACACTCTGCTGCATTATTAGTTGATCTTTCTAAGGCATTTGATTCAGTTGATCATGGATTGTTATTGACCAAACTACGTTCAGTTGGTTTAAGTGAGAAGGCTGCTGCATGGTTCCAAAATTATCTTGTAGATCGTACTCAATGTGTTTATGCTGAAGGTTATAAATCTGATTTTCTGTGTCCCTCGAGGATCAATCTTAGGACCCATTCTTTTTTCAATTTTTATAAATGATTTGGATAGAGATGTTCAAGCCAAATTACATTAATACGCTGATGATACAGGTATCATCCACTGTATCAATGGTCCACCATTTCAGCAGCAGTGCAGGAACTTCAGACTGCATTTCAGGCATTGCAAAATACATTATTCTAAAGTCTAAAACTGGTTTTAAATACACAGAAAACAAAGTTTATGGTCTTCTCAAAAGCTCGAGCACAGCTACTTGACAACTGTGGTCTCTGGTCCTTAGATGGGAAATCAATTGGTTGCTTTTTAACGTGCCACGAGTTGCAACCGAATTGGGAAGAACTGCTTTCTCTTATTCAGCACCTTGGGCTGGAATAATCTACAGAAAGAGCTAAAGTTAGAAACCCTTATGACCATTAATGAATTTAAAACTACTGTAAAGAATGTTGTGATGGAGACATGTTCTTGTATTTCTTGAGAGTCTCATTGTGTTTTTTTTTTTTTAACATTTTGTACTTCTTTTATCATGAAAATGTAACTTGGTGTTTATTATGTATGCATTTGTTGTGATTTGGCTGCTACCTTGGCCAGGTCTCTCTTGTAAAAGAGATTCTGAATCTCAATGGGACTTCCTGGTTAAATAAAGGTTAAATAAAAAAAATGTAAAAAAAAAACAAAAAAAAAAAGCTCACCAATTTGACAGCACAAATGCTAAATGTATATTTTAATTGCACCCGAAGAAAACACAAGTTGATGGTTTTGTGTATCTACTGTGTGTTTCTCGTACCGTCCACTTGTAGGTTGATAAATGAATCCTTGTTGCCTCTGATGGTGCTGGTGAAGCACTTGTATCTTCCCTGGTCCTGAACCTGGACCCCAGTCAGCTGGAGCGAGGCGTTTCCTCCAGAGATCTGGTCCTTGAACAGTGACGTCCTGCCTCTGAAGCGCTGGCCCTGGTGTCCCAGCTGGTCTTGGTTGTTGTAGTAGGAGTGGACAGGAGTGTTTCCTGTTGTCACATGATACCAGTGGATGACTACATCAGTGCCGCTCTGGAAGCTGCACGGTAAGATGCAGCTCTCCATAAAAACACAGGACACCTCAGCATCTGCAACACATCAGGTACAAACAACATCTTTATTGTACCAATTCGTTCTCACTCTCAAGCCGTCACATATGGACAGTTGGTCAAGACCCCTTGGCATCAGTTTGTAACGTACTGGGTACCCCCTTAGTGTCACACTGGGGGAAGGCCTGTAGTGTCATTTTGAACACTTAAGCTAGGTGAATAATATATAACAGTGAAGTCTGAGTAAGGAGGTGACTGCAGTGGACAGATCTGCCATAAACCGAACTTTCATGTAGTGTTTTCCCTCAATCAAATTTACAACGTTAACCATTAGTTTTATTTTGAAAGTCTAACCAGACGTAGCCTATTTATTATTGCTATCTTGACCGGACGTTGTATTTTGATTGTTGCTAACTTGACCTGGGTACCTGGGGGTTACTAAGCGACACCAAATGGTCTTGACAAAGTGTGGTGTTCACTGTGAGTTTTAAAATCTGAGTAAATGTGTGCTATAAATAAAAGATCATAATAAAAAGCTGTTAAATTGAGATATTATATCACTTGAAAAAATTAAATACTATTACGTTTATAACCAGTTTATATCTAAAATCAAGACCTGTCACCCAGAAAGGTGGTTAGGGTGGACGGACGGATCCTTTCCTTCATTCAATTCAATTCAATTTATTTATATAGCGCCAAATCAACAACAGTTATCTCACAGCGCTTTTCATAAAAGAGCAGGTCTAGACCGTACTCTGATGTTATTTACAGAAGCCCAACAATTCCCACCAAGAGCAGCACTAGGCGACAGAGGCAAGGAAAAACTTCCTTTTAAGCAGAACCATGGCTCAGGGTGGGCGGCCATCTGCCTCGACCGGTTGGGGGTGAAGGGGAGAGAGAGAGAAGAGAGAGAGAGAGAGAGAGAGAGAGAGAGAGGGTAGAGAGAGAGATCGGGCAAGAGAGGAACAGAGAAAAAGAGAGGGATGGAAGGAGAGAGAGGGGAGGGAGGCAGTCTACAATATACACACAGAGGATTTACAGACAGTAAAGGTGATGTTGCCATAGACTAAATGAAAAATGGTATAGATATGTGTGGTAGTGTTAATGATAACAATTGTAATGTTAATGATTATAATAGCATAATATATAATAGGACTAGTAATAATAGTCGTTGTAGCAGAGGGTGTCGAGCAGGAACACGGGGGCAGCAGGTGACCCGCAACCACAGATCCAGACTCCACAGCTCCAGAGCCAGAAACACCTGCAGGAAGTGATAGGAGGAGAGAGGAGAGAGACGAGAAAGCACAAGACTACCGGAAAGGGGAGAAGTTGTGTTAGTAACATGCAATAATGGGATAAGGTTGCATACAGAGGGAGAGAAAGTAGAGGAGAGAGGAGCTCAGTGCATCATGGGAAATCCCCTGGCAGTCTAGGCCTATAGCAGCATAACTAAGGGATGGTTCAGGACTCACCTGAGCCAGCCCTAACTATAAGCTTTATCAAAGAGGAAAGTCTTAAGCCTACTCTTAAATGTGGCGATGGTGTCTGCCTTCTGAACCCAAACTGGAACCTGGTTCCACAGGAGAGGAGCTTGATAGCTGAACGCTCTGGCTCCTAGTCTACTTTTGGAGACTCTAGGAACCACAAGTAACCCTGCATTCTGGGAGCGCAGTGCTCTGGGGGGTAGTAAGGTACTATGAGCTCTTTAAGATAAGATGGTGCCTGACCATTAAGAGCTTTGTAGGTAAGAAGAATGATTTTAAATTCTATTCTGGATTTTACTGGAAGCCAATGCAAAGAAGCTAAGACAGGAGAAATATGATCTCTTTTCCTGGTTCCTGTCAGAACAAGAGTCTTAATGGACTTTTTCAAGCAGCCTGATAATAAAGAATTGCAGTAATCCAGCCTAGAAGTAACAAATGCATGGACTAGTTTTTCTGCATCATTTTTAGACAGGATGTTGCTGATTTTCGCAATATTACGTAGGTGAAAAAAGGCGGTCTTTGAAATTTGCTTAATGTGAGACTTAAACGACATTTCCTGATCAAAGATAACTCCAAGATTCCTCACAATGGTGCTGGAGGCCAGGGCGATGCCATCAAGGGAAACTATATCTTTGGATAATGCGTCACGGAGGTGCTTGGGTCCCAGAACAATAACTTCAGTTTTATCTGAGTTTAACATTAGAAAATTACAGGTCATCGAGGTTTAATATCCTGAAGGCACATTTGAAGTTTAGCTAACAGGTGAGTTTCATCTGGGTTGATCGATAGATATAACTGAGTATCATCTGCATAACAATGAAAGCTTATGGAATATTTCCTGATAATATTGCCTAAAGGAAGCATATATAAAGTGAAGAGGATTGGTCCGAGGACAGATCCTTGAGGAACTCCATGACTAACTTTGGCATGCATGGAGGACTCATCGTTAACATGTACAAACTGAAATCGATCTGATAAATAGGACTTAAACCAGCTTAGAGCAGTTCTTTTACTGCCAATGAAATGTTCCAGTCTCTGCAATGATCTGATGGTCAATGGTATGAAATGCAGCACTAAGATTTAATAAAACCAGTACAGAGACAAGTCCTTTGTCTGATGCAATAAGGAGGTTGTTAGTAATTTTCACCAGTGCTGTCTCTGTGCTATGATGAGCTCTAAATCCTGACTGAAAATCCTCAAATAAACTATTGCTCTGTAAAAGTCACACAGCTGTTTAGCAACTACTTTCTCCAGGATCTTGGAGAGAAATGGAAGGTTAGATATAGGTCTATAGTTGGCTAAAACATCCAGATCAAGTTTGGGTTTTTTCAGAAGAGGTTTAATTACAGCTACTTTAAAGTACTGTGGTGCCTATTGATAAAGATAGATTGATCGTATCTAGTACAGAGGTGCTGACTAAGGGTAAAACATCTTTAAGCAAAGTAATCGGGATGGGGTCTAAGAGGCAGGTTGATGGTTTAGATGAAGAAATGATTGAAGTTAGTTGGTAAAGACTGAGGGAAGCAAAGCAGTCATACAGTGGGTACGGAAAGTATTCAGACCCCTTTAAATTTTTCACTCTTTGTTTCACTGCAGCCATTTTCCAAAAATCAAAAAAGTTCATTTTATTTCTCAGTAATGTACACTCAGCACCCCATCTTGACAGAAAAAAACAGAAATGTAGAAATTTTTGCAAATTTATTAAAAAAGAAAAACTGAAATATCACATGGTCATAAGTATTCAGACCCTTTGCTCAGTATTTAGTAGAAGCACCCTTTTGATCTAATACAGCCATGAGTCGTTTTGGGAAAGATGCAACAAGTTTTTCACATCTGGATTTGGGTATCCTCTGCCATTCCTCCTTGCAGATCCTCTCCAGTTCTGTCAGGTTGGATGGTAAACGTTGGTGGACAGCCATTTTCAGGTCTCTCCAGAGATGCTCAATTGGGTTAAGTCAGGGCTCTGGCTGGGCCATTCAAGAACAGCCACGGAGTTGTTGTGAAGCCACTCCTTCGTTATTTTAGCGGTGTGCTTAGGGTCATTGTCTTGTTGGAAGGTAAACCTTCGGCCCAGTCTGAGGTCCAGAGCACTCTAGAAAAGGTTTTCGTCCAGGATATCCCTGTACTTGGCCGCATTCATCTTTCCCTCGATTGCAACCAGTCGTCCTGTCCCTGCAGCTGAAAAACACCCCCACAGCATGATGCTGCCACCACCATGCTTCACTGTTGAGACTGTATTGGACAGGTGATGAGCAGTGCCTGGTTTTCTCCACACATACCGCTTAGAATTAAGGCCAAAAAGTTCTATCTTGGTCTCATCAGACCAGAGGATCTTATTTATCACCATCTTGGAGTCCTTCAGGTGTTTTTTAGCAAACTCCATGCGGGCTTTCATGTGTCTTGCACTGAGGAGAGGCTTCCGTCGGGCCACTCTGCCATAAAGCCCCGACTGGTGGATTGCTGCAGTGATGGTTGACTTACTACAACTTTCTCCCATCTCCCGACTGCATCTCTGGAGCTCAGCCACAGTGACCTTTGGGTTCTTCTTTACCTCTCTCACCAAGGCTCTTCTCCCCGATAGCTCAGTTTGGCCGGACGGCCAGCTCTAGGAAGGGTTCTGGTCGTCCCAAACGTCTTCCATTTGAGGATTATGGAGGCCACTGTGCTCTTAGGAACCTTAAGTGCAGCAGAAATTTTTTGTACCTTGGCCAGATCTGTGCCTTGCCACAATTCTGTCTCTGAGCTCTTCAGGCAGTTCCTTTGACCTCATGATTCTCATTTGCTCTGACATGCACTGTGAGCTGTAAGGTCTTATATAGACAGGTGTGTGGCTTTCCTAATCAAGTCCAATCAGTATAATCAAACACAGCTGGACTCAAATGAAGGTGTAGAACCATCTCAAGGATGATCAGAAGAAATAGACAGCACCTGAGTTAATATGAGTGCACGGCAAAGGGTTTGAATACTTATGACCATGTGATATTTCAGTTTTTCTTTTTTAATAAATTTGCAAAAATTTCTACATTTCTGTTTTTTTCTGTCAAGATGGGGTGCTGAGTGTACATTACTGAGAAATAAAATGAACTTTTTTGATTTTTGGAAAATGGCTGCAATGAAACAAAGAGTGAAAAATTTAAAGGGGTCTGAATACTTTCCGTACCCACTGTATATCTGGTTTTACAGCTGTTTCTAAGGTTCCTGAGTTTGGAGATAAGTCGGTGCCAGTGAGGGCAGGTCTTGGTGAATTTTGTTTCTAATAGTTAGAATTTTATCATTAAAGAAGCTCATGAAGTCGTAACTACTGAGAGCTATGGGAATACTTGGCTCAATAGAGCTGTGAAAGAAACCTGGGGTTGATCCTATTTTCCTCTATTAATGACGAGTAGTATGCTGCTCTGGCATTACGGAGGGCCTTCCTATATGTTTTAAGACTATCTTGCCAAATTAAACGAGAATTTTCCAGTCTGGTGGAACATCAATTCCTCTCAAGTTTCCGTGATATTTGCTTTAATTTGCGAACTGTCTTTGTTTTATTATTTTCTTTTTTAGAGGGGCTACAGAGTCGAGTGTCATTCGCAGCGAGCCTGCAGCACTATCAACAACATGATCGATTTGGGAGGGACTGAAATTAGCATAGGAGTCCTCTGTTACTTTGTGACTTGATAATGAATTTAGAGCTGATGGAATCGCATCCTTAAATTTAGCTACAGCACTATCAGACAGACATCTTGTATAGAAATTTTTGCCCAATGGCGTGTAGTTCAGCAATACAAACTCAAATGTTATCAAACAGTGGTCAGATAAAGGGAATCAGACCAGGTCTTCCCCAGAAGGTCTGCCAATGATCTACAAAGCCCAAATCGTTTGCTGGACACCACCTTGACAACCAGCGGCGGAATGACGACATGCGGCTATACATGTCATCACTGGTCAGATTTGGCAGGGGTCCAGAGAAAACTACGGTGTCCGACATTGTTTTTGCATATGTACACACCGACTCAACATTAATCTTAGTGACCTCCGATTGGCGTAACCGGGAGTCATTACAGCCGACGTGAATAACAATCTTACTGTATTTACGTTTATCCTTAGCCAGCAGTTTCAAATAAGACTCAATGTCGCCCGCTCTGGCCCCAGGGATGCACTTAACTATGGCCGCTGGCTTCGCTAACTTCACGTTTCTCAAAATGGAGCTGCCAATGATCAGAGTTGGTTTCTCAGCAGGTGTGTCGCTGAGTGGGGAAAATCTGTTAGAAACGTAAACAGGTTGGTGGTGCCCCGTGGGCTTTAAATGCTTACGACTATTCCTCCTTCGGACAGTCACCCAGTCACCCCTTCCTGGCTACACAGGAGATGCTGGGGGACCACAGGCTAATTCAGGCCGTTCCGCACCGACTACCGGGGACTGGCTAGCTACAGTAGCTAAAGACTGATCTACCAAGGTGCGGAGCCGGACTTCTAAATCACTGAGCCTCGCCTCCATGTCTAAAAATAAACTACACTTATTACACGTACCATTACCGCTAAAGGAGCAGAGGAGTAACTGAACATCTGACACACCGAGCAGGAGAAAGTAGTAGAGAGAGAGGGAGAAGGAGAAGCCATCGCTAGCTGCTAAGCTAAATTACTGTAGCGTCAGCTACCAAAACTTTAGAACAACTATGAGACTGAACAGCAGTCACTAAAAGATGGAAAGAACTGTGAGTGCTTAGGCAAAATTACTATAAGAATAAGTGTTTAGCGGACAGTTGGCCGCTGTAATCTAACAAATGAAAGTCCACCAATCAAAAGAATCACTCTGTGGATGAGGTTGGCCTGGATTAAATTATGATTATCCAGGTAATATTCAAATTGCTGAGCTGAGCAAGAGTTATGTGCATAAAGAATTAAAGGCCTGCTCTATAGGCCTTCGCAGGGCCACACATAGACAAACAACCAGGAACACTCACACCTAATTTAGGGTCACCAATCAACCTAAGCAGCATGTCTTTGCACGGTGGGACGTAGCCAGAGCACCCAGAGAGAACCCTCTCTGACACGGGGAGAACATGCAAACCCCACACAGAAAGGCCGGGGCAACCAGGGTTTGGACCTGTGGGCTTCATTTCTAAGTGAGGCTAAAGCCCATTGACAACAAGGCAGTAAAACTTTGATTTATTATTAGTGATTTCATTGAAAAACTACAATATAACCTCTTTAAGATTCTGCTGATGATTTTAGTTACTTTTTTAATTGTTTAAAAAAAACAAATATTCTGTAAATATAAATAAAATCAAATTCTGGCCATATCTTACACATTGTAAGACCGACCTAAACTAAACTATGAATTCACGTCCTGTTTCTGGGCTAAATGCCATTCTGTTAAATGCAGGGCAACTTTGTCCTGATAACAGTTACTGTAGGCTAAAGTGTATGTGACACCTTTATAACATTATGAACATTAGAATATAAGTTTCCCATTACTACTTAGCTTCAGGCAGCAGTGCGATCTGCTTTGCTGTAGTCTGGATCTAAGTTATTAAGTACATGCAGTTGGCTCGGAGGAGAAGGTTTATCTGTTAAGTCTAGTTTTGCATGCCGCCCCTTGGCTCCTATTTCTTGTTCAACATCTCTGTCTTCTTTTCTAACGCAGTATAAAGACTCTGGACGCTCTTACCTTATTTGTGTATCTCTGAAGTAAAAGCTTCACTCACCTCCTTCTGCAGAAGCTAACATCCAGATAAAACTCCAGACCACCAGACGCGCAGAACAGCCGACCATCATTTTGTTTTACTCTCTCACCAAATTCCTGTCTGTATGCTGAACCTGTCGCCACATGTCTGAAGCTGTTCTGTAAGTCAGTTTTTCGTGCAAAAGCATTTGATGGTTTCAGTTTCTCACATGTAAAGATTTGCTGCTTTTCCTCTGAAAGATTATAATAATTGTATGTTTGTTAATAATGTTGAGGTTTGGACACATCAAGCTTTGTGAATATGCAACAAATCTTTACAAACCAAGTCAGTCGATTCATGGAGAAGATAATCAGTTTATTAATACATAAAAGTATATTAATAGTACAACAGACACAGGCATATTTTACTGCTTTAATACTTTAAGTACATTTTCCTGATTATACTCACTCACTATACTTTTACTGCAGTAACATTTTCTATGTTTTATTGTAACAGTAATTTATTTTGCTTCAAAAAACTGCATTTCAAAATATAAAGATATTTCACTTGAACTTTAAAGTCTGAACAAATTTTACAAACTTTACTGTTTGTAAATCAACAAAATGAACTGCTGTTTGTTTAGTTTTATGTTTAGCTCGAATCTCAATCTAATCCTTTTTCTTGAACTATAATATCTATATAAACTCATATTATTTTATCATGACTTACAGGGAAAGTGGAAATAATTTAAACATCAGTTTCATTTGTTGTTCATAGAAAATGTCATCTTGGGTTTTAGTATTTATTTATCAGCGTGACATTGCTGCAACAAAGAGAAGCAGATAAGGAGTTAAACGTCACATTGTTAGAATGAACAACTGTGTTACTGTGAACTTATGAAAGAAAAGGCAGAAAGACTGTCAGCAGCTCCTTGTTGGTGCTTTGGCCTCCGGCTGCAGTGAGTTTTACAAACCACCAGGTGTCACTGTGCTGCTGAGTTTGAAGCCAAATCAAATTCCTGCCAGCTTCAAACCCCATGTGACAACCAGGCAGTCTATGGTTAAATCCAGACCCTCAGAAAAACTCAAGTGTTGTTGTAGATGTTTAAATAGCTCATATTATTTTATTTGGCATTTTCCTTTTCTTGTGTAATAGGTTTGCAAACCGGTGGAAAAACACACTGAGCTGCAGCACACACAGTGACAAGACGTCTGTAACTGTGATTTTAACAGGTATGATCATTTTGGCTAGCTAAATCAGACTTAAAACAAAATGTACTAACCAGAGAAAATGAACAGCCCCCCCTCCTAATAAGCTTTTTCAATGCCGCAGGTTAAATCAATGTCCCACTGATTGTATTGAGCCGCCTGGGCCAAAAAAGCCTGGGCTGATTATTTTCTCCCAGTCCAGCCCTGACTACATCTTAGAGGTAAATATTGTCATTTTTACTCACTACATTTATCAGGCAGCTGGAATTACTAGTTGCCAGTGTTGGGCAGTAACACGTAGTGTAACTAATTACAGTAGTAATATTATTACTAGTTACTAATGCAAGTAACGCTGCGTTACTCATTACTGAACACACCATCCTTGACATGAATCCACGACAGTGCGGCAGCTCGGCGGGACCGGACTTAGTTGTTCATGTCCGCTGTTGTACCATGAACATTTTTACATCTGATTTATTGAAGCATCTGCTGGAGCATCACAGCGACGTGAAACTTACAGAAAGAAACTCCGGCAGCTGCTGCCACTGATGCTCGGACTCGTCGGGAGAGAGTGGGGTTAACGCAACGTTTTATAACTACTGAATACTGCTCTTATAAACAGGCTACATGTGCAGAAAAACAGCTGTTCAAAAGTCGTGATACTGGCTTTATTATTATCAGCCAGTGGTGTTAAGAAAGGTTAGGACTAGGCTATATGCTTTGTAAAAAACACTCCTTGCTGCTGTTGGATATGATGTTAGTTAAAAAGTCGGGAGAGACTTCTTTATTTGGGGGTGAAGGCTGAAAAAACCAGCTTAAACCAGCTTAAGATGGTTGCTGGTTTTAGCTGGTTTTAGCTGGTTTTGAGCTGGTTATGCTGGTTTATTGGATTGGTAAAGCTGGTAACAGGCTGGTGCAGCTGGTTCCCCATCCTTACTGAACTGGTTACTCAGCTGGGCCATGGTTCAGGCTGGTCTGCCAGCTGGGTCAAGCTGGTGTAACTGGTCGGCCAGCTTGGCCAAGCTTGTGTCAGGCAGGTTAAGTTCACTGAAGCACTCAAATAAAATTTCTTTTGAATAGATGTACAATATTTACAAAACCTATATGCCCACATCTGGTTCTTCAGTTACTATGTATTACTGGTGTATTGCTTTTTTTATGCAGTCTATGGTTACTGGTCAAGAAGGTTGCACTTGTCTGAAAGCAGTGCTTGGTTCCGAGATTGACTCAAACAACCCAAACATGATGTGTTAAAGCTTTCCTTGCCTTTGTGTGGCCCACAAATTTCAGAGAAGGACCCTATTTGAACTTTGCCATGCATGTGACCCATCCCCTGTGAAGCAGTAAAGACCCTACACTGCCCTATGGAAACATCATAATTGGCAAAGATGATTTTCTTTGTTTGTCTCCAGCTGAATTTATAAAACAGTCATCACAGAAATACCTTCAAAGGGAAGATAATACACCTGTTTTTCCTATAACTTTAATGACACTAAGATACAACCTTCCTTAAACTGGAACACTAGACAAAAGGTCACATCTGATGGCAAGATAAGCATTTACTAAAAGAAGGCAGAACTCACTGGAAAGAGGAATTTAACTTGAATGCAAAAAAGAAATGCTGACCAAAGGTGAGTACTTACACATGCTTTGAATTGTTTTACCCATATTAAATGCATAATAATGGTTTTGTATCTGTATCCATAATGAAATGTTATAATGTCTTTTTATCATCTATTTCAATGCAATTCAACAATATGCTTGCATTACTTAAAGAAAAGGCACAAGATATGTCAAAACCATTTCATCAGTAAGTCAATAACCAAACAATAAATTATAAAGAATTCAAGACCCACTTATATATTTACAGAAAAACAATATACATCAATAAAACACTGAAATGTAAAACAAGATGATCCAGATTGGAGCTGCTATTCAAACACATTTTAATACCAATTAATCTTTTTTTTAATAAATGATACAAGATAAGTCCAAACTCTCTGATTCCAGCTTCTCAAATGTGATTTTCTGGTTTCCTCTACGACTACAAAATTAATATCTTTGTTGTGGACAAAAGATATTTGAGGAAGTCTTCTTTAGATTTTCCAGCATTTTATTTGACCATTTTATAGACCACACAACAAATTGAGGAAATAATCATCAAGACAGATTAATGACAATGAAGATAATTAGATTTCATAACATGTACAGTACAAGTCACTAAGGTGTCCCTAATGTGAACAACTATTGCCATGTTTTAATCTCTCTCATAAGTGTTTGGTAAATCACACACAAACACTTTCTCAGCACATTCTATGATGAGACACTTGTGGTATAGTCTCTCTACTGAAATCAGCTGCATTTGTGATCTATCACCATGTCTGACGCAGGCCATGTGTGGCACAGACTCCCCTTGTGGAAGGCAGCTGGAAGTGTGTAAAATGGGATGAAAAGAAAGGCAAGTTCACTTTTTCCATCTACCTCATAAGAGAGAATCTGATGCAACTCTCCCCTAGATCCATCAGCCAATCTGACGCTCCAATCATTGCGTCTCTTTGCTCGACTGTATTCACGGCTGGTAAAAACAAGACCTTGGTGAATCATTCTCTTGTGTGTGAGGATTTCATTTGGAGGCTGTTGTCCTGCTGCACCAAAAGCCTGCTGCTCTGCCTGTGTGAGATGTTTGACTCGTCCACCATCCAGAACCGTGGTGTTGTGGCATTTTTTTGTAATTCTGAACTTTTGAGTAGTCAGTCATTTGACTACAGAAACCAAAAACACGGCCACTTACTCTGTGTTTGGTTGCAAAATGGGACATTGATCTGTGCAGCAAAAATTTGCCCACAATCTGTTTGGGAACATCTTTTGTACCATGTACCAACTTAAGAAGATTCCCGTTAGCACTTTCAAAAACAAAGGCAGAGTGTGCCCGTAAAGGACCCAACAACTTCACAGACTTGGCCAGATGTGTGAGAAGATGGACATTTGAGGTCATGGCTGCCTCTCCAAACAGTGCTTGAAATCTTATCACAAATTCTAATAACATATCATCTGCTTTGTTGACCTCCTCAAAACTAACTTCTTCTTTCAAAAGCAGGTAGACTGCTGAAACAAGAAGGGAAAGATGCTTTGTGTATTTCCCATCTATAAGTCCTTCCAGGCATGACAAACTATAAAACAACAGCCAAGCCCTCCACTCTGATGCTTTCCAGTATTTAAAATCTGAGATGGGTCTGGGAAGTCGAGTGATAAGGTGTGGTGGTTTGATATTTTGGATTCTCTCATTCAATACTCTCAATGTACTTGGGTCACCAATGTAATATTGCTCATCTGTGCTCTGAAGTAGAAGGGCTGCATGCTGCCTTGCAACACCCAACAAAACAGCATGCATATAATCAGGGACAAAGCCCCACACAATGTCAAAGCATGGCATATTAATCAAAGGAGATGGCCCTTTTACTCCCCTTACATTTTTCTGTAGGATGAGAGCTTCCTCCATGTCATTTAACATGCTCTCTGCATCTCTGTCAGGGTAATCTGTTTCTGTGATAGTGTATTTCACTTGTCCATTTACAAGTGTGCCTGGGTGGAGGCAGAAACCACAACCAAAATACCCGTTGAACTGTGTACAGTTCTGCATTGATGGTCTGGCCTTGGAATCAACACAGCAACAGACACCCAAAACTTTGCTGATGACAACTTTCCCATCCTTTCTCCACGACACTCCCTTGGTTGCAAGCACTTTTGCTTGATCTACAAAAGGCTTAAGAAAAACATGCATCTGAGGCTCTGTTGAGCCGCAAACCGCAATCGAGCCAAGATCACGTGTTTGAACCTAGTGTTTGGTGGCAGCTCATTGAGGTGAAGGTGAATAAGCCAGATGGAAAATTTGGATGACTTGTAAAGAGGTGAGCCATCTGAATTGAATGTGTATGACAGGTTGTTTGGGTCAGATAAAATTTCACCTGGTTCTGACAGGATTTTGTACAGGTCACCGTCATAAATGTCTGATATAATGTTTTCTGCTTTGCCTGGTCTGTTCACCTGGTAGCTCAACTTGCTGTGTAGCTCTGGAGTTTGAAGAATGTGCTGAATCTGGGGAGATATTGGGACACTGATAAAGAAGCTGCCATTGTTGAGGGTGTTTGGGTCGACTGGTGAATTACAGCCCAAACACTGTGTAACATTGTTCTCCAACACATCATTTTGACATCCCAAATGGGCTTTACAGGCCTTACAGTAAAAATTAAACTCGACTTTGTCTATGTTATTTTGAAATACTTTGTTAAAGGCATACTTTGACCCTGATACAACATCTTGCCCAAATAAGTGATTGATAAGTTTGAGTAAATCAGATCCAGTTATTTGATGCCTTGCAGCATAGGTCATGATCATTAGTAATGCCTCAGCCCTTGATGTTGTACCTGTGGCCACCAGAGGCGTGTCCATATCCATGTTTACTCTCTTCCTATGTGGATCATTTGAATAGTCCAAGTTGTTATCTTCTGCCGACTCTGAATCTTCATCTGACGACATGCTGTCTTGCAGTGTCTCTACATCATCTTCTGATGAAGTCAAAGCCTTGGAAGAACAGTGACATTAAATTTTATTTTGACAACTTTCAGAACATCTTTATACAAGGTTATTTTTTGTTTCTTCCTTAAACAGGGATCCAACATGTTGGTTACTATTTTTGAGGGTGGTGTTTTTTCTGTAGTGATCTTACAAGTACTGTGTGTGTGTGTGTGTATGGCTTAAAGACAAATAACATTCAGTGTTTCCTCTATTGTCATAATTCAGACATGCAGAGTGAAAGTACTGGAACATAACTTTGGCAACCTCCCAAGTGGCAATTATCTCTCACATGTCAATCATTCCAGAGTAGTCTTTTTATGTACCTTTCATTCTGAAAATGTACCTCATTTGCAAGATGCCGAATCTCATCGTCTCGTCCAGGTACATCTGTCACATGTAAGTAATCAGAGTGGGCCTCATCCTTATAAAGGAGATGACATGTACGTTAGTACATTAAAAATGACAAATGTACAATTATACAGTGACTATAGAGAACGCACCTCTATCACAGGCTGTTACTTCTCCATCTGAAGACAACGCGTGTTCCTTTTGAAACAAGACAGTATTATATAAGATTGATCAGAACATTTGAGAAGACGAAATCAGAACTTTCTTCTTAAAAAATTGTTCAAAACTTTTGATCGATTATCAAACTAGCTGGCAATTAATTTATTAGTTGGCAACTAATTGACCTACTATTCTATTGGTATCCTATAGGGCTGCCCGATTTGGAGAAAAAGCAATTATTGTGGACAATATTACGATTCGATTATAATGGAAATAATGGTACTATGAGTCTACTTGCTTAACTATCAAGAAAAATGTACCAATACTGACATTTTGAAATGTTTATTTCTCAACTTGAACACTAAACAAATATTTATAACAATAACTAGTAAAACAGGTGTAAAACAGAACAAGGGGAGCGTGTTGCCCTCAGGAGGAGGCAGCTAGACGGAGAACATATTGCCACCCTGGCTTTGTCTAATTCTACATCTGACCACTGTAGAGGCTATCTACAGTGGTCAGATGACATCTACATAAATAGTGTCTTTGTGCCTCTTAACAGACACAAAATGCAATTAAATTAATTAACGTCTGTCCAACATGAACAGGGCCCTTACATGACAACAAGATGCGTTTAGCAACTTAGCCATTGTTTAAATTCACCTAAATATAGTGTTTTAGACGGCTAGCTGTAGTCTCGCGCTGAAGTTTGTGTTGGTAAAGCAGTTGTCTGGTTGTTTGTCTGTTGACGTTTCAGAAAGGACTAATCAATATCTATCATCTATCAACGTACACAGCTGATCCCGTTACCGGGGGCTGCCGCCGCCAAGCAAAGGTACTTATTAAACGACGCATCGATGAATCGTTGAAATAATCTATAGAAGCTTCGAATACTAAAATCATCGTTAGCTGCAGCCCTATGCCATAGCGAAGTGGATAGCTACACACTGCATGCTGATTAGTATTGGGGAAGATGTCGGTTTTAGGAATGTTCAACGTAGTCTCTTGGCCCCGCGGGTTCGCTCTGTGCTCCTCAGGTCAACAGACAGGGAAACAAGCAGCCACTCTATAAATACAGCTGTAGCCTATGCAACTTAAGTTAAAATTATAGGCAATTGCGATTAAATTTATTGTGCAGCCCTAGTATCTGTCTAACTTTTCAAAGATATAAAATCAAAGAATTCATATATTTTTATTAAACATTTTTGGCTAGTTAAATAAGTAAGGCCTGACATTTGAATGCTCTCTTGTCTGGGCACAAAATGTTACACGGGTGTTTGAAATACACTTTAGAGAAGCAAAGTGTAACATACAAGACGTTCTCCCACTAATGCAACTGAATAAACATAGCAAAAACAATAGTGGCAGTAATTTGAGAATAAATACTTCGATCACAAGTTGCAAACACTCATGTTCCACTACAGTTATTATTTCTTGCGAATAACTGCACAGGTCCTCCCCCTTTTAAAAAGATGACATGGACATTAGTAGAGCCACGTGGATCGCAGACAAGCGTAACGACAGACACTGGGAAACTCGAGTTTGTTAATTTGCTATGTTGCTTGTTGTTTTATGGAAATCTGCAATTTTCTTTTAAGAGCACAATGGCAAGTTGAAAGCAGGGCATAACAAACTGCCCATGTGGACAGTTAATTATAAAAAAGATTATTATGACCACACTCCAGTCATCCACCGCACTGGCTGTTTGTTGAGTACATACTGTACTTCTATCAAGAGTTGCTGTCTTGCAGTGGCAATCATCTCGTCTGGCAATTCCTCATCTGAGGAGATCTGATTCTTTTAAAGAAAGATGATGTATAGTAGGTTTAAATGAGTCAAGTTCAGATTAATCTAAATTAATTCAAAAACATTTACATCAACTGCACATTGCCATCTCTTATGGTTACTTTTATATCTATAATGCATCAAATCATCTGTCGGCACCTCATTCTCATCAAAAACACGAGTGCACTTGACAGATGGCAAACTAATCACATACTTTCAATCACTAATTAAAGAGCATTAATAAACACATTCATTGTTTATTGATTAAAAAACCCAAGAAACGCATTAGTTGCAGGATCAGGATAATATTAAAAAGACATGTACATTAGAGATTTACCTCAATTACAGCCTTCTGCTGACCCATTCTTCTGAGCGTAGGTCTTGGTATTTCTGAGCTACTGCAAGGCTCCAGGTATTCTTTATACTTTCGTTTTGGCATCTAAACACTAAAAGAATGTTGCATACACACATGACTGTCACTTTTGAGATCCTTGTAATATACATTTAGGCTTTTAATTTAACATAACCAATGGCCAGTGGAAAGAAACATACAAATTGTGGCATCTCTCCTCAATTGCATCATGAAGTGCTTACTGGAGACAGTAAAAAAAACAGTAATAACCATTAAAAGCAACATATGCCTGTTCAAGATATGCAAACATCTGATTGCCTCACAAGGTGGAAGATTACAGACAGCATCAGTCAGGTATGTATTGTCCAAGCAGCAAATATTATAATATATCATGCTTAGATTTTTTACTATATACTCTCAATAACTTTAGGTCTTCTAGATATTTTAACAACTTTCAACATATAATTTGATAACAGCTGTGAGAAGGAATGTCAAAGTCCACAGTTCATATGAGCTCAGGTTTGTGATTGGTGTGAAGTGTTTCAGACATTTCAAACTCATTAAGAGACATTATATTTAAGAACAACAATAAGGCCATTGTAATAATATACAAAAACTGTTGTCAGATGACAGCTGCCAGAGTCACGGTGCACAGCCGTCCTTCGTGCCTCCTCAGTGGCATTACGGCCCTGAATGAAGGTAAACAGCTCTGAGCAAACGTTCTGAAATTGTGTCTCGTGCCCAAAAAACACAGGCGGCTCGAGGAGACATCCAAACGGCGCGAAACCAAGCTTAGATTATTCGCCATGTTTGCCTATGTCAAATACACAGACGACTATAAAGCTACTGTTCCAATTTCTTATATACAAAACTTTGACCTGAAAACACACCAGAGAGACGCTCTATATCCCATTCTTTGGGAAGATGAGTATTTTAATGGCCAGGTGTGATTTATCCAAGGTTGCCATGTTTTTTCTTAAATTGCTGGAAACAGACTTGAAGACTAGTTTAACCCACATAGCAATTGCCTTACGCCAAGATAAAAAACTCTTGTGCTAAAACATATCATACCATTGCAATGGAGGATATTTGCAATGTGTTGCAAATATTAAATTGTATATCACCTTCAAATTAAATTAATGTGAAATTACTGACAAACGTTTTAGTTTAATATATTTTGTAGCTATTTGGTCTCCATGTTATTGTGGTTTAACATTGAACTTAGAGAGAGATGAAATCCTGCTGGAGTTAGGAAAATTCCTGACTGGCAACCGCAACAGAAGTTAGAATATTTTTTTAAGTTACAATATATGTTGGTGATGCATTCACTAAAATTCTGATATCACACATTTCTGAGTTTGATACTAATTTAAATACAAGAAACATTGGTGAATATTTGTTAATTATTTTGTTCCTGTGTATAATGTCCCAAAAATGGAGGTTAGTAATAGTTTTCTTCAGCAATTTAGAAGTCTTAACCAGGAGAGGTACGATATCAGTTGAATTTTCACACAAAAGGATCACATTTCTGAAATTGCCTTCTATTAAGTCTGATACATCTATGCCAGTGGTTCTCAAACGTTTTCACGTCAAGGACGTTCACATTTTTATTGTAAGTGACACAAATTAGACCATTTGATAAGATTTGGTCCCAGGATCTCCCATTTCATAGGATATTGGGTTTTTAGATGTTTTATTACAGAAAATATACGAAACTCATGACCAAAATAGTCATACATTCTGTCATTGTGTTACTTATGGATGGAATTATAGTGAAAATAAATGATTCCCCTTTTTGCCCTGGAACCCTCTCAAGGACCCCTGGGTGTCCCCGGACCCCACTTTGAGAACCACTGATCTATGCTACTCAGTGCTTTTTATTATTTTGTCTTGTAATGTACAATTTTTAATTCCATCAGTTTGGGTTCTCACTTGATTTTTATAGAAAACCAGTAAGGCAGCAGAGGGAAGTGAGAAAAGGAAAAGCTTAATGCAAATCTTGGCTGAAAAGAAAGCGATGAAAAAACATTCTCCACTGTTTGCAAATGACAAAAAGAGAAAGAGGGAGGAGACACTACAAGACATCCTCTCTGACAGTGAAGAGGATGGAGGAGTTGTTCCCCAAGAGATTCATGATGAACTCAGACTGAAGTACCAGCAAATGAAGAAACCATGAAAAAAGTGCACAAAGAAAACATGACAAGGCCTATATAGCACACTGAAACAACATAAGAAGTTGACATCAAAGACACATCTTATCAATGGTGTTGTCTTGCATCTGATATATTAATGGTGGCATATTTTATTTAATGAAATAAAAGCATTTTTTAATACATTTCTATAAAAGTGGTGGACATTTTTGTAAACATCTATGCTCTATCTATGCTGTGTTCTTTAAATATCAGTTTTAGGATAATACCAAATTTCAGATGGAAGTAGTGGGATACTAAAAGGTTATTAACGTGCACTTTTCCTTTTTTTCTTCTTTTTATAATAAAGATCTGGAAAATGAGAACTGGAAATGTGAGCTGGAACAGGAATTGACAACTTACAGAAATGCAAACTTAACACTGCAACAAAATCTTGATGAACTGCTGAAACAGGTCTTTTCTCAAAGTGAGTGCTTTTGTGTTTAAAGCATGATGGTAGTTTTTGGCCAGCTTGGTTTACAAACAGACAACATCTGCATTCTACTGAAATTTGTACCTGTACACAATCAGCAATGGCCCACATATAGCCTATTAAGATACACTCACATTTAATTTGACTTTCTGTTCATTTCAGTGAGAAAAAGGAGCAACACTCTCTTTTGGACTGTCTCCCCATTTTCATCAATCCACTATTTTTGTTATTTTATGTATCAGATGTAATATTAATCAAAACTCTTTCTGCTATCCCTTCTTTGTGTTTTATATCCATTTTCTATGGTAAAGAATCAGTGACCTCTCAACACTGTGTCATTGCACCTTTGACACCACCAGCAATCAACAACCCCACTTCAGAGAGGGACCCACTTCAGCCGACGCCTTGTCCAAACCTTTTGGGAAAAAAAGGATGGGATGGTACAAATTGTTTCCATTTTCTATTTCTTGAGCCATTATTTTTGAAAATGTGTAAAAATTTTGTCAAGTTATTGGACTAACAGATAAACATGGGGTTACACAGACAGAGGCAATACTTTACATTATTTTTTATATATTATCTAGACTTTAAAAATTGCTCATGGTTAACATGTTAGCAATGCACATCTAGCAGCGACAGAACTATATGATTATTTGTTAAGAGTCACCTTTTCTTCTAGTGCATAAACCTATTTCTTCAGTTCAAGATTTGCAGATAAACTTGTTGTGTTTACAGGTATTTAGCAGAGATGAATCGCTCAGAAATAATGTGTAAAAATATTACTTCATCAGATCCACATTGGAAAAGACATGTGGCTGCGTGAGGACGTGTGGAGAAAAATCCACTCTACAACAAAGGTCTCACTCTTTGTAAAAGAGTTGGCTGTAGCCATCTGGGGTACGGTAGAGTTGAGGGGAAGAAGCGTGTCTGGGAAGGAATGCCCAACAAAAAATACCGAAACAAAGCCTCCCTTATCACCATACAAGCTTGGAATCCTCAAAGGTATGCTGCACATCTTCCTACACTGAATGTCAACTGCATAAAAACATTCAAGGCAGAAAGGTAATGCAGGTGTATTTTCTATAACCCCACCCACCACGCCCTTTTTTTATAAATTAAATTGATATGTGTGTAGTATTTTTTTATGGAAAGGATTGTATACATTCTGGTACCTTTTTGGTAAAATATGTGCTGTGACCCAAACTGACAGATGTCACATTTTTGAACATGCTTGTCATACACGCATTTTTTTTTTTGCTTAGTAGTGTTTACACTCTTTTACTTACACTAATAATTGTTTGTCATTGACACTGTTTTCATTGGCAGATATTTAGTACAAAAAAGGTGGTTTCAAAACAACTCGTATTTTAGAGGATTACTCAAATTTATTATTTGATCAAAACAATATAGCACAGGAAACAGAGGTTTTACACACATAATTCAGCATGGTTTGAAAAAATATAAAACATATCAAGAGTATTGGCCCCACTGACACAGTCTATAATGCAGTCTTGTCAATTGAGCTACTGTGCTGTAATTGCATGTGAGCATCATCATCATCTTCTAAGACCAGCTTAACCATCAAGCTACCGGAATACCAGCAAAAGTGTACTCAAGAACATACCAGTCTGACCAGCTAAAAGATGATGGTGACCAGCAAGACCACTGACCAGCTTAACCAGCAATCCTGCCCAGCTAAAGTGTCCAAAACCCCTCTAAACCAACAAACCAGCCCAGCCCAAGGTATCAAGGCTGGTCAGGCTGGCAGACCAGCTTAGACCAACAAAGCTGGTCTAAGCTGTTTTTTTCAGCGGGGGGGTGTTGGTGAAAGCTCTCTCTCTCTCTCTCTCTATCTCTCTCTATCTCTCATGAACACCGCTGCACAAACCTGTCCAACATTAGAATATCCCCCCCCTCCCCCATCCTGTGGGAAACACTGGAAAGTAATATAGTAACGTAACTAGTTCTTTTTATCACCCAGTAATAAGTAAAGTAATATTACTTTTTTAAGTAACAGTAGTATATTACATTTTCTGAGTAACTTGCCCAACACTGCTAGTTGCTTTGCAGATTAAGATTTTACAAATAAAACATTTATTCCACCCTTCTTATCAAGTCATTTTAGTCAAGATTTGAGTCCTGGCCCCTCTTAAAACATGTGCAAAGATCTAGTCTGTTTTCCACTTCGATTCTGTAGGGGAGACCGGGGATGGTTGTAACACAGGTCAGTTTTAACATGTCTAATTTGCCCAGTCAGGAACAAGTAAAAAGTCACCTGTTGGTAGTTGAACTCATTAAACGTAGATCATGATTATGCGTGTAGATACATGTCCTGCAAGTTGTTAGTGCTAATATTTTAGCTTGAAGCTGTAAGGTAAGCTAGTTCATGGCTACGAGAGTCTGGGTTAGTTGGAACAAAAATGAAAATTTTAGTTGTATTTCTATGTTTTCTTTGAATTTCACTGTGTCTGACACGCGCACTAATGTTTAATTGTTTTATTATTATGTTCAAATGTTAGTGTGAGACCTGGAGGCTTCTCTGTGGCCAGTGAGGTCTGCTCTCCATATGTGACATGCATCTGTCACCACCGTGACAATGCAAAACAAACACACTAATATTCAGTTAGTGCACATTTTGTTAAATTTTATTATGTTCACCACCAGGTCACTACTATAACTGACAGAATAACATCACCCTGTAAGTGGGAACTGAGGAGACTGACTGTAATCTTCAAAGTGGGATGTTTTCATATTCTTGCTTGATGTAGGATTTCAGCTGCTCAACAGTTCAGGGTCTTTTTTGTTGTATATTATGTTTCATAATCCACCGTACATTTTCAGTGGGTATCAAGTCGGGACTGCAGGCGGGCCAGTTTAGCAACCGGACTCTTGTAGTCTTGCTGGAGCCGTGCTGCTGTAATAACTGTGGCATTGTTTTACTAAAATAAGCAAGACTGTACCTGAAAATGAAGTTGTCTACTTGGCATTACGTGTTTTTCCAAACCTGTATATATTGTTCAGCATCAATGGTGCCTTCACAAACAAGCAAGTTTCCCATACCATGTGCACAAATCCCCCATACTGTCACGGATGCTTTTGTGTGAGCTGATAAGAAGCCGGTTGTTCCTTCTCCTTTTAAGGCCAAAGGAAGCGTGGTGCATGATTTCAAAACAGAATTAAACATTTTGACTCATCACCACAGGACAGTTTTCAAACTTCGCCTCAGTCCATCTTTAATGAGCTTGGGCCCATAGACGGCGGTGGCGTTTCTGGATCTGGTTTATATTTTGTCTCCTCTTTACATTCAACCTGCATTTGTGGATGCAGGAATGACCTGTGTTCACAGATACTGGTTTTTGGAAGTGTTCCACAGCCCATGAAGTGATCTCCACTACAGAATACGGTCTCATTTTGATACCGGTCCAAAGGTCACGGCCAACTAATATTGGTTAACGCCTTGTCCTGTCCGTACAGAGTCTCTGAATCTTTTAAAGATATGATGAAGTGTAGACAATGAATTCCCTAGATTCTTGTAATTTTTCGTTGAGAAACTGTAATCTTAAATTGTTGCACTATTTGCCAGTGTAGAGTGGTGAACACCTCCCCATCTTTACTTTAGAAAGACTCAGCCTCTCTGAGATCATCTTTTTATATCCAGTCACTTTACTAACTTCTTGCCAGTTAACCTAATTAATTGTGACATGTTCAGGTTTTGTTGCTGGCATCAAATTCAAATGTCTCAGTTTCAACATTTGATAAGTTGTCCTTGGGCTATTTTCAGTTAAATACGGGTTTTCTATATTTTGCACATCATAACATTTACATTTTAGACTGCATGCCAACTTTTTGGGAAATGGAGTAATTTTATATATTTTCTCTCAGACAAACAACTGGATTTCCATGTTATGCTACTTTATACTTCTGGTCCACTATGTTGGTAGTGACTTTGTAGATTCAGATTATTAATCCGTCATATCAATCAATTTATAATTATTATATTATAAAGCGTCTACTGGTCCTGATGACCAGTCCCAGGACCAGTAGACGCTCTTTTTAATTGTTTCCTAAACATATAGTCATGGATGGCAGAACATTTTCTGCAGCTCAATCAGGACAAAACAGAAGTATTGGTCATTGCTTCTGAATCTCAGATGGCACTAAGTTCCTGTGATAAGGTGAAAAACCTGGGAGTTATCTTTGACTCAGATCTCAGTTTTGAGTCACATATTAGAAATATTTCTAAGACCGCTTTTTATCATCTCAAGAACTAGAGTACGACCCTTTCTCTCTCAAGCAAACACTGACACACTTATCCATGCTTTTATTACTTCCAGGATTGATTACTGTAATGCTCTGCTTTCTGGTCTTCCGAAAAACAAAATATCTAAACTGCAGCTGGTTCAAAACGCTGCTGCACGTCTTTTGACTAAGACCAGAAAGAGAACACACATTACCCCTATCCTAAAGTCTCTGCATTGGCTTCCAGTTAAGTTTAGAATTGATTTTAAAATCCTTTTACTACTTTTCAAGTCATTTAATGGTATTGGTCCAGAATACATAGCAGATTTGCTTTTACCTTATGAACCTACTAGAACCCTCAGGTCCTCTGATAGTGGCTTTCTGATTATTCCTAAAGCTTAAACTAAAACCTATGGTGAGGCATCCTTTTAGGGTTATGGCCCACGTTTGTGGAACTCCCTTCTTGTTGAGCTGAGAGCAGCAGGAAATCTGGACTTGTTTAAAGGCAAACTAAAGACATGTGTTGTGGTGGCAGCCCGGCTGACGGTGAGTGTCCTCATGATTGCCTGTATTTCAACCCCGGTTCTCCACACCATCCTCGCTTGATCGTCGTTGCTCCATACCTGGTGCCATCCCCACGTTCAGGCTTTCATGTTTCTTGTTTTTTCACATTTACCCTGTGCCTTGTCGCTGTCTAACCCTGTCTCTCTGTCTGTTTCACTCACCCTCGTCCTCTGTTCGGCTGGGCTCATCCACTGGCCCACTCCTCTTTGGGCTTCCCTCACGGCGTCCTCCCTGTTCCCCCGCCTCTCCTCGCTTCCTCAGCCCCTGTGTTCCCCGGCTCCCTGGCCCCCTGTCTCCTTGGTTCCCCGTGCCTGTGTTTCCCCGACGTCCTCCTCTCCCTCCACTCTAGTCCCTCTCACCCTTTTTCCCTCAATAAACCTCCTTTCCTCAGAGTGCTGCATTTGGGTCCTCTCTGTCTCCACACACCACGCAATCCCATAACAACATGACTATTTAACCAAGCTTTTAACTGAGCTGTATTTTGGGTGGGGCAGGGATTGTTGGGCTTGACCTGCTTTTTATTTCATTTTTTAGTATTTTAACTATTTTAAATGGTTCTATAGTGTGAAGCACTTTGTGTTACATGTATTTGTATGAAAGTGCTATATAAATAAAGATTGATTGATGAAATATGGCATCATTTTATAGATTAAGCTGCCAGCGGTTTTATGAAAGTAGTTCATTAGCATCTTTACCAGTTGTGTGATGCTTACACATTCATGCATCATTAATTATCATCCAATTGTATAAATTATGAAATGGGAATTCTGCAGAATGAGTACTTTTACGTTGTTACTATATTTAGGTATTTTGTGGTAAGTATAGTTTGAATGCAGAACTTTTACAAGTAAAGTATTATTTTCACAGTGTGGTATTGCTTTATATAACTCTAATTAAAGGTTTGCAACTGTCTTGCTTCTTGTAGTTCAATAGTAGCACAATATTTACTGCTGGTGATTTGTTCATGGAAGTCTGCATACAGGATGCAGTTCATTATTTGATGCAAGATTAAAAGCTACCAGAAACAATGTCCTTAAGGCAATCTAAAAAGAGATAAATTCTCTTTACATTGACACCTATGTACAGATTTAACGGCCATAACTAAATCTAAATGAACGTATCAAACTGGATTATTTAAATATTGTCTGTAACTTACATGCGGGCTGAGGTAAGCTAGTGTTTCCAACTGTCCAGCATCCAGTACAGACAGGAGTTTTTATTTATTTCATAATGATCATTATGTTAGAAAATCATTTCTGTTAATAATAATAAATATTCGTTTTCTTTTTTGTTATGATAAAAGTGCAAGAGAGACAGAGAAATCTCCACAGACTACCTGACATGACATTAACACCATGCTGCTCACCTTCTTTATGGGGAGACTGGGCTGTTGTTAGCGTCAGATGGCACCGGAGTTCTGCTGGACTACTACTTCAAATTTATGTAAAAACCGGACAAAGCTGGACATTACTTGGAAAAAAGAAAGCGAGGAAGTTGAACTAACTGGTGAGTTCAGAAAACGTGCTGTCATTGTACTTTACTGAACAGGTTAGCATAGCACAATCCTGATGGATCCGAACTCCATTCAGAAAACAAACATTTTAAAAGTTGACATCCTGCTGACAGACCTGACAAAGCATGAATTCACACGTTTAACAAAACAGCATCATATTGTAGTTATTTCGGCATCAGTTTGATCCGTTATTGCAATTAAATCACAGCAAAAGGTTCAGATAGAAGTAGTATCTGCGGACTGTCTTTACTTTTTTTCAGTCAGGGGCCCTTGGGGCCCTAACTTTCCCCCCCTGTACGCCGCCCACAGCATTTTCCAGTAAACTCTTCCTCTGTGGTGCTCAGGAGTCCTTCAGCCAGAGTGATTCAACTCTCTGCAGGTGGAGTTTAATGGGGAGATAAGTTAACTGAATTTCTTTTAGTTAACCCTTTACTTCACTACATTTATCTGACAGCTGCAGTTACTTTACAAATTTCAAAATTTTTAAATTAAGATTTTTACTAACAGAACATACGAAGAGTTTATAAAATATGATGTTTTGTTATAAACAGTTTATACAAGTGCAGCTGAAATGATGAGTCAATTAATCAGTTGGTGCACTGACAAAAAAAAGATTGTTCCCCATCTTTCCTTGACTGCCCCGCCCATCTTCACACCTGTTCATGTACTGGCCCTTTGTTTCCTTCACAGTTTCTGTGTTGTGTTTTGTTGATTGTGAGCCTGAACCTGCATGCCTGTTATGCTGTACCTATCTGCACGCTGTGAGTCATCCTCTTTAAGAGAAACTTCCCTCCTGATTATCACAATCAAAGCATTGGGGCATGTACTTACACTGCGGAGGGCACGTACTTAACCTGTTAAAAGTGACAGTTTGACGTGAGATAAAAGTAAAAATCTTTCAAATTGCTGTTAAACTTAAGAAAGCTGCAGAGATCTCTTGACTGATTCTAGATGGCGGCACAGAAACAGAACGCACACTTTTGAGGGATGTTTTTTAAGGATTGTACAAAGTTTTGGTGATTGATAAAACAGCAGAAACTGAAAAGATCATATAAAGCAAAACATTTTGTGGTATTTGTATCTTATAATAACAGCATCAAACTCATTTTGTTATGGTCCGCTGACTTGTAAAAGGGTGAATGGTTTGACGTGAGCTAATGCAGATATCATTAACAGGACATCTTTTCAGCTCTTGCCGAACTGGCCTTCTTTCGGTGCAGTTTTGTTGGCTAGCTAGCTACCAAAGCAAGTTTCAAGCAAGAGCAGAGCCGAAGAGGACATTGACGGAGAAAGCTAAGAAGTTGGAAGTCCAAGAATGTGTGCGACGTCGCAGAGATCTCCGAGTCAGGCTTCATTTAGTACTTTATTTACTGCTGTGTTTGCTTCCCTTTCATGAGCAGTGTAAATGCTCAAGCTAAGAATGATTGGGTGACTTTAATGCAACTAGGTGAACTGGGTCACCTGGGAAATGTGTGAGACTCCAGTGCCTGGTTAGCAGGCCATGCCTTCTGCCAATGTCAGTGCCAATAAGATAAACAACCTCCTCAGCCAGATGGCTAGTCAGGATTGTTGTGCTGTGTTTCTATGAAACGTGGCTCGCATAGAAGACCCCCCATGAAGCCATAACACTGGCAAGATACAGGGTTTTCAGAGGCGACCACGATGCTGTGGAATGGGGTGGTGATGGAACAGTGGATAAGACACATGCCTTTGGTGTGAGAGACCCAGGTGAGACACCAATGTGTCCCTGAGCGAGACACTTAACCCCTAGTTGCTCCAGAGGCGTGCGACCCCTGACATATATAGCAATTGTAAGGATAAAAGCATCAGCTAAATGAATAAAATGTAAAATGAATGCGGCAAAACCAGAGGGGGAGGAACAGCAACTTCATCAAAAAATCCTAGTATATCGACACTGAGGTAATATCTCACTCATGTTCTGGGGAAGTGGAATATATTTAAGGTGCGGACAGTTTTATTGTCTGTGGTGATGTCACAGTGGCTAAGACACATACATTTTGATGTGAGAGACTTGATTCCCACTGTGACACACCCACCAATGTGTCCCTGAGCAAGACACCTAGTTGCTTGCAGTGTGGTCAGGTAACACCACGCAAGCTGAGAGGGAATCTCTTCAATCAGAGAGGCTTATGGGCTCAAACCTCCCCTCTGTCGACAAACTCTGCAGGATAAGAAGCACAGAGCCTTCTCAGGGATCAACAGCACCCAGCTCACTATTTGTTCATGCGGAAGTACTCGAGACACCACAGGCCGGAGAGCAATCATCACTCATAAGACACGCTTCCGTAACAGTGTTATCCAACCACTTTAAGAATGCTTGCAAAAGATAAGAACATTGGAATGAAATACCACACGCCTCAACTTACCTCATCAAAAACTGACTCAGATGCCAGTAAAGATTTGTACCTGTGCAGCTGGAAAATAAATCTAATCAAATCTACAAAGATAAGTAGTGTGACCAAGCAAGAGGCCAGCGGATGTTTGTGAGAGCTGGTGAAATAAAAGTTTGCAGGACCAATAACAAGCTGGCGGTCTTTCTTTTGAACTAGAAAGTGATATTGCTATGTTTTGTCTTGTCCCACTTTTACTTTTTTTTTTTTTTACAGGAAAGTCCCATTGAGACTTGCATGCACGCAGATGTGATCTTGAGATGCCTTTACTTCTGCATTCTTGGGAATTTTATACAGTACTTAAGGAAATGAGGCATTAAAATACATTTTGAAAACTAGAAACACCTATCTATCCTCTTCTCCTGTAAGGTTATCACTTCAGCTGAGCCACTGGGTACAGCAAATATGATCAATCTCATCCCATGTCTCTGGCGCTTGAACCTGGGTCTGTGCTGGCTTTGACTCTGTTTTGCTTTTGACCTCTGCTGCTCATGTCAGCGCAGGCGGGCCTACTGTTGTGGGTAGAGAACTAAACATCTTTACTCAAGGAAAAGTAAAATTTCTTCCATATAAAAAAATAACTCAAAAGTATAAAAAAAAAAAAAAACATTTGACAAAGTAAGTATGAAAATTCTTGGTTAATAAATGAGCTGACTCAAAGTACAGGTTAAAATTTGTTTTAATAGTGTTTAGTGTGCGCAGGCCCTTTCTTTATGGAATACCACGTTCCATCTGCTGTGCATCAGTTCATAAATACCACAACAAAGCATTATTTCATGGAGTCTAAATATAAAACGGAATCTGTCAGTTTAGACTTTACAAAAGTGGGATAGTTAAAAAAAAAAGTTTTCATTATATATTATATTTATGTTGCATCAACACAGCAAAATTTTTTACACATTCAAAAGTCAAAAATCACAAAGTCTGAAGAAAACGTTTCATTTTTACATCCTCAAATATCTCAACAAAAACACAAGCTTACCTTTGAGGAATAATCAGCAGCTACACTCAGTGCCTGCTTTATTCAATACAGGCTGTTCAATCCATTGCAACCACATACTGCACTGAAGATGTCAACCCAATAAAACAGCTCTTACATGAAATTAACTTTTACTGAGCTTACACGTTTTGATTTTATATAAACAGCCACCTGGTCACAACCACTTAGCAAGATGTCCGTGAATGTTCTCAGTCATCCAGGTCATAGTTATCCAACGAAGGTTGAGTTCAAGGGCAACTGGACTTTGTAGAAGAAACTAGAAGAAGACGTTTGGTCCCTCATCCGAGAGACTTCTTCAGTTCTGACTGGCTGTAGGATCGTTAGCTAGGATTGTCGATACCGCTGGTTCGTTAGGGCTTCTGCTGTGGTAACGACAGTCGTTATGGCCGTTAGAGCCAATGAATGACCGTCATTGGCATTTTCACCTGAGGCCAAGAGGAAATGCTTGTTCAGTATCCTGGGAAGTGATGAAAGGACAGGAAGAAGACCAACATTACAGGGGACGAGGAGAGAGGGTCGAGAAGCCGTCACCGAACAGAGGAGGGGGTCTACGCCAACACTTATCCCCCAATTACAATGCGGTCCTTTCATCACTTCCTGGAAACTAAACAAGCCTTTCCTCTTGGCTTCAGGTGAAGATGCCAAAGATGGTCGTTCAGACTCGGCCACGGGTGGCTCTAACGACCATGACGACGGTCGTTGCCACAGCCAGGAGCACTAATGAACCAGTGGTATAGACGATCTTAGCTAACGATCCCACAGAGGTTAAATAGCCAGTCAGTCTGAACTGAAGAAGTCTCTTGGATGAGGGACGAAAAGTCTTCTTCTAGTTTCTTCAACCAAGTCCACTTGCCCTCAACCTCCGTTGGATAACCACTTAGCAATTGACAAAGACCTCTGATATCCCAGAACCACCTTCAGAGGTTCTAGTGACTTTTGTCTCATCTGAAAACACGATTTCTTTTTGATTTGCGTAGATTTCACTTCTTGTCCATCTCTCATTAATTTCTCAATGGAAGATTTGCTCACATGCAGTCATGCTTGTGATAGATTAGACTATATTGATCTTGCACCGGGTAGCTTAAATAAGAACATTAAATAAATACACACATAATACACATTAAATAAAAAAGAAAAATAGGAATAAATATAAAACCTTTTTAGCATGGTGTAGAAATACACCAATAATTGCACAGGACATAGTATACAGCAGAATAATTTATAGGCAGTAAAATAGGGCCACGGATGTGCTGTAGAGACGAGCAACAGCTCCCATCCTTCTGCACCATTTCCTTGATTTCACTGCAGCAGTTGGTTGGTGGATCTTGAAGTTACTCAGTTGTTCATTATCGAGTCAGACGTTTGCTTCTTCCATCATATTTCTACAAGTTGACTTTCTGCAAACAACTGAATGGAATTAAGTGGTCAAATACCTCAAAGTGAAATTCAAAAAATTAAGTAATGCAGCAAACACAAAGCCTTCATTTGATTTGGTTAGATTTTCTGTTTACCAGAATTGATCTATGTCTATTAGTTGTACATGATGTTACACTCTGCTATTGTCTTATTTAGGTCGACATTTTATTAGAGACAGCAGTTACTTTATAACTTAAAGGTTTATTTTAATAATTACTGATTAATTAGATAAATTACAGCTTGTCATGCAGTGCAAAATGATTTAAATGTCAACTTATTATGAAATTCAGGACAGATGATATACTTACTTCGATACGGTTCATACTACCCTGTCTGCCATTCTTCCTCTCTCTGTCCAACACACATCATCATCATCATCATCATCAGTACAAACAACATACACAAATAATTATCAAGTGAAGGCAGAATGTCTTTTCTTACCTTTTTACATTTGCAGTACAATAGGCCTACAACAAGGACTGCTGCTAGAACTACAAACAAAATGGCTCCAACCGCCACACCTACAATAACACGTGTGACACCGGTTTGACTCCCTGAAACAGAAAAAGATTCAGTTTATTGAAATTTCTACTAACCAAACTTCCACGAGTGGACTGACTGATAATTCCTGTAGCATCAACACGTGAGGTTGCAGTCTGTTAATAATGCTCAATAATGTTCATGTTGCCAGGTGGGAATCACACCTTCAGTGTTAGTTTGAAGAACTTTTAGAGCGTTATTAACTGTGTTCACTTTTCCATCTCACAGAGCAGATATGTTTTCTCTGCTTTAGATGATCATTCTGATGTTTGAAGCAGTTCCACTATTAAACAAGCAAGTTATCTTACCTTCCTCTATCCTCAGCAGGATGTGGGTTATGTTTGTCTCCTCGTCATCGCTGAGTTCACAGGTGTATATCCCCTCCTGTTTCAAAGACAAGTCTTGTAGTGTGAGGCTGCCTGACTCAGACACACCCTTCACCTGCTGCCTCCACTCCTCTGAGACTGTGTAAGGGACGCTGGTCCTGGTCCGGTTCAGGATGATCTGACTGTGGTTGAATCTCCAGACGAGGCTGAAGTTCAGAAGGGAAGTGTTTGAGGCAGAGCAGGGGATTGTTGTGTCAGAGCTGGAACCACCGAGAGAAGCTGAAAATATACAACACAAAACAAATCAAACACCTGTTAATCAAATGATGTAGAAACACAAACTGAGATACTGTCAGATAAGATGGGCAGTGGGGTATTTGTTTGCTAAATAACAGAATTAAGTTGGTCCTGTTTGCTTTCCGTTTGTAAGTTATATCTGAAAACATAACACATTTCAGTGTAGTGTTTGGAAAGTTACTTTGTGGAAAAGTGGCAAGTGATTTCTGGTGTTGTAAAACCAGACGTCCTTAAACCATCCATCCATCTTCATCGCGGGGGCAGCAGCTCCAGCAGGGGACCCCAAACTTCACTTTCCCGAGCCACATTAACCAGCTCTGACTGGGGGATCCCGAGGCGTTCCCAGGCCAGTGTGGAGATATAATCTCTCCACCTAGTCCTGGGTCTTCTTGGGTAGGTCTCTGTTCACTATTACAATCATTAAAAAGCAGAACAGTAGGGCTTTATAACGTTACATTCAGGAGGAAGTTAGCTTGCGTTAGCTAACTAACATCACATTAGGAACAATCCGCAGCCTCTCTGGGTAGTGATTTACAGCTTTTGACCATGAAAGTGTCAGACCTCTGTTAGAGCAAAACCTATCCTGTGCTGTGATTGGCCAGCTGCGTATTCGCGGCGTGGCTTAGCGAAGGGTCAATTAAGTGCTGATATCAACCAGGTATATTGATTTAGTTGATTAGACGTAATAACAATGTGCTGTTTTTTTTTATTTGACCTGCCAAGGGACTACAGAGGGGAATTAGCATAAAGGTTTAATCTGGTACGGTTCATCAAATAGTAATACTCACTCAGTTCCCTCAAAGTGACTCTCCTCCTGTTCCTGCGAGTGCTGACGGTGCAGCTGTAGACCAGATCAGTAACCCTGTCTGAAAGTATCAGAGAGCTGTTGATGTTGTAGAGCTGCTGTTCAGTCTGCTGGACTCTGGTTGTGTTCTTGAAGGTCACGTTGGACGGAGGTCTGGTGGACCAGGTGAGTTCAGGCTCAGGGTAGATCCCCTCTGAGCTGCAGGTGATCCTGTTTTCTTCCTGCTCCATGTCGACTTTATGGACCGGAGCTGCAAAAACAGAGATCTTGATGCTGTATGTACAAATGAATTCACTAATAGTTTTAGGAAAAAGATTTACTTTTAATTCACAAATTTGGCAGAACAAATGCTGAAATTAAATATTAACTGCACATGAAGAAAACACAAGTTGATGGTTTTGTGTATCTACTGTGTGTTTCTCGTACCGTCCACTTGTAGGTTGATAAATGACTCCTTGTTGCCTCTGATGATGCTGGTGAAGCACATGTATGTGCACTGGTCCTGAACCTGGACCCCAGTCAGCTGGAGCGAGGCGTTTCCTCCAGAGATCTGGTCCTTGAACAGTGATGTCCTGCCTCTGAAGTGCTGGTCCTGGTGTCCCAGCTGGTCTTGGTTGTGGTAGTAGGAGTGGACAGGAATGTCTCCAGCTGCTGTCACATGATACCAGTGGATGACTACATCAGTGCCGCCCTGGAAGCTGCACGGTAAGATGCAGCTCTCCATAAAAACACAGAACACCTCAGCATCTGCAACACATCAGGTACAGACAACATCTTTACTTCCAAGTTAGGAAACAATAAATTAAGGCTTTTTTCACTTACACGATGATACATAGGGTCAGTTGTTCACTGTTCGAACTCTCCTGTACCCCCCTTGGGGACTCCCCACCACTCCTTTAGAGCCGGAGAAGCCCCTTGGATAAGAGGCGAAACATCTTCAAGTATTTTCAACCAAGTCCAGCTACCCCAATCAAGTTAGTTACCCTTCTTGGGTAAGTAAAGTGTATTTTCATTTACACACAAGCCAAACAATGTTCAATAGATCATTTAACTGTAATGTTATTTACAACCACAGCATCATCTTTTATGCTAAAACCTCTCAAAATCCCTCTGACTCAATGAGTCTCCAAAATATTGTGATTAGTCATTTTCAGTTAAAGGTTTATGAATGTCCCATCATAACTCCATTACACTATAACAGACAGTATAACCAATATGATAAATGTTGTCAAACATGTTACTGAGGTGTCAGCCCTGTATAATATAATATTACTTGTATAATATTCAAATATAATTCTAAAAATAAAAATGTAAAATCAACTAATTTTATATACTAAGTAAAAGAAAATTGGGTTATTATGATTTTATTTGCATAACTTTTTCTTAAACAGAAGATTTTGCCAATTGAAGTGTAAATTTTAAATGAACATGTTCATCCATAGAAAAAAGTAAACTGGTCAAAATTCTTAGGGTAACAAAGGGGATGTTATCTTTCATAGTATATTAGCTTTGTTCTAAATTTAAAACCTTTTCAAACAGTAATTGATATGTCTGGAACAGGGCTGACGAAACATACATACATGCATGTTAAAAAAAAAAGATAGCCTAAGAGAGCATGGCTCATTTTTCTGAGAGATAAGACTTTACTTTATCCAAAAAGGGGCCCAAAGATTATTTTTCCTTTAATGAGTACATGCAGTAGTTTTGTTTTGCACGCCCCTCAGCTCCTCTTTCATGGCTTGTTCAGTATATTTATTTCTTCTCTAACGCGGTATTAAGGCTCCGGGTGCTCTTACCTCAGTCGCATGTCTGTATCTTTAAAACAAACACTTCACTCACCTTTTTCTGCAGAAGCTAACATCCAGAGAAAGTTCCAGACCACGAGACAGGCAGCACGGCCGACCACCTTCATCCTCTGAATTCATCTGTTCTGTTCTTCTTCACATTGAAACAGGAACTGGCCTGCTCTCTGTACCTGCCTGTACCTGCCTGTTACCTGTACCTGCCTGAACCCTCAACCTGTGCGTAAGCTCTTCTTAAAGTGTTTTACAAATAAAAGTACTATTATTATGCAACTCATCCTGCTGCTTCGTCTGCATTTAGTTAAACAATCACTTCATTTATGGAGAAAATAATCTGCAGATTGATCCAGAATGAAAATAATCAGTAGCTGCAGTAGCCTGGGTTTCAGTATTTCTTTATTAGCGTGACGTTGCTGCAACAGACCCTGTGAACTGTGAACTTGTGAAAGAAAAGGCAGAAAGACTGTCAGCAGCACTTTATTAAAAACACAAGGTTTCAGCCACAGCCCATCATCAGACATCAAATATAATGTGAAACAACAGATCTTTATACTAAAGACACAAACACCTGAGACAAAACCTAGATAAACTACTGATAGAAAAAAGAGATTTAATATAATCTTTTCTCTCTGTTGTGTCTCTGGTTGCGAAACATTGAGCTGTTTTGGCATTGTGAATGTGATGCCAGGTGAACAAGATAATGTTTTAAAAGAAAGTTAAACTGCACAATCTCTGTGTGTGATTCATTTGTCGGGGTTTGATTTCAAGGCAGTCTACAGTAGCCTATCATGCATCAGCACATTCTGTTTATCTGGGCTGTAGTCTGAGTTAACAGGCTGTGACATGTACAAATATTACCTGCAGTTTTTGTGTGGAAAGATTACTAAAATATCAAGCTATTTCCAAGACTTATTCTCACGACATGTGAGACCCCTGCTGTGTTTTATTTTTATACAATAACTCACTGACGTTGGCATAATTAATCAAGACAGTAACCAATCACATCCTTTGTATCAAATGAAGAGAACCACGTGACCGATGACTTAATAAAGCAGCTTCATTTACACATCCACAGTGCAGCACCGGGCCTCAACTACACCAAAAAAAGTACACTGATACTTCATATCAGAAAAATAATTCAGTATCTAAGCAAGGCAGCACATTTCAAACACAGAGGCAATTCAAAGTCTTTTAGATGAGGAGAGAAAAGCGTGACATTTAAAAACAATAAGCAATAAAAACTGAATTAAACCAACTGAGATACAATAAAATGAGATCAAATTAAACAAAATACAAATGGAACAGACCAGAATAGGGAGAACGGGGTGATCTGAGCCTGCGGGGAAGTTGAGCCACCCCTTGTTTCTCGGCAACCGTGGACAAAATTGGTCATGTGACCACACATTTTTGAAGAGTCATCCATTTTACTCTCCCTGTGACGGAGAGAGGTATATGGAATAAGTGATAAGCACATTTAAGATCAAAAAACAGTTGTTTTTTTTTATGATTAAGAAAATGTTACGCCTCTGTTAGAGCTTTAGGAAGTTACAATATGAGGCTATACTGTTACCCTTAAACTGCTGGATGACACAAGTTTGTTAAAATGGTCATTTGAGCCAAAAGGGGGGAAGTTGAGACGACTATATTACTGTAATTTTACATTGCATTCTTATGCATCAGCGAAATGATGTGACATTATGCATTTTAGACCAGAAACCACCAAGTCATGCTTCTGTAAATGGAAGACAGACAGGCTTCAACTCCTATTGTGGGTTTGGACAGAGCAGTGGGAGGGGTACGAAAATGCCATTGACTTATTCTCTCCCTTGGCTCAACTTACCCCTCATATGGGGCAAGTGTTTTTTCGGAAAGCCTAATGAAATGGAAACAGTTTATTTTAGATCCAAAGTGATTATTCTCAGGGATGCACCGCATTCTGTCATGTCCTCACTTTAAAGCCACATCAAGTAAAAACTGGCTCAACTCACCCCGCTCTCCCCTACAGTGCAGTTGTGAGTTACCCAAAATCAAAAAAGGAAATAAACGTGCTGTACAATAACAGATTATGTTACAGCAGAATAACATTTAATGCAGCTCTTCTGACCAGAAGTGTTACAAATCTAATAATAACTTTCAGGCTTCTTGGACTCTTTTTTTTGCTCATGTGAGACTAAAATGATTAAAATCAGAGGTGTGTTGGTGCTTCCGCTTCAGGCTGCAGTAAGTTTTACAAACCACCAGATGTCACCGTGCTGCTGGGTTTGAAGCAGGTTGCAATGTTTCTATTCTAAATGTCCTGGTGTAATATTATATGTCATTGGATGTAGTCCTGGCTGCTGCCTCCTTTCACGTCCAGTGGAGGAATGAAACTGAGCACATTTACTTAAGTACAATTTTGAGGTACTTTTGCTTTTTGAATGCTACTTTATACTTCACAGAGTGATTTTTACTCCACTATATTTATCAGACAGCCGGAATTATCATATATGATGCATCTGTTTCTTCTTATCCAGTAATTTTAGTCTAGAATTGAACAAATGTACTTAGTTACATTCCACCTCCTTAAGTTTTCTATCCAAATAACTTTCTGAAATCAAGCTTCCTTTTTCTTAATCCTAGAATCACAACACGCCTCATACTACTTGTATTAACAAACATTAGATAGTCGCTGATTGGCGCTGATTACCAGGTTTGATTAACACGATGGATGTGCAGTCAAGCACAATGAGACGCTAGAGTCCACTTTGATATGGTTTATTGCAGACAGACTGGTGGTAGGCGTCAATGCTGATTTATATATTTTCACTCAGACAACTGTGATGTGGGTATTGTTGGAGTAATGTTACCATTTTATGCTACATTATACTTTATACATTAGTTACTAGTGACTTTGTAAATTCAGGTTATTAATCCATAATAAAAATCAATTAATAAAATATGATAGATTTTAGAGATTCAGCTGCAGTATTATTAAAGTAGTTAATTAGCTCCACCTTTGCCAGCTACAACATTATTGATGCTTACACATTAATGCATCACTTATTATCATCTAATAATATAAATTCTGAAATGGGAATCCTGCACAATGAGTACTTTTACTTTTTTGTAATAATACGTATAGTTTCAATGCATTATTATATGTAACACAGTATTTTCGCACTGTGGTGTTGCACTGATTTATGACCTTCACAGGATTTTCCAGTAATTTCTTCCTCTGTGGTGCTCAGGAGTCCTCCAGCTTCATCTCTCTGCTGGTGGAGTTTAATTGGGAGATAAGTGAACTGAATATTGTGCACCTTCAGCTTCTCTGTGTCTCTCCACGTCTCTTTTTATTTCCCCGCCTGGACGTTTTGCTCATTATTCTCCTGCTCTCAAGTAACTATCATCACCTGTTCTGTTTACTGTCGTTTGATTTATTAGTTTTCTGCCATTATCCAGTGTTTTTATAATGTTGTTGCCTAAAAATAAAATCATTATTACCTTCATAATGTGAGCTGAAGATTGTTACTCTCTTCACTGATCTGCAGCAGGAGCATCCGTTCTGTGTTTAGCAGGAGCAAACCGCCGTCCAGGGAGCCGTTTCAGCTCATGAAGTCAGTCAGTGCAGCAGCACAACATCCTGCAGCTGTATTTATTGTTGACAGGTGATGAAACTTTTATGTTTGGAGTGGGCTAAAGCACCGAACCTCTCAGGATCTGATAAAAGCCTCTCTGTCCTGCACTGGGAAAAACTGATGTAATTTAAACCACTTGCACGTGACAAGCACTTTGGGATAAAATATTTCTACAGCTGGACGTCTGTGTGAAATAAAGTTTTAATAACAAGTGAGTGCACATGAAGATCCAGTCTGAAACACACATCCAAGGGATTTTTTTCAGTGTGTTAAAGGTTTATTTTGTCACATTATTCCAGTGACAAGTTCCCCTATTTAGCATTTAAAAGCACCATATAGGCCTAAACATTTAATAAATTGTTTATAACACACTATGATGAAGTTATAAGAAGATAAAACAACATTTAAGTGTCCAGCTGAGACATTTAAGATCAGTTTGTTCCTTTCATCTGCAGATCTCGAGAAGGTCATCAAAGATTTTGCAAAATACTTTCTTCTGGTATCAGCAGGCGAAACGTTGATGGTATTCTGCATTCTAGTGTACAGGATAGGCAAATATCAGCCTCGGGCTTCAGCCTATTCCTTTGTTTTTATGTTATTTTGTGTGAATGGATTGTTGTAAGCATGTATAAGATTTTTGTAAGTTGTATATTTACACAAAATTTCCTTTTTTTTTGTACATTACAATATAAACCGAAATAAAACATTAATTCATTGAAGCATTCAAAGACTGCAGCTGAGAAAACGCTGCTGCTGGGCTTGTAAATGTTCAAAGAAAAGAAAGCACATCAACCCAAATCTGCCCTTCACTGCTCACTTTTAGAGATTTGACGGCTGGTTTTGAAAGTCTCCTGTTTGTATCTGTGATCTGCTCCCTGTGAGCCTGATCCTGAGCTCCTCCAGCTAATGCTGGACTTATAGGCGACCTTTGCTTAACTGACAGTTTTATCTTGTTTTATATAATGTTTTGGATTTTATTCACTTTTATTTGTTTTTATCATATAGCACTTTGGTCAGTCTATTTCATGTCAGCTCTGAACACTGTACCCGCTGTTCAAGTCTTTCATTTCATCCTGGACTTTGTACGCTGCAGAAAAACCCTTGTGACACCTCAGGAAGAGAAAATGCTCTGAAGCTTTTTAGAGCTTTTTGTTCAGTGATCTGAAGCCATCGCTGATGGTCTTCATCACAGGCGCTTTTTGTTAACAAACAAAAACACTAAATGTGTGTTTTCTTTGTGCCAGAAATCAGCCCTGTCGAACACTCGACTAAACTGTTAGTTCATAAGAAAAGTCAACCAAGTTTTCATCGGTTTAGTCGACTGTTGGGGGCAGCCCTAGATATTTCCCTCTGTAGATGTGGCATAAAAATAAAATACTTAAGTGAAGTACAAGCACCTTAAAATTCACTACTAGAAAGCACAGCACCAGTAGTAAAAGGCATGTGCATTATTTGGGCGTGAACATGTAATCAGTCTCTGCAGCCCAGATGTTTCAGCTCGGAGCGGCTGAAAAATGCAAATGAGGAGGTGAAGTGATGCTAACCACAAAATGAGATTAGAGCGACACAAATGCATTTAGCAGCTGGACCAATAAGCAGGAAGCATGCGGATCAGCCTAGCAGCACACCATAGGAATGTTATGTGTTAAGTAACTGCATGAAGAATTAGACTCACTGCTCCTTTAATGTTGCGTAATTCCCTTTTTACACCTTTGTTCCTGCTCTGTGCTCCAGCTGTGCTCTCTCTCTCTCTCTCTCTCTCTCTCTTTCTCTCTGTGTGAACATAATGTGTGTCAGTGTTGCACAGTGTGTTCGTGTAAACAGAGGCCTTCAGGCGTCTGTGTGTGCGTGGTGTTTATTAAGACGAGAGAAAGAGAGAGAGAGAGTATTTGAATGCGAGGTGGCGGAGAAGCTTAACTGCTTCTCTACAGAGATAATAGCAGCTGTGTATCAATGAGGAGGCTGCTGGTTTGGCTCAAAGGGGTCTTCCTGCAGCACAGTAACCAACCAGCAATTATATTTGATCATTACCAGACACATTTTTATAAGAAGGAAAAAGAGAAAATGCTGACACGTGTGCATAGTTTACTTGCAGTGGTGCGAGCAGTAACCAAAAGTAACAATACCACAGTGTGGAAATACTCTGTCACAAGTCAAAGCCCTGCATTCAAAGTTTCCAAAACAGTTTGCACACTCTGTAAAATGTAAATAGAAACAAAACGTGATGGCATATTTAACAGAATGGAACAAAGAACACTTGTTGAAACTGAAAAATGTTTATGTTTTTGGATGATGATGTGCTCATTTTGAAATCGATGCCAGCAACGTGTTTGAAACCGGTCGGGTCATGTTCACTCTGTTTCGTCACCTCTTCTTTTATCAACTCTCTGTGAGCCTCTGGGAACCGAGGAGACCGACCGCTGGAAGCTGGAAGGTTTCCTCTTGCTTGATGTAGGATTTAAGCTTCTGGGTCTCCTTTGTCATATTTTACGTTTCATAATGCTCCAGACATTCAGAGGGTCTCTGGCAGGACAGTTTAGCATCCAGACTCTTTAACTACAGAGCCATGCTGCTGCAATACCTGCAGAATGTGGTTTGGCATTGTCTCGCTCAAATAAGCAAGGGTGTTCCTGAAGAATGACGTCGTCTACTTGGCAGCATTTGTTGCTCCAAACCTGTATGTATCGTTTGGCATCAATGGTGCCTTCACAAATGTGCAGGTTACCCCACAGATGCACCCCACGGTGGTTTTTACACTGTGCACTGGTAACAGGCGGGATGGTCCCTCTGCTCTTTAACCTGGAGGACTCACGGTCCATGATTTCTAAACAGAATTTATAATTTTGACTCATCAGACCTAAGGACAGTTTTCCAGTCCACCTCAGTCCGTCTTAAATGAGCTCGCGCTCACAGAGGACAGCAGCGCTTCTGGATCTGGTTTACACACAGTGGTTTTTGGAAGCGTTCCTCAGTCCATGAAGGGATCTCTGTCTGTTTTTGATGCAGAGCCGTCTGAGGGCCCGATACCAAGAGTGGTTTTCGGTCTTGACCCTTGCACACAAGGGATTTCTTCTAAATGATATTAAAAGTAAAAGTACTCATACTTGAATGCTGCATGGAACAATTCAGAATAATTATATTGTGTTCATCACTTTAATGCAGCAGCTGGTAACGGTGGGATAATAACGTATTTGCTGATTATCTTTCATTATCATCGCTGAATCTGCAAAGTAACTAAAGTTATTAAATAAGTGTAGTAAAGGACGCAGTAAATAATACAATATTTGACTCTGAATTGTAGAAAAGCACATTGTACTTAGTTACTCCACCACCCTCAGTTTCAGCAATGATTGCAATGCAGTGTAGCATTATTAATGTTATTAGTTGGACACTCTGCTGTGAAAAAGGTCTATTCAATTGAAAGTAACTTCACTTTAGAGGGCCAGTTCTATAATGACTCTGCAGTTCGGAAACCACTGATATCTGCAAGCATTTGTTCTACACAACCAAATAAAATAAAAAAATAAACCACAGGATGTGAGACACTGAATGTGTGAGGCCAACATTTGATATTGTAAGCTGATATAATCGCCGAGTATTAACCCGGAAGGTTACAGCAGCACACAGTTACTTAAAATAAAGTTATTAAAATAAAGATGTAACCGAAGGGATGTCAGACACTGGATACTGGAGCCCTGTCTTTCTGCCTCTTCCCTCCTCCCGCTCACTTCCTCTCTCCCACATGAACACAGAGCTCCTGACACTTTGATTATGGGGTTCAGCTGATCGCAGCTCTGCAGAGAAAGGAAGCTTTAACTGTGTCTTCATTTCTGTATGTGTGTGAATAAACTCCAGACTGCTGAGATTCCTATTTGAAATTGCCACCATAAATCTTTGTAATATTCCTTTAACATTCCTACGCGGAAAAGTTTGTCAGTAAGTTCACTGTATTTCTCATCTCCTTTGACACCACTGTGGTATTTATATATTGTTCTACGATTTTGCTATGATACAATATTATGTTTCTAAAACAAATTATATGTTAATTATGTTTCTCTTCTGTAAATAAGCGGCGGAGGTTTCCAGGCGTGGTTTAACAGAGGAAGCCGCGGTTTGTGATCAGCTGCGTCAAGTTAGAGAAAGAAAGCAAGTTCATCCGGAAGTAAGGCATTTGCCCTTCAAAATAAACATGTTCATTTCAAGTTGAAGTTCAAGTGAAACGCTTAATATATAAAGACCATCCATCCATTTAAAGCTCACAACGACCCTCCTACTCAGCAGCTAAATCAAATGTAATTATTTTAATGTGTAATCTGTATAATAACTGTAATAATTATACGTCTTTATGTATTGAAAGGAAAGAAAGCAGCACAATACAAGTTCCACATGGAGATGAACAAAAATAGTAATGGTAGTGGTAATATGACAAATAACAAGTGTAGTATTTGTATGATCATAATTAACATGCAATAAAACACACAGCATCTCACATATAATGTTTTTAAAAACAGAGAAGCCAGTTCAGAGTGAAGCACGCTGAAAAAATCTATTCAGTTTGGGCCCCGTGTCACTGTTAAGGTGTATTTAATGCAGTATTTTGCATAACGCTTTCTAGAAGATTTTAAAGTATTTGGGGGGGGGTACTTTGGCTTAACACTGAATACAGATTAAAGACTGTGCAACAGTTTTAAAGTGGCCTTGTGATCAGACAGGGCTTCACTGAAACTGACAATGAATTTAATGGCTGGATTAACATTGTTAGTTAATTTTCAGAACATTTTTAAAAATGCTTTCAAGAAGTGATGGGAACATGTCCCCAGCATCTCCAGTGTAAATCACACCTATGCTCAACAATTGACCCAGAGAAGCCTCAGGAAAAACACCAGATGAGATACCAAACATTTCCTGCATAACTATACGTACATACCGTTCAATAAAAGGTAAATATGAAGTGTAAAAAAAAAAAAAATCCATGTCCTTGTCCTGATAAACATAACCTTCTGCATCCACTAAAAAGGAATTTTATTTTGAAAGTATAATCACAGGAAGTCTCTTTGTTGGTCACTGTTGCTCTCTTCACCAACCTGGAGGATTTGGTCACCGGCTCGCCGCGCCTCCGCACACTCAACCCACCAGCTGCCGTCACTTCAGTTCACATCAGGAGGTAAGGAAAAGATTCACACTCATTTTACTGTTTATCCGCGCGGTGTGTGTCTCACATCACACGCTGTGTGTGCGTTTGGGGATTGAACCCGGTCAGTGTTCACTGAAGTTTGCTCGTGTTGCGGCAGCGCAGGTGCGTAACAGCGTAATTACTGGTAAATTGACATCGCGCGTAAAGTTTGCGCGTAATTATGTCGCAGTGATGGAAACAACGGCGGTGACGCGGTGTCGTGTGGGTGTCTTTTTGGCTTGTGAAGGCATCCGTCCTCTGCAGTGGTCGGGTACAGCACCCTGGCGTTGTGCGCTGGATTGCAGTGGCCAGATCAGCCATGTGTTACAGTTGGGGGGGCGGGGATCGGTATCAGCTGATGCACGTGGACCACGGAGCAAAACCCGGATCCGGGAACAGGTTCGGGGAGGTTCCCAGATGCCGATGATAACAGGTCAGACCAGTACGGAGGTGTGTGTCACCCTGCTGGCCTGTGACAGCTCGCTTCTTCCTTTTTCACTCCTCGACAGATTACAGATAGACAAAACCACTTCCTCCAAATCAGCAGGTCAATCACACAGCTTCACCCCCCCACACGAAACCAACACACAAACAACTTACCAAACCCAGTGTGAGATCTTACAGTCTCTCTGCATCATCATCTGTATCAGTCCATGAAGTCTTCTTTGCTTTTTCCTCAAGCTTGACTTGTGTTCAGTGTTTCTTCCTTCAATTCTTTGAAAGTCTGTTTCTACACTGTCCTTCTACAGTAAGATGCAGGTTTAGATTTCACCTCTAATAGATACAGTTTCATGTCAGATGTGCTTATAATATTTAGTCTGCTCTCACTGATGCAGCGATGTGGACAAAATACATGGAACACCCCAGTTTATGGCTTCGATCAACACCTGTCTCTCAAACAGCCTCAACATAATCTGAACAGTGTAACCGTCATGGTGGGAGGATCTACTGCATTATTATGTTGCAGTGGTTTTAGCTCTAGATGTACCTGCAAACTACTGCAGACTCAGAACGCAGTTATTTCATCTTCACCCAAAAGTTTTTTGTTCGTTTTATTTTTGTTTTTTCTTTAGAGACCTTTCTACTGGCTTTAAATTAGGAGATGCCACAAAATGTCGCTTTTTTTAGCCGGTGTGGTAATTCACCCACATCCTGACACATCTGGTCACGTGATCAATTTAGTCAGTAACAGCCTAAATTAAACTAACACTTGTTAAATCCTCCTTTCAGGGTTAATGTTTGATTTTAAACGCATGTATTTATTATGAATGGTGTTAGGGGAAGACCACCCTGATGTCAGGGAGAAATACGCATTTCATACTATGTCAGCTTGTGGTTGATAGTGGACTTTCTACAGCTCTGGTGTTGGTGTCTACCAACTCCTGAGGGAAATGTTTGACTCTTTAGCTGTTAAGTGCTCCACTAACAACGCTTCCTTGTATTTTTCCTTGTTTAAGTGTAATCTGTAGCTTCTGCTTGTCGTTGGGAGTTGTAGTCGACCTCTTGCCTTCAGTTTTTGGATCCACAGGCTCACACCTTCTGACATTTTATCAATAAACCAGATCTTCTTACACAATACTGATGATTCGACGTGGACAGTTTCGTGACCATCCATCTGTCGGTCATCTAACTTGTCTGAGAACATGAACCAGACTTTTACTTCAACGTGCCTGAAATAACTCGCCTCCATCCTGTCATGTCTGTCTGCAGAGAGTGCCTTTAAGTGTTGCAACGCCGCTGCTGCACGACTTGCAGGGTAACAGTGTGGCTGGTTTTGGGGGCACGAGGAGGTGTTTTTTTATTTTTTTTTAACCACTGCTACTGTACATGATGGACAGGAAGTCTAGACAGGAAGTCTGAGGAAAGAGAGAATAAGAAGGAGGAAAGTTTTCATTTCCGCTCTTTCCTCAGATCTTTTCTCTTAGTAGTTTTGTGTGTAAACAGGTGGGCGTGTTTCAAGTGTGTGTGTGTGTGTGTGTGTGTGTGCCAATTTTTTTTAAATCATTAAATAGGGCAGGTTTGACTTGTTTGTTTACTCCCATACAGACTGACGGGCACCTGGGAGACGTTTGCCTTCAGTTTGGCCTTCTGCCTTTCTGTTTTTCTAAACCTAAGCCAGCTGGAAGGCTTTCTGGCAGAGAGGCTTTCTGGAAAACTTCTCCCATGAGCTGGGCTTTGCTCAAGTATTGTTGTGCACAGGTGGATACTGTGAGTGTTTGATAATATATTCATGTAATGGCTCTTCCAGCAAACAGTCCACAGCATGGGAGTGCTTAATTGACTTTGTGGGTGTGTGTGTGTGCTTTTGTAGCCCACACACACACACAGATAGGGGAAGTAGAGCTCCAGGAGCAGCGGGCGCGGTGGGAGAGGTCCAGACTTTAATCAGGATTGTCAGCAGTGAAATGCCACAACACAAACATGCCACAACTGACAATTAAACCCAGCAACAGCAGCTGAAACCTGGGCTCAAGTATCACGTCATTAAATGTCTCAAACAACTGACCCTTCGCTAAGCCACACCCCGAATACACAGCTGGCCAATCACAGCGCAGTATAGGCCTCGCTCTAACTGAGGTCCAACACTTTCTTGGTTGCGCTCCGTTGACTCTAATGCTGAAAGGAGTCGTTCTGTAGCTTTCTTTTGCCGTATTTTTCCAAGATAAGGTCAAACGCTGTTCCTGGGGCACTTTTAATAATTACAGTCGCTACCCAGCGAGTTTTCCATAACCTAAAACAAATCCAGAAAAATGTCGGCTGTGGATTGTTCCTAATGTAATGTTAGTTAGCCAACGTTAGCTAAATTCCTAAGTCCGACAGTTTGTTGTGCTTAGCAACAGCAACTAAGGGGGGCGTGGCTTAGCGAAGGGTCAATTAAAGTGCAGAAGTTGGAGAAGCCTCTTCCGTGTGATTCCTTTGCCAATATGCATGGATGTGATTATTGTCTACATGGCCAAAAATATGACACCTGAACTTTACACAGGTACATGTGATGGTGCTGCAGCATGTCAGGTGCTCCCACCTCTCTGCTTACTGAGAGAGATTAAGTTAGTTTGTCACTTAGTACGGGACGTGGCCAAATATACAGTGGGCACGGAAAGTATTCAGACCCCTTTAAATTTTTCACTCTTTGTTTCATTCTCATTCGTTCTCATCAAAAAAGTTCATTTTATTTCTCAGTAATGTACACTCAGCACCCCATCTTGACAGAAAAAAACAGAAATGTAGAAATTTTTGCAAATTTATTAAAAAAGAAAAACTGAAATATCACATGGTCATAAGTATTCAGACCCTTTGCTCAGTATTTAGTAGAAGCACCCTTTTGATCTAATACAGCCATGAGTCGTTTTGGGAAACATGCAACAAGTTTTTCACACCTTCAAAATCATTAGAAGCTGCAACAACAACAACAACATGTGAGTGGTTTTGGACCGAGAGGGGAAATGACACAATTAATATATTAAATATAAATGTGGTGCAAGATATAAATTTCATATTTCCGCAACTTCTCCAAATGCTGCTGAAATGTAATAATAGAGGAGGAAAAACAGCAGACTCTCTCAGAGTGGTACACAAACACAAAGTGACTGTGGATCAGGGGCTGGAGAGATTATTGTGTAACCGAAAGGTCACAGGTTTGATCTCCCTGCAGCGGCCTGTCGAGTTGAATTAGCTCTCAGTAACACGCCGAAGCCTTTCCCGCCGGATAAAAGCATCTCTCACTTATCTTCATGTTGGGATCTGAAGTGACTGCGGTTACATGAGCCAATTATTTCTTTTTTTCTTTTTTTTTTGCCTTTCAGATGAAATAAATTGCCGTGAAAGTATTTACAGCATGCGGTCACTGAGTTAAATGTCAACAAGGATGTTTAGACAGTTTATCCAGCACTCCACCATGAGCAAACTTTTTTATCAGTGCCTCTGTCAATAGTCACAAGCACTGAATAACAGGACATTAGGGAGTGCTGGTCAGATCATCACTGTGGTTGTTTTTATAGGTTGATCTGATGGAAGACATTGATCCTCAACAACTTGTAATTGGCTCTTATGCAGTGTTCTAGTTTATTTAGCTGTTTCTGTGCAGAAGACATGATGGTGGAGATATGAAATTCATTCCAGTGATCTTAAAAGGCAGTATGTTACAGGATACACATCTCTCTCTGTCTCTGCATGCTGTGCTCTGTGTCTTTGTATCTCTGCAGACTTTATGTTAATCTGACAGCGTTCAGTTCAGACACTGTGTCGTACATTTCAGGTCCAACTTGTAAGATTGCTGTCAGGGGCTGCTGGGTATGATAAAAAATCATAGAAATGTCCAGTATTGCAATGAAGCAGTCGTGCTCATTGCTTTGTAACTCTGCTCTCAATGTCCTAATACCATCATTTATTCTCATGCAGATGGGGCGTTTTGTCCAGACTGGGAAATTGTTAGTGGAACAAAATGCAATTTCAATGTGAATTTCAGCTTCTTGTGTTTGTGGTATTTCAGTAACCCGTGAGCTTCCTCCTGTTTCTTATAATGGTGATTTGGTTTGTTGTGGGAGTGTCCACTGAATGCCTAAAATGTCTCAGTAAATTGAGGTCACATACACAGTCTGTTGTTCTGCTGGATTGGCTGCTAAAAGTCATGAGTCAGGAGATTACGATCGACTGATGAAAAACAAGATGCTCTGCACAAGACACGAGTCTTAACGTCCCATAAAGACAGAAACGCTCAGCGTTGTGTCACTGAAAGGATCTTGGTTACCTGACCAGCCTTGACCCACACAGACAGACACACACACACACACACACACACACACACACACATGATTACACACATTTATAGTGCAAGAAAGAGGAAGTGTGTTGCAACCTGCCAGTCACATGCTGCTGGATAATGTCAGTCTGTATTCATCAAACTGTCCAATGTTGCTAAAAATGACATGACACCACATCTGCCAACACTCTTTCCCATCTCCCGGTGGCCTTTTGTTTCTCCTGCCTTGTCAAAATGTCAGGGCAGGACGGCTGTCCACCTTAAAAATCTAAATACACCTGCGAATGTATGCAGAGTTGGACTGAACAGTTTGAACTAACCCATTTCGGTCTCAAAAAATCCTTTATTTTGAAACCTAAATGTTGCCAGGTATGAGACGCCAGTCAGGAAGCTCTTCCAGGAAGGGACGAATTATGAAACAACGGGTCCCTGGGTACAAACTGTCAAATGCTCCACCCCTCCTACACAGGAACAAGACTGCCAGACGAAAAAGAGACAAAACGCTGCAGCTGAACTTGAGTTTTGAATCCATCCACCGTCAACCGCTTATCCTGCATAAAGGGTCACGGGGGGGCCTGGAGCCAATCCCAGCTGACATTAGGCGAAAGGCGGGGTACACCCTGGACAGGTCGCCCGTCCATCGCAGGTCCACACATAGACAAACAACCACTCACATACACACCTAAGGACAATTTAGGGTCACCAATCAACCTAGTTCGCATGTCTTTGGATGGTGGGAGGAAGCCGGAGCACCCGGAGAGAACCCATGCAGACACGGGGAGAACATGCAAACTCCACACAGAAAGGCCGGATAGTACAGCACACGGTACACAATATAGGAAACCATGGAAGGTTGCAGGTTCTTTTTTTTTTTTTTTTCTCACAGCAGAGGTGCTGGTCAGGAAATGCTAAGGACGTCTTACTGTGGCCTCAGTATGTTCAGCTGTACTGTGAAGAAACGGCAAGATATTTAAGGGTCTACAGTCGTGCTCATACTAACATGCTGATGTTGAGGTACAATGTTTACCATGATCACTGCCTTAGTTTAGCTTGTTAGCATGCTAACTATTTGGTGTTTTGCACTAAAACACAAAGTACGGCTGGGATTGCTGGGAATGTCATTAGTATTGGACACTTTACCACCGGACTCTCTCGCGCCTCATCTGTAACTCCTTAATGTAATTTTTTAATGCCAAAGTACACAATATTCACCAGCCACTGATTACTAATACCTCTTTTTCAGTTATGCCGCCTCCTCTTTCTCGTCCATTTACATGTTTCTCGCTTCCCTCTGTTGCTGAAATATTGGACATTATTAGAAATTCGAAACCAACTACTTGTCCTACCATCTTAGTAAAAGCCTGCTCACCTAAAACCTGCTAAAATCAGCTGCAATAACTCCTATACTTAAGAAAGCTGGTGCAGACCCCAACAATTTCACCAACTTCTTTCTAACCTAGCTATTCTTTCTAAAATCCTTGAAAAAACGGTTGCATATCAGGTCCAATTCCAATCTGGTTTCCGTCCCTGCCATAGCACAGAAACAGCTCTGGTAAAAATCACCAAGGATTTTCTCATGGCAGCTGATTCTGGATTACTAACTATTCTCATCGTCCTTGATGTGCAGCCTTTGACAACATCTCTCATAACATCCTCCTTGACAGATTAGTCTCTGATACACCCTTGGACTGGTTTAAATCAAGTCTCTCTGGCCGCACGCAGTTCATCCAACGCAAACATTTCAAATCAGTGCTGTCCCCTGTCACTACCGGTGTTACCCAGGGCTCTGTCCTGGGGCCCCTTCTGTTCATCATCTATCTGCTTCCTCTTGGCCACATATAAAATTTAACATCCATTTCCACTGCTATGCAGATGACACCCAGCTCTACCTGTCCACCAAACCTACCACATCTCTCCCACCCACCTCCCTCTCAGAAATAAAATCCTGGTTCTCTTGCAACTTCCTCAAATCCACTTTGACTAAATCTGACAGTTTTTCTCTTACCATTGACAACTCCACAGTGTCCCCCTCCCCTCAGGTCAGGTCTTGGTGTGATTCACAACCTCGCTCCTCGGTACCTCACTGACCTCCTTCATATTAACACACCCACCTGTACTCTTAGGTCTTCTTCTTCTGTTCACCTCACTGCTCCTCCTGCTCGTTTGACCACCATGTAGGTCAGAGCCTTCAGCCGCTCTGCCCCTCGTCTCTCGAACTCTCTTCCAATCAGACATCCGCAACACTGACTCGCTTTCCATTTTTAAATCCCGCCTGAAAACACATCTTTTTTTTAAACTGGCATGTCCCATGTGACCACTCTTTCTCAATCTTGCACTGTAAATATAGTTGTTAATTTAAAGGGATAGTTCGGTTTTTTTGATTGAGGGTTTGTATGAGGTACTTATCCGCAGCCAATGTATTACTGCAGTATATGGTACAACGCATCCTCAGTTTGAAGAAGCAGACAGAAGGACCAGCACAGAGGCAAAGCAACTGATCGTTGTGGACAAGATCAGCAGCAAAACTTATTTTAGCCACCCGAAAGAAGGCCCACTGAAAAAAAATCTAGAACAGTTTAAGTGTTACGCTTTTTAATATTTTCAGCCCCCCTTCTCAGACAACCCTATTGCATAATGCAGACAGTATTATGCTGCAGATTGTTTGTTTTACTATAATTAGTACCAAATTACAAAGTTCTTTTAAGAAACTGTCTGGGAAATGATTAGCAGTTTCTTTGGCAGAAACTCGATGTTAAAGATCAGGATCATTTCAACAAGAAATACTAGCGGTAATGCAGTAGTTTTACATGCGCACACACACACCTATGAAACAGAAGACTGAGCTCTTTGTTTGAGCTGCACAATGAGCCCAGGAGCAAACAAAACTAAAATATCAACCATATTAAAACGTGGAGTTTCCCTGAGGAGGCAAACAAAAGTTGGACGCAGTCAAGGTGTTTATTGTTCATGCAGTGACTGGGATCAGTCATTAACTCAAGCACAGATTCTGAAGGACAGTTTCGACATTTACTTTTGTTTTTCATTTTTCGGAGTCTTTCTAGTTTTCTTCCTCCACATTTTAAAGACAAATCATCATAGATGTGTACAGTGAAGTGCAGGAAACTAAAGAACTGGGTAGACATGTTAGTAAATATAAAGACAATGATGCAAAACAAAACAAAAATCACAATTTAAAGACAGAATAAGGAAATAGAATAATTTCAGATTAGTCAATTATTGGTATATAATTAAACACCACATATTTATATCTCACCTATCTGTCTGTACAGATAATTTTGGTTTCATTTGGTTGTCAGATGTCCATGATATTCCTGCACCCGCCCCTAAAACAATGGAGGGAAGTTAAACCAGAACCGTCTGCATGACAGGACGGCACTACAAGTAAACAGGGCTGGATTGACCTTCTGGTCCTTTGTTTACCTCCAGTTCTTGCCTGAATATCTAATAATCAGTCTTTCTGTGCTAGAACTCTAACTGGCTCCAGATTTGTCATGTGGTAATCTGATTAAACACAAATTAATTTAGACATCTGCAATCTGAATGGTTTTAAAAGTAGATTTTGACACAAGAAGAAAGGCAGAAGAATAGAAGGAATGTTTTTTGAAAAGTTGGAGAGGTTCAGTCCTTCTCCCCACTCCATTTTTTTAAAAATCACTTTAGATAATAAAGCCACCAGGTCTTTATCGTATCAGTATTGTGCCTTAGTGGTGCATATACAACACATTTCCAGCTTTGCAGCTTCTGAAATGACAGTAAACTGAATATATTTTGTTTGTGGACAAAACAAGACATTTGAGGACGTCATCTTGGACTTTGGGAAACACTGAGATTTTTCACCCTTTTCTGACATTTTATCGACCAAACAAATAATCGATTAATTCGGAAAATAATAGTCAAATTAGTCAGCAATAAAAATAATTGTTAGTTGCAGCTTAATACCGACACTTTCTGAATCAGGAGCTTCTTGGGTTGAGTTGCCCGCGTCCCTGCGTGGTAATCCAGCTGTGGAGGTAGGATTATTAATTTATGTGTGTGTGTTCAGAATCACAGTATGTATTTTACAGTAAATGGTTCATGCAGTTGAGAGAGCTGAGCACTAGGTGACAGTGTCACACAGTGTCTTTACGGCAGCTGTGTTCAGTTTACTGTCATTACTCACCAACCAGCACACCACTTTGAATTTTCTACTGTCCGGTCAAGACATTAAGGTTTTTAGGGGATTTCAGCGGCTGTTTAATCATTGTGTGATCATGACTCAGCTTCTTCTTCAGGTGTGTGATTTCCTCTGAGTCATGTTGACTCAAGCTTCCTGCCATCCTGCAGCAGGAGCACAGTCCCTGCTCATGTGTTGGGATGAAAACCTGTTTGTTCTGGAGGTAAATCACCTCACACGGTCATTGTTTAACACAATGAAGAGGCTGTTTTGGAGGAAAAGTGACACCAGACACACTATATTTAAAAAGAAAAGTTTATAGTGTGGTTTGAGCTTCCAAACTTTAAATATAATGAATTAAATTTCATGGACAAAGTAAAGCAGAGGAAAGCAGTTGCTCTCTGCTAAACAAAATAACCGGGCATTGTAATATTAGCCAGGGACAGTCATTAAGATGCCAGCTGAGAATAATGGTGGAGCTGCATAATGAGCAGCCTGACAAAGACGAGCTGAAGCGAAGTATTGATCAGGAGCAGGAAATGGATGCTGTAGAGGAGTTATTCTGCTTTCAGTGTCTGCGGCGTCTTAGCTCGGCTGTACTTAGAGTGCATGCACTTTTTATTACACCACATGTAGTCTTTCTCATGTAATCTTGTGTGTGTTGTGAAGTTCATGTATTCATTGCAGTGTCAGTGTCATGTGCACCTCTTGGGAATTGTTTGTCACGTACTTGAACTCTGCTTTTTAGGGCAAAACTACTCTGAGTACAGTAACTTTATTATTGTAAGAGGCTGGAATGTTTTCTCTCGTGGTAAAGTATGTGAATTTCCTTTTCGTCTGAGGCACCTAATAAAAGTGTCATTTGTTTAGTGCTGAAACACGTCCCTATCAGGATGGCTTGTATTAACTTTGGTGACCCCTGAATGTTTCAAATAGCGCCCCCATCAGGTCAAAATGTCTTTGTTTTATCACCAACGACCTTCCCATCAGCCTCAGCTGCACTTTGTGTTTAGTGGTAGTTAGCTAATGTTAACATGCTGACACGCTAAGCTAATATGGTGAACATGGTAAACATTAAACCTGGTAAACATCAACATGTTAGAATACTGATGTAAATGTTTAGCTGGAGCCCAGGAGGATTCAAGGTTGTACAATCTTTGGCAAAATAGCAACTTTGTGCACCTCCATTAAAACCTCAACAAGTTGTGGAGCGCTTCATGGTTTTGGGTGGATGCACAGAAGAGAAAGAATATGACGTAATAAGCATACACAGTGCATGAATGAGTAATTTTAGGGAATGTATTTTGAGGGCAGGAGCTACTCTAACCTACCAGACTCCATGGAGAAATGTTGAAATTTAGGTCGACATCGTGTTTGATTTAATCATTGCTACCCACTGGTTCCCCCTTGAGCTGGGATTGTGAAAGCTTTCTGTGTGTGTGCGTGTGTGTGTGTGTGTGTGTGTGTTTGCTGCAGTGCTGTGAGTCTGAATGTTTTAGCCCTCCTCAGGAATGTCAACAATGAGTCATGGTGGCTTGCTAGTCTCGGGGTGGGGAGCCGCTCAGTCCTCCAGCTTCACGCACAAAAAATTTGTACTGGTTCAGCCAGTTTCCAAAAATGTTCACTCACAGAAATGTTCAACCTGCGCAGGTTCATGAACTTGAAGCCCTTTCAAGAAATAGGTTTCTATTTTTGGAAGTTTGACAAATTGCTTTCTTAGAATTAGATAAGAAGATTGAAACCACTTAAATTTTGGTATGCTAAATACGAAGCTACAGTCCGCACCCAGACAATAGTTCCAGCACAAGACTCCCTGTAAAACCACAACATTTTTTTGTTTTTGCGTGGATTAAACAAACGAGATGTAATGTGTTAGTGAGCTTTTGTTACTTCAGACAAAGCCAGGCTAGTTTTTTCCCTCTATTTTCAGTATTTGTGCTAAGCTAAGCTAAATGTCTCTTCCTGTGGCTTCATATTTATCGTACAGATACAAGTTTGGAATCATCTCATCTAACTCTTCACAAGAATGCGTATTTCCCAAAATGTTGATGTAAGTAAAGTTGATGTTTCACAATAAAATGCAATACAACTAAGTGAAATATAAAAACATAAAACCTTTGTCTAACTAAAAGCCTGTTTGAACAGCAGAGTCTTCAATTGCTTTTTAAAAGGAATCGACAGAATTCACGAAATGAAGGGAAAAGGGAGACAATGAATTCCACTTGGCGTGTGTGAATATATTCTTTTAGTAGTTGAGAACAAAGTTTATCATTATATATATAGTAGATCTGCCAAAAGCTATTCTCAGTAATTAAAATGTCGTGTTAATTTCTTGCTCAGGCGTTGTGACGGATATCGAATCAGGACTGCAACAAACAGTTTATTTTCTCGATAAATCATTTCAGGAAACGGTGAACAAGGCCCGTACATTTTCCCACAGTCACATCTTCAGATTTGTTTTAATGTCAGACAAACAGTGGGAAACCCAAATATATATTCAGGTTTCATGTCACACAGCTAGAACAATTAATTGAGAACACGGTTTGGATTTGGTCTTGAAATGGCCCCTTTAATTCAGACAGGTGACTCAAACAGGACCCCCCCCCCCCCCCCCCCCCCCCCTCCTAATTGGCCGTCTTTGGGCTCTTGAATACCCCTCAGGCCAATCGTTCCTCTTCCCTCCCCTCTGCGTACCGCCCGGCTGAATCTTTCCTACCTCTGCCTGCATTGCTGCTGCACTCTGCTCTCAACCTCCCAGACTGTCACGGCTCTGTGAGTGTGTGTGTGTGTGTGTGTGTGTGTGTGTGTGTGAGTGTGTTGCAAAAAGAGGGGGGAGAGTGTGTGAGGAGATTTAAAGAGGGACTAGAGAGGAGAGACGGTGCAGGGGAGGAGAGCAGTGGCCTTTTGTTTCCTGACACAGAGGCAGTTTAGGCAAGTGAAGACATGTTGAAGATGATGACGGGCTGCCCTCAGCCTCCGCGGGCTCAGGTCAGTGGATGCCGTCACTGTGAAGTGTGTGTGTGTGTGTGTGTGGTTGTGTGTGGGGGTACAAGAAAGGGAAATTCATGCTCCTCCTGCTATTGTATTAAACCGTGTTCTCAGCATGTTGGTGGTTTCCTGTTTACAGGCTCGCTCAGTGTGTGTGTGCTGCAAGAAACTGTTTTAATTATAAATAAAGTTATTAAGTATTTAGTCTTTTAGACTGTGGGCATTTTTCAGGCAGATAGATATTGATAACATCTAACATAACCATTTTTGATAAGGATCAGGTCACTTTCACTTATTCAAATGTTTAAAACTCAACTTACACAGCGTTAAAGTGCTACAAGTTGAGTGTTAGACTCAAAAAAACATGTTTACCTTGTCCTTGCTGAATAGATACATGCCGTCACAAGATCTCAGAGGCCAAATGCGACATCTTCAAATGGCTTATTTTGTTTTACGACCGGTCAGGAAACCCAAATGAGTGAATTTACAGGGATTATTTTGGGTCATCGCTGCATGGGGACATTGCTCATGGTGTTTGACCAGAGGCAGAAGAGTTCACACCTCCATTTTGTTTGAAGGTTACTGCCCTATTTTTTGGCGTTTTATAGAGTCTAAAAAGTGTGTTAAAGGACTGGGTGTAGTGCCAAAATGCTCCACAGAAAAATGTCTCTGTGTGCTTTTCTTTTGACATCATGTTTTGGTCTTGTTGTTTGGTGCATCACTTATGATTGGCCTTTTATTTATTACCTGATCAAGAGTATACACATTTAGTGGCCAGGTGTGTTTGTCTTTCACACATGCACATAACAGATTTATTAATTAGGACCTCGGATTCACCACCCTGCATTGTCCCTGTATTTTCCATGCAGTTAAATGACTGTGATGAGATGCACAGGATAAGTGGAGTGTGGATGATATTCAGCACGTTTTCAGTATCTTCTGTGTTGTGACCTGTCTGACTCGTGTCTCTGTTTATATGTCACTGTGCATCGGCTGCCAAACTAGTTTCCCCCCCGGGCATTGGTACAGTTAACTGATCTAATTTAAGAAGTCACTGATTGCTGATGATTTGCAGAAGCATAAAAGTGTGTTTCAGTCTGAGAGAGAGAGAGAGAGAAAATGAGAAGTTAAAGAAGTTTTTTTGTGAATCAGCCTGATTGCATGGCGGTTTTGTGTGTGTGTGTGTGTGTGTGTGTGTGTGTGTGTGTGTGTGTGATGGCTCAACAGCCTGCCACCTGGCTGGCGAGTGATGCGGGGGGTGGTGATGGCCAACCACTGTACCCTATTAACGTGAGTGCTCACTGGGCTCAGACACACACAATAATGCACAGACACAAGCCAACCACTGCCTGCATTAATCATCTTAAAATATTTTTTTTGCTATTTCCAAGGTCAATAATGAAAGTTGAAGCTCAATTTCCTCTTATGATTTCAGTCACGTATATTTAACCCGGGTCATGAACTCAGAAAATATCCTTTTTAAATAGAAAGGATTTATCTTGAAAGCCCCATTAATCTATATTTTTACACTAACATTAAATCAAATGTCTCTGTGTAATGTGAATGAGGTCAGTTGTGGTCCTGAACCCACAGAGAGTCCTCACCAGCTCTGCAGAGATATTTAGCCTGTTTTAGGACATTGTTTTGCTTTTGAGGCACATTTGCCGTTTGGTTCAGTCTCCATCTTTCCATTAGCAGCTGTTTTTGTCAAACAAGCTCTGATAAACCCGCTGTACACGACCTGTTGGAGATGAGCTGATGAAGAAATGGGAACGTTTAGCTCCCGGCAAGTCGGTCAGAACTGAAGAAGCCTCTTAGATGAGAGTCTTCGAGTATCTTCAACTAAGTCCAGTTGCCCTTGATTTTAACCTTCTTAGGATACAGAGACAGATATAGAGGTTAAATATTAGCATTCATCAGGTGATCATGTTACTCTGTGTTTGCTGGATGTGCTAACAGAGAAGTATTTGCTTACACATTTGTGTCACTGCAAACGGCTGAAGATCTATTCATTCGGCTTTAAAGGTTACTGTGGGGGTTTTCAAACCACGAGTAGTACTATGGAGAAAAGTGAAATGAGTGAGTCCCTGTTTTGTATGTCATGCACACATAAGGAAATGCACAAGCATGTTGGTGAAGCTATACATATTTCTGTTAATAGCTTCATTTAGTCCGCTGACTGACAATTGTTGGCTATAATGTGCCGAGAAGAATCCAAAAAGAAGACTGCTTCCAATTAAACATGGATATAAACATTTTAATTTGTAAGTGTTTTATGTGGAAGGATGTTCCACATGTTTAGTAGCCTTCAGGGATACACAGAACGCTGTTTGGTGAGTAATTGAATGTGAACAGAACGGCACCTTCAATCTTAAAGAATGCCGTTGAGTCAGTTTTTGATGGACAAATATCCTCAAAGTAAAACAACAATTGCAAACTAGTCAATGAAGTTTAGTTTTTTTCTGTTGAGGAAAATTATAATTATTATACAGTTCTCTCATAATTATTGTATATCATGATTAATATTGTCATACAATATCCTGGTCAAGGTGATATCTTATTCTCGTTTGTTATTGAATAAGTTAAATTCATTTGTTTCAAAAATGTGTCCCAGTGTCTGATTTTAAATATTTAATAAGGTGGGTTTTTTTTAAATTAGAGGATTTTCAGTGTCAGTGTAATCTCTGTGGTGAAACCGCTCAGTTCTTCTAATTCTTTTTGTTTCCAAATCTATTTCAAATGTGAAGGGAGTGAATAACAGGGTCAGGTTTGTATTTCTTTTTATGGCTGATAATCTTATTCCCTCACAGACAAAAGACATAAGAGTTTCTGTTACAGTAAGCATACATGCTTGTATCATTTCAGTTTTGTGCTCAGTGTGCAGTTATTTGGCTGATTCTTTGGCTTTTTTCCCTCATTTACTTTTACTCCAGCTGGTCTAATGCTATTTTTCAATTCCCCGCATCACCGGTTCCACCAGAAGCTGCTGTTATGCAGACACACCTCAGAGGCACTTTCACCCACATCTCACAGTTTCAATACAACAGTGGCAAAACAAACAGAGACCCTATGGTTTCTTAATGCTGAGGATGGTTTGCATACTAGAGGCTACGTGCACTGTGTACAGTAGTAAAAGTTTGCATGTAATTTGTTTGAGTTTGCGCTGATAAACATTAACTGAATGTGAGTTTTTTTCACAACAGTACACATAAAGGTGAGGCAAAATAATTTACTGTGTGTGTGTGTGTATGTAAAATATATATATATAAAATTACATTTGTTGTCATTCACAGGTGCCTACAATGTGCCATAAGATGAATGTACCTTTTAGAAAATAAGAAAAACTAAATTGTGAAACATAAATGTTTTCTGACTATTCTTTAATTCTTTATTCTTTTTTATAAAAAACTGTACTTCTACCTCTTCTGAATTCTAAAAAAATGATTCTAATGAAATAATCTGAGAGGTGAAATCCCCCTCAGATTGAACTGCTCACAATTTATAAATGCAATCAATGATGAGCAGCTTCGAGGAGACATTACTTAATATTAAGGGGTCACAGACAAACATGACCGTAGCAACAGAAAAGAACCACCCAGAAACCCTGTTAATCATTTTTCAAATAATTCTTCATTTAAAAGCAGGGCTGTATCCCAGACTCAATCTACGTTGGAGACACTAATTTATAATTTATGGAGAGATTTAATGTCCTACGATGGTCTCTGTGTCATGGGGGGGCACGCATAGTAGTATCTAAGTGAAGGAGGGCTCATTACATTATGCATATAACATTATTTTTTACCGGAAAGGGTTTGCAGTATCTCTGCCAGAAGGGAATCATAGTTTTGACTTTGTTGCGTTTAAGCTAAGTGCTGAAAGGAGACAAACTGGTCCAAGCTGGGTGGTCCCTGTTGAGCACTTCAATTTTAATTATAATATGTGGATTGTGCTAAATAGAGCATTTGATGTTCTATCAGCCGTGTTTCTATTGTAAACAAAAATTTTTGATTTTGAAGGTCGTTTGGTGTACAGGTGGTTTTACCCAGAAGAGGCAAGTGTTGCAGATGAATTTGTTTATATTACTGTTTAAAGTCCAGCCACGAGGGAGCACTGTTTGTTTATAAGAACTTCCGGGTAGAAAACCCCTGCGCCACATTACAGTTTAATGGCATCAGGTTATTGTTTTTTTTTCATAATGTTTATACATCCATATTTTATATGTTGTATCTCAGGCATTCAATCACAGTCACACCACCATAAAATTAGTCTGTATGCCGATGACGTCCTGTTATACATTAGAAGTCTGTCACCTGATCATTAATTATAAAAAGGCTTCTGGTTACTCCATCAACTTGGTAAAATCGGAGATTCTGCCTATAACCAAATTCAGCTGGGATCCTGGGGCTGGGAATCCCCTCTTCTCACTCAATTCTAGAAAAACCTCGCAGCCTCCCTGGAAAAACATCACATCCGATTAATTCACCTGGTCCCCTGTTTGATAATAATAATACTGTCACTAATGTTAAATGCTAAAAAATCTGTAGCAGCTCTTATGTGTAACCTAACCGCCCTTTAAACTACAATTTTATATACTTTTAGAAAACTTTCCCTCTAATTTTGCTTTATTTGCTTGTAGCTTTTTAAAATAGCAGGCAGCGGTTCAGTGTATTGCTCAAGAGCACTTTTACAGAACTCGTGGCTGCTGATGGACACTTGTTGGTCTCTGTGGGGTTCAGACCAGTTGATTTCCTGGAAATGGGACAGTCTCCCTGTCTGCTGTGGTTGGTGGCGGTGTCGCCCGGAGGAGGAAGTGAAAACAAACAGACCAGAGTTTAACGCTGCAGAATTTTATACAGTGCACAGATTTGAATAAACGTAAATGTCCAGAGATATTTGCTTCTCATTATTTAAACTATGGTATCAATTTATGTTTTGTGAGTATTGTGAAGTTGTGGCAGTTGTGGCTGTGGCGATGTGTTTCTCATTATGTTGGAGCTGGCTGGGCTAGTTTAGATGTGGTTGCAGGTTGTAGAGGAAGAGCAGAATCTATATTACAGTCAGATCTATATTATAACTGCTTAGCGTTCAAAAATGGCGCTACAGGGCTTCCTCCAGTGCTTTGAACTATGACACTACGGGGCTTCCCAGTGCATTACAAACTGACGGCAAACGGTCTTGAAAATGCGTCCATATGTGACGTCTTACACACCTATTCTGAGATATCAGCCACAAGCAAAACTTGTATGAATCGATCGATTGCTGTTTTTGAATGAAACCTAGGGATGACACACTGCAGCACATTTTGTTTCCGTCTTCAAACCAAAAAACTGAGGTCGGATGATTCGGTCATAATTTAACTCCACTGTTTTTATTCAAATGTGAAATCTGCCCATGAAACTTTTCAAGCACCTGTAGCTGCTCGTTTCTGAGGCTCACAGCTTGTTTTACTGCATAATTAATGATATCTGACATGATTAATTGTTTTCTGGGAGTTTAGGAGTAAACATCCAGGTGTCATCAATGTCTCTGTTTCACCTACACACAGCGTTTCTCATCACATTCATGTTTCTGGGTCCGTTTATGTGAAAATCCCTCCCTTCAATCCTCATTGACCTGCTTTTTTCCCCTCGCTCTCCACCGACACACACCTGTAGTAAGGAATATGGTTAAAAAGGCCTCCGCTTCCTGTACTTGTCCTCTGCTAATCCTGTTGTTTGGATTAATGTGTCTCATCTGATGTGATCTGAGAGGAAGGAGAGAAAGAGATGGATGGAAGAGCTGCAGGCTGTGAAGATAAAACAGTGGGGAAGAGGGAAAGGTGAATGAAGAGAGCGAGGAAAGAGATGCAGAGCTAAATGACACAAGAAGAGATGAAGAAATCCATCAGAAAGACAGAAAGAGAGAGTGTTTGATAACCAGCGAAAACAGATTTGGTTTCTTCCCCTTCTGCTTCATCACATCTCCGAGGGAAATATTGTACTTTTTACATCACTAAATTTATCCAACAGCAACTTTAGTTACTTTACAAGTTAAGATGTCTGTGAAGATTCTCAGTCATCCAGGTCATAGTTATCCAAAGAAAGTTATAAGTCAAGTCATCACTTCCCAGGAAACTCAAGGAACGTAACCTATTGGCCTCAGGTTAGGATGTCGATGGTCGTTCAGTCGTAGCCACGGGTAGTCCTAACGACCATAACGACTGTCGTTACAACAGGCAGGAACACTAACGAACCAGCGGTATCGACGATCCTGGCAAACGACCCCACTGTGGTTAAATAGCTGAGTTTCCCTGCCAGTCAGTCAGAACTGAAGAAGTCCTTTGGATGAGGGACGAAACGTCTTCCAGTGTCTTCAACCAAGTCCAGTTGCCCTTGAATTTAACCTTCTTTGGATTTACAAATCAAGACACAAAACATACGAAGAGCTTATTATAGAATATGATATACGTTTCCACACATTTCCACTTTATATATTCATACAAGTACAGCTGAAACAATTAGTCAATTGTTTTAATATTCGCTGCTTTTCCTTTGAGTGACTGTTATAACTGTAACGTTTGTTTATAATGTTGAGGTTTGGACACAACAAGCATTGTGAAGGTGTCACTTTGGGCTGTGAGTAGTTGTGACAACATTTCTCACTATTTTCTGAATCTTTACAAACCAAACAATCGATCTGTTAATAGAGAAAATGATCAGCAGATTAATCCATGATGAAAATAATCATTAGTGTCAGTTCCATACAAAATGGTTCAAAATGAGCTACAGCAGAAAAATCCTTGTTTACATTAATGTATGAGGAATAACAATCTGATAGAATATATAAAGTGAAATTTTACTGCTTTACTACTTTAAAGGATATTTTCCTATTATAACCTTTTCAATGCAGGACTTTTACTTGGAATAGAGTATAGTGTGGCATTAGTACTTTTATTTAAGTATAAGAATTATTTGACAGCAGAAACCTGGACACTTTAAACCCAGTGAGAAGTATAAAAACAAGAAGACAAAAAATGTCTGTTCTTACTTTGGCTGAAAATGTGTTTTATGTTGCACTCCAAATACGTTTCCAGGACCTTTGATGTTGGTAATTTGTAAAAGCTGGAGTTTGTCTGATCACTAATGGCGCTGCCCTGCTGGTCTCACCTCAAATCCAGACCTCCGTTAAGTTGGCAGGTAAAAGGGTATCAAAGCTGTGAGCAGATCAGAGTAGGACGGCTGCTCTTTCATGTTGAAAGGAGCCAGATCGGGGGGGGGGGTTGGGCATCTGGTTGCGAAGGATTAAGTATCAAATCTTGGCTGGAAAAGCCTTTGGATTTTCCAGGAGGAGCTGGGGAGGAGGGAGCCTCACTTTGGTTGTCCTGTGCCACCACTCGGGCCTCGGAGATGCACAAGAAAATGGAAGGATGGGATTCAGGTTTGACCCGTATCTTTGCTTGAACTCCCCCTTTCCAACCTGTCTCTCCAGGTGAGCCCCGGGCTCCAGACTAAGTGCTAGCCATGCTGCGGCAGTCCGAGCCGACTACCAGCACCCTGCACCTGGTTGCCAACGATATGACCGGCATCATGGAGAAGCTGGACACCCGCGAGCTCGACCTGGAAGATGGAGAGTACGACACAACGGACGGCAGCGCCTCAGGTGTGTGTGCATGTTGTCAATATTTGTCAGTATTCATCTAACATTACTACATATATCTGTCTGATATCATATACCTTTGTACATCTGCAGCGGAGCGCTTGCCGTTCTCTGCCATCTACCACACAGTCGGATTCAAGGAGCCCGAGGCCAAAGTCTTCCTGTCCTCTCCGATTACCGCCAAGATCCTGGAGGTGGAGCGGTTCACCTCGGCTCAGGACCGCTTCAACGTCACCACACAGAGGAGCGTCAACAAGGTGCACAAAGACACGCTTACCTCCCTGACATTTCACTCTATGCAGTTATTATTTGTCTCAGACGACATGTCAGAAATTGGTGACGTTGCTGTTCTCACTCAACTCTCACAACAGGTGTAAAATAACTGGGCTGGCCTCCAGTAAGACGGTCAGAGGTTTGGTTGCTCAGTTCATATTCTATCTGCAAGATGCTGTGCTGAATAATTGGACTGAAAGAACCCCAAACCAGATTTCTCCTCTACTTGTTTGGGAGGGGATGATTTCAATCCAAGCCTAATGTATTTGTACATTTTTATGTCAACAAACCCTAAAGAGTCTGCATCAGGGTTCGAGTTACGTGGGAGGCAGTAGCAGTAAAATCATGCACCTGTGGGGGTCACTAATTCATTAATCAACAACCAATATTTTGAATCACAAATAATGTATTTTTGTACCTACTAATATTTACATTAAAAAGATGAATAAACTTTTAAATGATACTTTCCTAATGAACTACGCTGCGTACCGCATGACTGACTGCACTTCTCCACCATCAGCCACTATTGTGCACACAGTTTTGACCTAACCGGTTGAGACTGCGACCCGTGAACATGAACTCAGTTGTATTGTATTGTCTTTGTCTCGTCGTGGTTGCCTGATGATGGTGGCACATGCTTAAAGCAGCCACAGAGAGTTGAAAACGCTGCTGCTAATAATTTAACAACAAAATGCTGATTCTTAAAGAACTCCAAATGAGGAAATCTTTTTACAATCTAAAGCTTTCATTGCCAATATCTCACCTAAGTATCTGTGCTGTGTGCTCAGTCTATGCCGGCGGTGTTTAAGATTGAGCTGAAACACGGGGAGTTCACGTGGCTGGTGAAGAGGAAAGAGAAACACTTCATGGATCTCCACAGAGAGCTCCGGACGTACAAGACCTTCATGAGGCTGCCGCTGCCGTCACGCAGGTAAACACGCCAAGGCCTTTTTTTTTGTCCTGGATTGGCTCTGTTAAAGCCTCAGAAGGTCAGATTAAGAGCGATGTAAACGGGTGGAGACTGACATTACAACGCAGGATCAACTTTTAACACGTCAGACCTGCAAGGCCCATTTTCATTTTCTTCAGCGTTTCTTTGTGCCTTTATCACCTAAACCTTCCAGAAAGCTGCTAAAATCTGCATTAGAAACAAACATTTTGTTATAGTTTCGCACTTAGCGGTCCCGACATTTAAACCGACAACCTCTCCTGTCATTTCTCTCCGCAGTCACACGGTGAAGAGGCAGACGGTGGCGAGGAACGAGGTGAGGGAGATGCCGGCCCTCCCCAGAGGAAGAGGAGAGGAGCTGGGCAGAGAGGATCAAGTTTCCAGTCGCAGGGTATGCCTTTCGTTAGAGCATCTGTCTTTCTCTCTCTTATGCTTTTAGAGAGAGCCTCCCAATCCACCGGACCTCTATGGGATCTTATTTCGGGAATAAATGAGTTTCACTTGTGCCCTGAAGTAAACACATAATCTTTGTCTATTTTAAAGATAATTTTGCAAGTCAAGAAAGTCACAGTTTGTTGTAAAGACTGTGAAAATGCGTAATTAGAAAGACCACAAATCCAAAAAAACAAATGTGACGTCATAAACTTTTCTCTCATTGGCTGAAGCCTAACGCCGTCATGCCTGTGTGTTGTGGAGCAGAATGTAAACATACAAGCAACATGGCCAGATTTAATACTTTCCCCCTCGTTCTGACAGAAAGGGGTGACGGCCATGTTGCTTACATTGTGCCAGATGAGAAATGTTGATGTAGGATTAAGATCCCATTGGGTGGAAGCAGAAGCGATGGACTAAGGCGCTCTATACTTGTTGATTTTAATTTTATTGCACTGGCTGGATGATTTATTTAATGTGTTTTTGCTCCAGAAACAACTGGAAGATTACTTGAATAAACTGCTAAAGATGCCGATGTACAGGAGCTACCACGCAACGGTAAGAACAGTCGTGTTAAATGTACTTCACTTCTAAGAAGATGTCAGGAAAATGGACCATAATTTCCTTTGTTTTGCATAGAAACCCTTATTATTCTCTTTCAGATGGAGTTCATTGATGTCAGCCAGCTGTCCTTTATCCACGATCTGGGACCAAAAGGCTTGTAAGAACAACTCTCACCGCCTACTATTAATGTGTAAAGACTGTAATGTATATAATGTCCTACTTAAAACCTGCATCAGTACAGCAGCTCTCTTGTCCTTCAGAGAAGGAATGGTGCTGAAGCGATCCGGCGGCCATCGGATCCCCGGGATGAACTGCTGTGGTCGCAGCAAAATCTGCTACCACTGGTCCAAACGGTCAGTGAACACCCACAGACACAATCACAGAGAACTGTTTTGTGCTCAAACCTCAACGTAGTCGTGTGTTTGATGTTGCAGAGAAACTTCCAGGTTTAACTCTGACTTTGTTTTTATGTACTCACATTCAGCTCCATTTCTAAATGAGTGTTTTCAATCATGTGCTGGGGTTTTGGTTCCAGCCTGTGTCGTGCTCTCTGGGTTAAAATATGTGTGTTGTGCGTAGCTGGCTGGTGGTGAAGGACTCGTTCCTGCTGTACATGAAGCCCGACTCGGGAGCCATCTCCTTTGTGATGTTGGTCGACAAGGAGTTCAAGATCTTAATGGACTCCAAAGACACGGAGACCAAACATGGCGTTCGCATCGACAGTCTGTCCAGGTGCGTGACACGTGTACGTTTTATATAGCGTAACTTCTACAGTGCTCGTTTCCAAGTCGGGTTACATTTATGTAGAAACTCAGAAACTTCTTGCATGTAAACTTATTGTTCAACTGTTTACAAACCACATATTCTGTAAAGCAACGTTACATTTAATTTCCTTAAATGAGGCTAAACTCCCTTAAATTTAGTTAGGGGAGCTAGTGAGGAGGAATATACTATTTTTAATATACTATTTTTTATTTTCTGTGTTTATCTGCGCTTACTTCTGTCCTTGTGTTGCTGCCACACCTGAACGCTTTTTCTCATCTTGTGTTCTCTTATCTCACGTTTTTAAAACACCTTAATTTGTTTTGGTTTTTTAATTAGATGTTTCCCATAATTAAAACTACCTTAATCTCAAAAGCAAATGTTTGTTATATAGCTCAGGGTCTTTGCCTTCAGAGCAATTGATGTAACTCTAAATCTCTTTTATTTTACAAAACCAAACATCGTCATTAAGTGCAGTCAAAGGCTTTTCAGTTAAGTAACTAACTTTAAAGTGCCTTTTCACATTAACACACCATTAATCAGCTACTAAAGAAAACTACCCAAAGCCTTAGAATTATTTAATTAAAGCCGCAGCAATATCCTTGATTTGCTGGATCTAAATGCATCATGTCTTCCTTCTAAACACAATAATTGTCCAGCAGCCAAACATTAAAGAGCTGAGAACTTTTGCTTTTAATGTAATTACTCCCCAAGGAAGTAGAGCAACATTTATTAGTCAATGTATTTGACAGTTTAAATCACGGGAAAACCAATCGGATCATAAGTTCAGCATGAATAATCGGCAAAGATGAAGTGATATTTATATAAATGTGTGTGTGTTTGTGTGCAGATCACTGGTGCTGAAGTGCAGCAGCTACCGACACGCCCGCTGGTGGGGTCAGGCCATTGAAGTATTCATCAAGAAGCACGGCTCGGCCTTCCTCACCGATCACCGCTTCGGATCCTTCGCCAGAGAGGAAGTGAACATCCCCGCCAAATGGTAACCACGGCAAACAACCAACGCTAGCCACTGGTGTTGTATATGTCTTTTAACATTTTAGCTGACGTTTGTCTTCATCCCTTTTTGTTTGTGATTTGGGGTGAAGTGACGAGTGTTAACGAGGAAAACTACTTCACCCTTCGGACCCCGGCGTTAAATTGATGTTAATTAGAGCCAGGCACCGGGGCCAAAAAAAAAAAAAAAGGACGTCTAGATGAAGCCTGGTCCAGCTGGCAGAAAGTGTTCAGAGAGTTTGCCGTTAAGTGTGTGTGTCGCTGGAGTAACCCGACACAAAGAGAGGGAAAGTGAGCCTCACCTGCTCATCACCTGTCTCTCAGCTGGGCAACACTATACTGTCTGTGAGGCTGTGTGTGTGTGTGTGTGTGTGTGTGTGTGTGTGTGCAGCACTGAGAGGTTGAATGTACAGACGATGGACAAACTGAAAAGTGAGAGGGGGAAGTGTTTGTTTGGCTTGTCCTAAAGGGGTGTGTGTGTCCTCTACAGGTATGTGAATGGGAAAACATACATGGAGGACGTGGCCGACGCTCTTGAAGAAGCCAAAGAGGAAATATTCATCACAGACTGGTGGTAAGTGTGTGTGTTTTTATGTGTTTCCTCAAGCTCGAGCACGCTAAGATGAGATTCTGCAGAACAACATTGATGTTCTGTGTGAGTGTTTCAGAGTTCAGTGAGTGCACTTTGCGGTCACCTCTTGGGAGGTTTTCTGGTCAAACAGATCAGTTACAGTCTGAGGCTCAGACTACTGTTATACTAGTACACCCAGAGACACACTTTTCAACACTACATGCAAAGGCAGTGTTTCCCCTACCATTGTTTTGGGGGGGGCGGCCCTCCCTGAAAGAATGATAAAATATATATGTTTAGGCTGTATACGGACGTGTGTTTTCACACACACACAAGCAAACACAGGGGATTCGCTTTTCGCTCGTTGCCTCAAAAGTTCAATTAATTTGAACTTTAGTCGCACAGCTTTGTTCCGGAGTTTACCAGAGCTGCTTCTGTCCTCTCTGTGGTGGTGTTTCAGTGAGGGCGGGGCTTAGCGGCTCCTCCACACAGATCAAAGACAGCGCGATAGCAAAAGCTAACGTCACCTAACTCACAGAAGTGAAACTACATCGACAGATGCAAGACGCCAGCTCATTGTAGATTTCATGGCTGTGTGGACGGAGTTGTACTGCAACAATGCATTCATTTTGAATTGTCCCCTATCAAATCCCATAGTATTATAATAGCCTGTTTAACATCCTACTGTTGCAGTAGTCTACATTTATTGTGAACTGTCCCCATAAATAATTGTACATGCATTTGAATATATACTGTATGTGCAATTTGTAACATTTTCTTATTGAACTGTTGAAATTTTAATCACCACCACATGAGTACTCTTTCAGATGACAAAAGGTGCTTCAATTGTAAAACACAGAATTCAGAAAACACATTTCAAAGGGCACCTCTCAATGGTTTCATCGCCCAGTATCTGAAGGTGGCATAACTGTAGCTCCATTAGGAGGTAGTAACTTCAGCGATTAAAAAGATTGAAGAGGAACGGAGAAGGTGACGAACCTAAACAGGCTAAAATTGGTGCGTCACGTTGATGACGACACCACGTGTACGTACCGTGGCTGCTCTGCGACAGTAGTAGTTTCAGGGGGGTCGACCACACAAAAAAATCCTAGTGAAAACACTGAAGTGTGTGTGTCTAAGTGATTTATGGGAGCTGTTGTATTGGAAGGAGTACTCTAGAGTACAAGGGTAGATATGCAAAAACAATACTCCAGTAGAATTAAACATTGTGCAATAAGAGTTTTACTTGTTCCTTTAAGTGTTGGCATTAAACTGTATTCAAAGAAAAGATTTGTCCTGTTTTAGGGGTTTTCATGCTTTCAGATTAATTGAGGAAGGAAGGACCGAAAGAAGAAGAATCTTAATACAATACATTTTTTTACCTTTTCCAGTCAGTCTGAACGTAATTACTGATTCAGGGTCCAAATCTTAACCACAACAATACATAAATACACACCCACACACACACATACATACATTTAAAAAACACCATAAAAAATCTTAATAAAGGCAACTAATTTCACAACAAGCAGATTATAAAAAACACTTTCCAATAGAGTGAAAAGAAAACTGCAAAAGGGCAGTGAGTTGAAACAAAGTAAATCACGAAACACTCTCAGATGAAAGAATGTTACAAAAATGAGGTCACTGATTCTTCTGACCTGATTTCCTCCGGCAGCTTGTTCAGCTCTAGTTTTTAGCCGCACCTCGGGAAAAGAGAAAAGACCTCTGCCAGAGGATCAGGCTACGTACTGGCTCGTATGGGACTAAGAGGTCAGATATATACTGTAGCACAGAAAGAGGCCATGAAGAGCCTTAAAAGTCTACAGCAAGTTCTCATTCCTCAATACTGATACTGGGGGCCGATGCAAAGAGGCTAAAACAGGCGTGATGCGATCACATCTCTTGATCTTGTTGGCAGCTGAGGAGCTGATTAATAGATTTTTGGTGAGGCAGGTGACGAGGGTGTTGCAGTAGTCTAGGCGTGAGGACATAAAGGTGTGTTAAACAGTCTCTGTGTCTTTTAAAATATAAAATAAATAAAAAGAAGTGTGCTGTTTGAGAAAAGAGAATGTGGGGAAGTAGAAAGGACATCGGTATTAAACATAATAGAAATAGAAAATACAGCGTATACTTGTGATGTCTTACAGTGTGCGTTGCTCCACAGGCTGAGCCCGGAGATCTTCCTGAAGAGGCCAGTTGTCGAGGGCAACCGCTGGCGCCTGGACTGCGTACTGAAACGCAAAGCGGTGAGCAGGAACGGTTTCTTCATAGGTCTGGGTTTTTTTAGGCTGAAATCACAAAGAGTGAAAGCACGGATAAAAGTCTGGCCAGTAAACACACATTCATGTTTTGTATTTCAGACAAAAGTCACATAGGAACATTAGTATGTACCTCTGATAATGCTATGCTAGCAGTTTACACCTGCTAAAAGTCTTTATGCTAAGCTAGGCTAAATGCACCACAGAGACAACCCTTACCTAACAAACTGAGATCAAATTGCCTTAAGAAAACGGGGAACCTCTCATAAACAAACTGCACCATCGTGCCTTTTAAATGTCCAGTGTGAAATATTTCAGAGGATCTATCGACAGAAATGCGATATTATATCCATAACTGTTTTCAGTGGAGTATAAAGACCTCACACAATGAACCGTTATGTTTTTATTAGCTTAGAATGAGACATTTCCTCTTACATTTCAAAATCACACATTGCATATACATATTTTGCATATTTTGGTTATAACATAGTGAACTAGATGCCTGCGTGTTGTTTGTACGCTCTGATAAAGCTAATCCAACACATCTTTGTAGTAGCGTCCATGTTGATTCCACATTTAGACTTAAGAGCACATGAACACACACTGAAATCAGAAGAACGACTTCACAACACAGGACATGGGACCATCCGAGGAGCGTGTGAATGCACTGTGAGCCACTGGTTGCAATTCGCTACCCTCACCACTAGATGTCACTAAAACGTACACACTGAACCTGTAAGAAGCAGCAGCCTGCTGGCGGATCAGCCAAATATTGGTTAAACCATCAGAACTTTATTTTTAAATTTATTTAAAATTCTGATGCAGGTCCTAAAGAGTCTAAAGATACCAGATCTATCAGGCTGTTGGAGAAATGTGTATGAAATGAAGCACATGATGTTTCCATTAGGGGAAACATCGCAGCCATAAAGACATTATCAGCCTTTGGTTTGAGTTTTCACTCACTGCTAACGTCACACACACTGAATGAAGAGCTGTGAGGCTGCCGATGTTAAAACCAATTACTCTCTCAAAGTCACAGGAACTTGAACTGATATTAAGCGTTTTGTTGTGTCCGCAGCAACAAGGCGTGCGCATCTTTGTGATGCTGTACAAAGAGGTGGAGTTGGCTTTGGGCATCAACTCCGGATACAGCAAGAGAACGCTGTTGCACCTTCACCCCAACATCAAGGTGAGTGTCCAATGTTATCTCCACAGGTTTCTCACACTCTACATGTTTCCTGTCTGAACTTCTTCTCTCCAAAGGTGATGCGTCACCCTGACCACGTCTCCTCAGCAGTCTACCTGTGGGCGCATCACGAGAAGATCATCGTCATCGACCAGTCGGTGGCCTTCGTTGGTGGGATTGACCTGGCGTACGGTCGCTGGGACGACGGGGAACACCGTCTGACGGACATTGGGAGTGTTACACGCGCACAGCTGGAGAAGGTCTCTTTCTCACCCACACACACACGGCTGAAGTGATTGACGTTAGTGTCACTTGATCATCGTCCAACATGTAGCGAACACAGGATACCTGCACCGTCGACCTGCCCTCTGCTTCTCTGTTTCCCTCTCTCACACACACACACTCTCTTCTCCTTTTCATTTTTCAGTTTCACCTCGATCAAGAACACGTTTAAGACTTTAATTATTTGCCAGGTCTCAAATATCATCATTCAGATTCCTTTACATTTTGAGGAAAGAAACGTCTTCTTAAATATCACTTTGCTGCTCCAAATCATGCATTTTCATTTTGCTGATTTTTCTAATTTTCAGATAAACTGAGGGATTAAATCCTCTTTCAAACAATTTAATTATCTATAATTTTAAAAAACAAAGCTTTAAACAAGGCAACGTTTCTTATTTCATAACAACTTTGTCGTAATTTCTCTCTGGCTTCAGTGTTGCTTTTGTGTGGACTTCCCGCAGCTACTAAAACTTGCTGATTATCGCTGCTTGTTTAAATCTTTGTCAGGCTGGAGTTGGCTCTTCCAGCATGGCTTCTCCGGCCAACGGCAGCAGCACCGTTTCCCATGACGACAAGAATGGCGTTTTTACAGTGGCGGACTCAGTGGACCAGCCAAAGCTGAAAAATTATGGCAGGGCGAAGAGGATGTTCAGCATCAGGAGACACCTGCAGAAACACGGGCTCGCTCATGCTAACAGCGACAGCGACCTGGAGAACGAAGAGAGTGAGTCGTTAATTCATTTAAAAAGTTGATTTTTTTTTTAACAAGCCATCTAAGTTATTACTAAGGATGGGGATCAGTATCCGGTTCTAAAGGGACCCGGTTCCAAAATTTCTCTAAACCCAAAAATCAATGTGTGTGAGCTTATCGATGTTGCTATGGAGACTAGCGGGTCCTATGATGTAACATTATGTCTCGAGCATCAAATCTGATTTAACTTGAAACGGGATGGTCAAGAAAACTAAACATTAATGTTGCTGCTCTAGAAACAACATTTAGATGTATTTAAATTCTTAAATTCTATTAATAATTGTAAAACAACCAGGCAGCTAATATTCACACTTCATTATTTGTTTATTTATCGCGAGTCACGTGTCATCTCAATATATAACAATGTAATCGCACATTGAATATTTTCCTCATACCGTGCAGGCCTACCTCATGCCCGTTGGGTCTGGGCTTACCAAATAACCGTCACCAAATAATAGTAAAGTATCGATAGTGGTATCGGGAAAGAATCGCATCGTTAAACAGTCTCAATAATGGCATCGATATCAATAAAAATTATCGATCCCCATCCCTAGTTATTACTTTTAGAATACAGTATCGTCCCGTAGCCCCAAGGTTTCCTCCCAGATCACAGGTGATTGTTTGAAACTCGGCAACTGCAGCTCGGGGTTAAGATGACGATGCAGAACCTGGTGATAAAGAGTTCATTATAGCGTACAGTTTTGTCAATTTGCTATTAAAAATAACTATGTCTGTCCCAGCCGTTCAAGGTGTTGATCTCAGTATAGGGCTGGAATGCAATAACAAAACCTTGAGGGTGAGTTTGCTTTGCAGCGCTGACTAGTTGGTGTTCATAGCTTCTCATCCAGCAGCGACAGCCCCGATCGCAGCTGCAGTCTCAGTGTCTGTGGCCGCTCTGTTTAGGTTGGTCCAACAGCGTCACCAGCCAACACATTCTGATCCCCAGCAGGCTGGCAGAGCTGAGGACTCCTGTCGGCCTGTGTCAGGCTGGTGAGTTAGTGGCTGCGGTTGTGTTGCGGTGTGCACGTCTTACACGCCGGTTTCCCAGTGTGCTTTGCTGTGGTTTTGAACTTGATTGAACTGCCTTTGGTTCTTTGTGTGAGTTTGAAGTTTTTTTTACCCTCTTATGATTCAAAGGCCGAATCAGAAAATGTGTGTGGTTTTTTTTTTTTTGTTGTTTTTTTTTTCCTTTTAATGTCTTTGATATCAACATGAGCAGGAATCCACAATTTTAATAAACCTCTAAGTGTCTTAAGTCTTTAAGTCTGGCAAAGATATTAAATATCTGCTGGTTCCAGCATCTTAAATGGACTTGCTGCTTTTCTCTGTGGGGTTTTGGGCTGTTGGCCAAACTAAACAGGAGGTTTGAAGATTTGATCACTTCGTTCTTTCAGAACTTGTGATTTGTTTGTTTGACATTTAGTGTAAAAGTAATCATCAGTGGTAGTCTTAGTGGACAGGGATTGAGGTGTGGAGACGTTTAGAGGTGACTCAAGAATCAATCAACCACGTCGTGGATTAAAACAGAGGGGAGACATGTATAATAACTGATTTGTAAGTGTATTGAGAAAGAAACCACAATTTGTGTGTAGAAGAAATGTAGAACAGCAGAAATGAGAAGCAGAGTAAAGCTTTAAATAACTTGAGCTGGACCAGTGTCCCACTAAACACACATAAAAAAACTGCCACATGTGGACTGTGCTTTTATTTTCCCTTTTTTAGAAAGGCAGGGCTCGGGTTTTGATTTAATGAGATACTGCAGCCTGTAATCACTTTCCTTTTTTTTTAAACAAACTCATATTCCTCTCCGGGCACACGTGTCATTTCTGCAGTAAAACAGATGCCGTAGGTTTTTATTAGCTGGAGGAGAGCTGCTGTTTGTTCGCCGGGCTCATCTCTGTTTATCCTGCTCACCTGATATATGGGAAGTGTCCGAGATGAACGTGAGGGCAAACGTTCCTGTTCTTTTCTTTTATTAATCTACAATCCAAGTACTTACATCTGAAGAGTACAGTGAATTTAAATGTAATTCAGGTAAGTAAGGTAATTAAAACAGTGTGAAAGGTGAGTTCAGCCTGCGTGTCTCTACAATAAACTACAGAACATGGCACCCAGTGCAGCCGTGAGGCTCGCTGATGGGTTTTAAATAGTTTCTGGACAACATTGGAGGTCTCTGGCTCAGAGTAAGAGGAGACATCAGGACTTGTTTTGGCCTTTTTGTTTTGCGATTGGTTGAATAAGAAGAATAGAGACTTATCCTTTCCTTGTCCATTGAAGAGAATAAAACTGCACCAGAAACATCTGAAGCAGTTAATGGTTGTCCTGAAGGTAAATGTCCCCAGCAGTGTGTGGCATTTTGCTCATGTGTTTTTAAAATGCTGCACGTATCGCTTTACGCTTTAGGCATTACAGCAAACACGGTTGTTGGACATACAGTTCACTATAGTTGCCGAGATCATCCATCCTGTAGTTGTATGTAAACGAATGTGTTTTCTCGCTATTCTTTTAACTATTACTTCAAAAATTTAACTATCATTAAAAGACATTAATGAGTCGACGACACTGAGAACTCTTGATAGTCCCACCTCAGCAGCAGGAACCTAAAACCTGGACTACGCTCCTGTAGTTCAAATGGAGGTTTCGTAGTTGGGTTCTTGAAAGGTTCCTGGAAAAGTTCCCGCAGTGACGACTTTACTTTAGAAGGTTTGTAGTGGTTTCATTGCGTTTTGATTAAAAATAATTCTCTATGTATGTGTTTTAGGAAGCGGCTCAGTGCGTAGTCTGCAAACGGGGGTCGGAGAGTTGTTTGGAAACACGCGGTTCTGGCACGGAAAAGACTACTGCAACTTCGTGCACAGGGACTGGATTCAACTGGACAAGCCATTCGACGGTCAGCGCGCTGTGAAGCTTTCCCAGAGAATCTACGCTGGTGCGAAACACTTGACTTTATTGAATCTTCCTGTTTCTGCTGTTTTTAGATTTCATAGACAGACACACAACTCCCAGGATGCCTTGGCACGACATCGCCTCAGTGGTTCATGGGAAAGCAGCTCGGGATGTGGCCAGACACTTCATCCAGCGGTGGAACTTCACCAAGGTCAGAGGTCAAGCTGCGGTTGTACTAGCATACTGAGTAAGGGATTAACGTCCCTGAACGTCCCTTTCTCCCCACAGAAAATGTTACTAATCAGCACTTCTCAATAAAAATTAGGGTCACTGTTGCTGCTTTCTGTTGCAGATTAAGACGTATTTAAATAAATAAAAATTTCCCTGGGATTATCGTCCACTGGACAGGGAATTGATTGAGTTAGATTTATGGGGATCACTTCACTAAATGCGTTGACGCTTGACATAAGCATTTGACACTTTGGTCTGAGGGAAGCTGAAACATGACTGGGTCCGTCTCCGCAGCTTCGGGCAGCTGCATGTGACCTCCGTTTAACTCCTTTCTTTCTCCTCCAGCTTGTGAAGCCGAAGTACGGTTCTCTGTCGTACCCGTGTCTGCTGCCCAAGTCTCACACCACCGCTGGAGAGCAGCAATACCAAGTCCCCAACTGCGTCCGCACCAAAGTGCAGGTTGGTCCTGAATGTTGCCTGTCTGCCAGTTTCCGCTGCACTCACCTGAACCACTTCAGGTGATGCCACAGTATTTATTTAATTTCCTCATAGTTAAAGTTTAGACATCTCTCCACAGTCATGCACCTCGTTCCGGCTGTGTTTCATTCCTGTAAGTTTTATTATGTAGTACGCTCACACAGGTTAGATGGGATAATTACGTGCACTTAAATATGTCGGTATACAAACTAAATCTGCTTCACTGAGTGTGCACAAAGGACATGGAGCTTTTCACGGCTGGAAAAAATAAAAACAGATTGGTGAGAAGGCTTTATTAAGATAAGTAGACAAAAGTTTTCCTCAGAAGCAGTTTGATTGATTTCGGCTTGTTCATCAATTTCTAAGAAGAAAAAGTAAATCTAGTACATACTGTATACATTTAGTATGTTGAATGGATTTGGGACAGTAAAGTATTTTCCTCCCCAGTGTTGAGATAAGTTGAGTACCGTCACAGAGTCACAGGGTCAAACACACACATTTAGTCCATGATGAAAGTAAACTGAACATTTGAACACATCCTCTTGGCAGAGTGCAAGTTAAAGCTTTTGTTTACGCAATCGTTTTCCTGCCGTCCCGCCCAAACTCTGACCCACGTCTCCCGTCTCTCAGATCCTTCGCTCAGCCTCTGACTGGTCCGCCGGCATCAAATACCACGAGGAGTCCATCCACAGCGCCTACGTCCACACTATCGAGAACAGCCAGCACTTCATCTACATAGAGGTGCGTATCTGAGGTACATCAGAGGCCAAAAGCAGCATGTCGACAACTCCGTTCAGTCTGTTTCACCACCGCCGTGGAAATACGCCCTTTCTTTCGGCTGAAAGGTTAAAAAGGTGTATCAGGACAGAGTTCTGGTCCAGCAGTTGAACCGCTGTGTGAAACCAGTGCAAAAGGTTTGTAAAACTGCATGTAACCAAAGCACAAACACAGACCGTGAAACTAACCGTAACAATGAGTTAACAGTAAAACAAATATTATTCCAACTCTGTTTAAGTGTTTTAAGTCTCTTCCCCTCTCTGATGATGCAACACTCTTCACTCCAGCTTTTTGAGAGAGCCGCTTTGTGCAGTGTGAATCTTTCCCGGTAAACACACAGAACGGGTGGGTACTTCGTGGAGGTTTCTCAGTAAACGTGTTCTGCCTGTTCAGGAATCTTGAAGTCTTGGCTTCCTGTGAGGGAGTGACTGGCTTTCATCCGAAACACTTGCCAACCCCTGCAGATATATTATCTTGCACTTTGTGACACTTTTGTTTTTTTTACTGCAAAGCTTTTTTACTGCAAAGCTTTTTACTGCAAAGTCACAGCTGTTTACGTGCACATATGTAACTTGTAGCCCCTCCAGTTTTAAAAATGTCAGTTTCCACACGACAGTAGTCCTCGTAGTGCTGTGAGGGAAAGCTGTGCACTCTCTTTCAATACCTTAAGACTCATTACTGACCTGCTGCATGTTTACAAAGATTGACAGCAACCAGGTTACTTCAGTGCAAGTCAAGTCTCGTGCAGGCTACGCGACTTGATAGAAATTATAAAGACAAAGAATCTGGGTGAAAGGATGGACTAGCACACGCAGGTAGCAGGGATTGTCTGAGCTACAGAGAGAGCTGGAGGGTTTTTGTACCAGGAGGAGCCGGCCGACTCGACATCCACATCCAGCCAATGAGAGCAAGCAGCTAATTTTTCACTGCAAAACACTTTTCACTCCGCTCCAGCTCTCTCTGTAGACAGTTAAACAAATGAAATATAAGGTGTTAATTAGTGAGTTTCAGAGATGCTGGTAGGTGGATGTTGTCCCTTTTAGACAGAACCAGGCTAGCTATGTCTAGTCTTTATGCTAAGATAAGTTTGGTATCAGTTTTCACATCTAACTCCCGGTGTTGTGCCGAATTCTGCCGAGAATTTCATGCACCTCGCAGCTGGTAACGCTAATTTGTGCTGAGAGAAGAGGTGAATGCAAACTCGGCAGGTAGCCTACAACATCTGTCCTGCCGATTTCTGCATCCACCTCTTAAGGTCCTTTTCAGACACTTTGCTTTGCTCAACGACTCTAAATGTTCATAAAATATACTTTGAATCATTTATTACCATTGATGAACCCCAAGAAGGATATTATAGCATGTATTTGCAGGTGCATGAATTCTGTGCATGAAAGCGAATAAGCAAATTTGCCAAAATGTTAAACTGTTCCTTGAATAGAGCTGAAGAAGTCTGCTTAGCTCCAAGATATTGAGTCTTGTTTCAGAGAACATTTCAATAGCGGACACTTTGTCTGAACTGTAAAATTTTTTCGTTTTTAGAAAAACAATTTGAAGAATTAATTTTAGACTTACATGTGAAACATATTTTCCTATTTCGCAGCAGATAAATCGGACTTGAGACCAGAACAAATGAGGGTTCTTGTTCATTTATAGGCGTGTGTTTTGTTTGTTTGTCTTTCAGAATCAGTTCTTCATCAGCTGTGCTGACAACAAACATGTTTTCAACAAGATAGGAGACGCTATTGCCAAGCGCATTATCAAAGCATATAGGTAACACACACACACAAACACACACACACACACACACTATACCAAATATAAAATTAAATGACTCACACTTTGTAAACGTTTGGCTGCTCTGTGTGTTTAGCCTTACCATCAAATGATTTACAAGAAAACATGCAGACACACACACACACATCGTCTTTGTGTATGTGCCCTCAGACTGATTATTATTATTATTTCTGAGAAACACACACAGTAAATGTTGATGGAGGGGATCCTGTTGCTCTGTGTATCTTCCAGATACCTAATATACCGATATCATACGTCGTGTTTGATTTGGCCTCCGTGAGGATTTATGTGAATACTTCTTTTATTTTAGGTTCTGTGTGTGTGTCGGGAATATCGGAGCTTATCAGAGCGCACACACATCCTGCGCAGAGCACAGGAAAACACACCAACACAAACTGGCACTTGCGCACATACCCGCCAGCTTTTATGAATGTTCTGTCTGTCTTGTTTCTCACAGTCTGGTTGGAAGCTGATTTGAAGGTAAACATTGTTAAGTGTTGAAACAAACGTCCTTGAGGGGAGTGTTTTTGAATGAAGACCAAACAGCGGCCATCACAGTTCAGTGCTGACGGTACTGAAGCAGGATCTGCTGCATGCTAATCTGCTAAAGCTAATTTCACTTCTACTTACGTATGACTTTGACAGTTAGTTGTAGTTTTTGGGGCTTGCTCATTTATACAAATGAAACACAAAAATGTCCCAAATGCCCCTACAGCACAATCAGCACAAAAAAAACTAAGCAGAAATACTTAAGTAAGTAATCAGAATCAGAAAGAGCTTTATTGCCAAGTAGTATTTTACACATAATGAGGAATTTGCTTTGGTGATAAGGTGCTGCACTCAGACAAACATAAATAAATGTAGAAATATATAAATAAGGAATAAACAAATGAAAGTTAATCAATAAAGATTGCAATTCAAGTTCAAATAAAACACACAGTCTATGATCTGTTACTAAAATCTGTATCTAGACTTGTCGTCCATGCAGAGGATGTGAAGTGTATTTTGTGAAATTTTGAGCACTTGTGCAACATCCTTCCCTCCACAACCACTCAGAGAGGCTCCAGAGTTTTAAATCCTTCTAAATAACTGTCTACTTTTAACAGTTTTAAAACCCAAGAGACAGGAAAAAGCATCTTGCAAATCACGAGGCTCCGAGGCGGACCCCAGCACAGAGCCAGCCCTGTTAGGCAGCTTGTTCGGCCTCTTGGTGTCAGGGGCTCTGATGCTGCTGCCCCAACAGATGGCTGCAAAGAAACAATGTGCTACATCTTGCTGCACGCTGTTAAACTTCCCAAACTTACCACGCACTTGAGGTATTTATGTTGTGTCATCTCCAGTTTATTTTGCTGTGTGTCCATCAGCTGGAGCCACTGAGGCCACTTTTAGACCCTCTGGACTCCGTTCCAGTGATTTGCAAGATGCTTTTCCTTGTCTCCTGTTAAAGTAGGCAGTTATTTAGAAGGTCATTATGATTTAATGCTCAGCTTGGACGAACTGAAGCATCCACCTCCCAAACTGCCTCATAAAACAGTCTTTAGAGAGGAAGGATCAGAGCCAGACTAACGAAACGCAGTGGTGCCGTCATCAGCAGCCATTTGTCATTAACAAGAAACTGCACGACGAAAATGTTTGAGGTCATTTAGAAACATGTAGTTTATCCACTAGAGAACATAGACTGTAAAAAGTTCTGCTCAGTACATATCATGGTTATAATTTTGTAAGGGATCCTTATTATCCTGCTCCACTTACTTGCAACTGAGAAATTGTAACTAGTCCCCTCTTCATGTCTGGACGTTATTCTCTTAAATTGTTGTGATAGTTAACTGTATTTTTGTCTCTTAGTAAGTACTCTTTCATTGAAATTATACGAAGGCCTACAGGAGATTATATCTATCCTTTCTCAGCTTCGTCTTCTGTTTCCCAAATGTCACTTTTCTGTCTCCAAAGATGTGACGAGACGAGGGCGTGTTTCTAAACAACTAAGTTTGTTTGCTCACAGCCGTCCTCAGGGATGTTTCAGGTTCGGTCGCTAGTGTTTGTGAACCAGCCTCAACAACACTGTTTGAACACAGTGTGTAAGTTATTTGTTCTTGTAATCTAAGTCATCATCCGTCCTCCATGCTGTGTTGGGCTGTTTTGGAGTACCACTTTAGCCGTTAGATAAATGTTTCACACATAAATCATGTCATTGTTTTAATAATGTGTCTTATTTTCTTTGTCTTTGTTTTTATTTGTTTTTTTGTAGGGAGGGAACGAGGTACCGGGTGTACGTGGTGACGCCTCTGCTGCCAGGCTTTGAAGGAGACATCACCACCGGAGGGGGCAGCGCCATCCAGGCCATCATGCACTTCAACTACAGGTGAGTGTGTGTGTGTCTGTGTGTTTTTGAGGCCGACATTTATTGTCTAGCCTGTATTTTGGAGTAAACCCTCCTCTGACACACAAAGGCCTGTGTTGTGAGGACTGTGGATCTGCTGCTCATCCACCTCTGTCCCTCCGTTCCCTGCAGGACCATGAACAGAGGAGACCACTCCATCATCTCCCAGCTCAGGAGAGAGAGTAAGTCCGAGGCGATGCCAGCTTTAACCTCCTGTGGGCGGCCCAGAGGAGATGGCACATTGGTTGTGTGTTTGCTGCTCTAGTATATATTCTAACTCCGTTTTTAAGCAAAAATCACCTCAAAGATCAACTTGTTTTTGCTGACCTCAGGTGGCTGCAATGACTTATAGGTTTACTCCAGGGTGTGTCAGTACACCGTGACATCACTGTCGAGCGTTGTTACACTTCACTGCTTTTCATCTTCGTGTTAAATTCCTACCACAGTAAATTACCATTACTACGACATTCAATACCTGATACTACAGCAATAGTTTATCTACAAGTGCTACCGTTTACTTTTACCATCATAGCAACACATTCTCATCCCAAATTGTTACATATGGACGCTGGTCAAGACCTCTTAGCTTTTTAACACCCTGGGTACCCTTTAGCGTTGTTTCATACATGTTGCGAAATTCATCCTCTGCACTTAACCCATCCCCCAAGGGAGCAGTGGGCAGCCGCTGTGCAGCGCCCGGAGACGAACTCCAGATCTTTACCAGCGTCTGTTCAATAACACTGACAGGAGAACCTAACATGTTGTGCTGGGCTACACGGTCAAGTTAGCAAGAATAAATATGTCCACTAACGTCCAGTTATCCATACTAAAAAATTAACCACATTTCTACACATTTTGTTTGATTGACATCTGTCAAAAGGAAATTGACTAAAAAACACAAGTGGTGTTATGAGAAGTATTGAATGTATTAAGAAATTAGGAGTGTTTGTGCTCAATAAAGCCGTCCTGCTGGATAAATAAAGGGTCCATATGTTCATCCACAGGGCGGGCAGATACAGTAGGGATCCTTTTAAGAAACATTTCATTTAGTCTGTCATTAAAGCTCAAGAGAAAAAAAACACAGCAGAACCAAACCACACATCTGCATTCTGGTTTGATGTATTTTTAGACATGCCTTTAATCACACTGCTCGTTTTTCATTCTATTAACGTCAAATCACATACCCAGTATTTCTTAAAGCATAGTTAGTTTGACTTCTTGCGTTCTGGGCTTTAGTACAAAATGAATATCAGCTCAGTCGTTAATCATGTTCTGGGATTGATCTCTTCCCGGATGTCTGTCTCTGACTGTCTGTTTCTTGTTTCCAGTGGGAGACCAGTGGATGAACTACATCTCCATCGCCGGTTTGAGGACTCATGCTGAGCTGGAGGGAAAGCTGGTCACCGAGCTCATCTACGTCCACAGCAAGATGCTCATCGCTGACGACAACACCGTCATAATCGGTAAATAGACGCTTCCATCATGCCAGACGTTCAGCTGATGTTGATACAGCAGCTTGACTTTCTTCATCAAGGTTAAAAGATGACAGATGTAATGAAATATTCCAGTGACACTAGACTGAACATGTATAATGGAGGAGGTGGAAACAGGAGCTGCAGAGAGAGACTGTTTGAGCCTGTATATTACAGCCTTTTTAGACCGGTCCACTTTAAATAAAGGAGTGTCTACTTTTCCATGATTGATTTTCTATTTCGCAAGACCTACAGAGGTGAAACACTCAGTTTAAAGGAAAGTCTGCTATTTCCTATTCCATTAATCATCTTGCGACCTTCAGAATTGTCTCCAAGAGTTTTGATGTGATTGTTTCACTTCCCTGTCTTCAAATGTGACATGAATGTGAAATGAGGTGTGATTTTTCTATTGAGATCAAATGAGGTGAAAAATGTGACCGGTAAAATATGTTTTTGTCCACACCCACCTGTACAGATACCTGTACAAGGCAGGGACAAAATAATAGAAACAATGTAAGATTACATAAAAACAAACAAAAAACATCCAAACTACACCTTCTAAAATGTACCTTAACACCTTAATTTAAAGTTTTTCGTTTATATTAAACAGAATTCTGCAGATGTTTTGGTTTGTCCAACATTAATATAAACTATTTTTACATACGAGTATATGTGGTTTATATTAAATTTTATTTTGCAGTCTCAACTCATTAACCAGTACTATAATGTCTTTCCAAATTTTCCTTCACAAAGGTGTGTTTTGTCTTTTTAAGACGAATGAACATGCAGTCTGAAATCAGGTGTTGCGGCGCCATCTGCTGGTGGTGATTTAACTTGTCTTGTCTGTGTTGCTGCAGGTTCTGCAAACATCAACGACCGGAGCATGCTGGGAAAGAGGGACAGCGAGGTGGCGGTGATCGTGGAGGACTCCGAGACGGTGACGGCGGTGATGGACGGGCAGGAGTACCAAGCTGGAAAATTCGCCCTGCAGCTCCGACTCGAGTGCTTCAAGTACAGAAACATCCTAAATCCCATTTATCAATATTTATATATGTAAATTTTTTATTTTCATGCAGCCGTGATGTTTTTATTTGAGTAATTTTTAGTAAGAATGCTTTTTATTTTGGTTGCATATTTATTTACATTTAAATCAAATGTCTTTAAATCATGATTTTTAATTTTAAACACAGTGGAGCTAAATATACACTGAACAAAATTATAAACGCAACACTTTTGTTTTTGCCCCCATTCATCATGAGCTGAACACAAAGAGTGGCCTTTTATTGTGGCCAGCCTAAGGCCTTTTATTGTGGCCAGCCTAAGGCACACCTGTGCGATACCCATGCTCTCTGATCAGCATCTTGAGATGCCACACCTGTGAGGTGGATGGATTATCTCGGCAAAGGAGAAGTGCTCACTAACACAGATTTTTACAGATTTGTGAACAATATTTGAGAGAAATAGGCCTTTTGTGTACATGACTAGAGAAAGTCTTACATCTTTCAGTTCAGCTCATGATGAATGGAGGTAAAAACTAAAGTGTTGCGTTTATAATTTTGCTCAGTGTGAATCTAATTTTACCAAGCAAGTCAAGTGATGCATTTTAGCGGTAATAAAACTATCAGGGCCACAGAAATTGTGCCTCTGTGTCACTTTTTTGTGAGGTCATAGTTGGTTTTACCACTTTTTAAATGAAAAGACACCTCTTCTCTTGTGGTTGTTACATAAATTGAGGTAACCTTTAGATAACAGTGTACGTTTCATCGTGTTTTTAGCTTTGTGGAGCCTTTCGTGTCTCTCACCAGCCTCCTGCTTTCTGATCCTCTCTCAGGACCATTTTGGGCGCTCACACAGATCCCTCCATCGACGTGTCGGATCCCATCAGCGACCAGTTCTACAAGGACGTCTGGATGTCCACCTGCGCTCGCAACGCCACCATTTACCAGAAGGTGAGTCTGATATTACGTCTCATACACAGTTTGCAAAACAAAGGCTGATTCTTCTTCTGTTGTCGTGGCTGGATTTAAGGGTTCTGCCCAGTTTTACATCAGGCTTTTATTAGTTTTATTATTATAAAAAAAAAACATTATTTCGTGCCACAACTATCAAATCATGAAACATCAATAGTGTTTAAAATGAGGCAAAATGTGTTGATGTTTGTTGGTATTGTGAAAGATTTTGTTCCAGTAACTAGTCATCTTTATTGGCCAAGAGCAATAAAAGAATAAAACTGATTATGTGCAGCAAACGGAAATAATTTAATACAATGTTGTGCCATTTATTACTCCTGCCAGGCAAATAGCAGAGCGGAAATGACATTAATTGTAGTTCAATATAATATGTAAAGTAGTTCAAAAACCAAGAAATCCAAACACTAGATGTTTCCAGATTCTTTATTGGGACTTTTGGTGTCTTCTCTGTTTTAGATAATTGTAAGTTGAATATCTTTGGGTTTCAAACTGTCATTTTGAAGATGTTAACTTTCGGTACGGACAGATGAATCAATAATGAAAACAGACCTGGGCGGTACTGAGGTCTGGACCGCAGCTTCGATTAGCTGTCCGTCACTGAGAATGACTCATTGTAAACTCTACAGTACTTGTTCAGTGACGCATGAACAATAGTGACACGGATGGAAACTCAAAGCAGGTTTAACATTTGTACGTTGTGATCAAGAGAATTGGAAAAAACAATTGTGATTATGTTATTGAAACTGGGAACTAGTTCTCGATACCAAACCCTGGTCCCCTCTCTGACTTGTCCCCCCCTCTTTTCTTCAGGTTTTCCGTTGTCTGCCGTCCAGCGATGTCCGTAACATCCTGGAGCTGGAGGGCTACCTGGCCAAGTTGGGCCTGGACAAGGAGGACCCGGCCCGGGCTCGCGAGGAGCTGAAGAAAATCCGCGGCTTCGTGGTCCAGTTTCCTCTTCAGTTCCTGGCCGATCAGAACCTGCTTCCTCCCATCGGCTCCAAGGAGGCCATGGTGCCCATGGAGGTCTGGACCTGAGACAGAGGGACTCCCCTGTGCATTCATGTGTTCATGCACAGCATATGGAGGGCGTACAGGTGGATAAAACCCACTCTGGTGTCATTTTGGAAGTCCTGTTGGCTGAAAACTGGCTGCACAGCCTTTTTAAAATCATGGCAAAAAAATCCGGTACTGTGGTTTTTTGTTTGTTTATTTGTTTTTTTAATTCCTTTAAATTATTTTTAAAGGTAACAAAAACAACAAACAGTAGTATCTGATAATATCTATTGTAGGACTTGTAGTCACTAAAAAGGTTTTTACTTTAGCTGTGTACTAAAGTGGTTCTCAACCCCTGGTCAGTGGACCTGTACTGGCCTATCAAACATTTGGTGCGGGGCTGCGAGGATACACTGTGATAATGGCCACAAAAAAGGAATAATAATTACAACTGGAGTGTTTCTGCAGTGAAAACCTCTGAACTTCCCTCATCAGTCGCCGACACGCTCACTGCTTCATCATACTGGTCTGAAATAAATAAACAAGAACTCTAGAGAGCGGAGTTCCTTTGGAGCAGGCAGGAGAGAACAAATGTTTGGTTATAATATGCAAATGTGTGACCTATTTATAGCCTCACTTTTATTTTGGTCGCAACATAAAAATGGTCCACAGTGCAAAAGCAGTTGGCAACCCCTGATTCTTAAAGGAAAACTAAAATTGGAGCACGACCGTTGGCTCTTTCAGTTATAATAATGTTGTAGTTACCAACTTTGTTGATCTGGGCATCAAACACAAGCAAGATGATGACAAACCTCAGAATTAAACCAAAAAAACAAACTTTTACCCAGAATATCAGACACATATTGCAGTACAACTTTGACCTTCTGTACTTACTGAAGCTGTGCACTCACTTTCAGTTTGACTTCAGTTTTCTTTTCCTGTTGCACCTATTTTTCAAGCAGGTTTGTAGCCACAAACCAAGGGTTCAACCCAAAGGGACCAATATTAATAAACAGTAGTTTTCCATTAACATAATTTTTGAGGTCACAGCTGCTAATCCTAGGGAAAATTGGGTTTAGCTGCAGCCTGAGAGGAAGCTCATCCTGTAAGACTGAAACCAGAGCTGAAAACGTTCTCATTATTTAGGAGCAGAGAATAAGAGACGGTTTAATGTTTCCTGACTGAATTAGCAGCCAAAATGACTTCCAAAATGGCATCAGCTGCCTCTGTACCAGCAGCAGTGCCACTGAATGCACATGAAAGACATTACACGCGCTTAAATATCACAGACACAGTGTCTTTGGTTTAACATGGACTCTCGGAAGTGAGATGTACAAAACAAACATGAAGAGAAGCCGACGGCGCGTTGAACTCTTCAGTGCCTGACAACTCGGGCCTCGTGTTTACAAGGAATAAAAGGAAGTGATCAACTCTGAGTTCTGACACGCCTCCTCCTGGCCTCTCGCCACCAAACTATTACTCTGTTATCGCCTCTTTTCAAACGGCTTGCTTCTTCATTTAGTAACAACACTATGCAACGTTCAGGGCCGGCGAACGCAGCTCTGACTCTTCTGTGTTGAGAGAGGACGGTTTTGTAAAGACACTAAAGGACACTTTAATGAAGACAGCAGGGGATGAAGAGGAGGGGATGAAGAGCTGGATGGCGTTTTCTAAAAACTGTGTCTCATATCTCTGAAACCCTGCTTTCAATATTTATGTCAAACAGGAACTCACAAGTGCCAAAGATGACGGGCGTTAGCCTGATGTTAAAAGAGTACATACATTCATTCACATTCCTCATACTGTGGATTCTACATTAAGCCTTAAGTGACCTGTTTTTATGCTCCGACATCGTCTTTGTAGTTCCTTTCGGTAACACTTTATTTCACAGGATTTCCTAATCATTTCCTGGGATGTTTTCTGGAGGAAAAAAAATACTATAATTTGGTATTAATTACAGTAAATATTAGTTTGTTAGCCATTTATTGTGGGAAACTTATTTTAATAGTTTGCCTGTAGACAAAAAACAGTCTAGTTAGTAGTTATTCAGGATAAATAACTGATATTGTGTACAAGTAATTATTCTTCCCAGGAAACTGCCAAGAAATTAGGGACTCGAATAAAGCCTTACTGTTGTTGTTATTTTAACTACATAACCCACAGATTCATGCATGATAAGTCTATTACAATGCTGCGTTTCATTCACTGTCAGAAGGTGGAAATTCTTAACCAACATCCAACTTTATATAAGCAGGCAATATAATGCGTGTTGGACAAAATTTAAGGTTGTACGTGCACATTTTATTACACCTTTAGCTCCTGAATGTTTAACTAGGGGCAACAGAACAAACTGCAAGCTTCACATAAGTTGTTGAATGTGTTTGTAAACTGTTTGCACATCAAGCAGATTCATGTGGAGACGTGTTCGTGTCCGTCTGATGCGTGTAAGTCCAATATTCTCTGGCTTTTAGCTCTGGTTTTGGTCTCCACCACCTCCTGAGGGAAATATCTGGCCCATAGATGCTAAATACTTGCTGATGAGCAGGTAGTGCACAGCAGGTTTAACAGCTCTCAAAACAGCTGCTTGCTACATCTGGAAACAACGCTGATGAAAGCACTGAGACTGGGCCAAAGCTAGGAGCTATAAGATGCTTAAAAAGCTCAGTAGTGCTGCAGAGTTTGTGATAATTCTCTGTGGGATAATCACTTTGAGCAGCACCTTTCATATTACATTTGGTTTATTGGCTATCGTTTTCAAAAATGGAGAATATATAGTGGACTTCGATTCGCAAGATGAGTGCTAATGTCGCTCTGTATCTGCTAGATGAGTAAATAAGCATATCAACGCAAAAGATGATGAAACATCACATTTGTGTTTCCTGTTGGTTTCTATTGGCCGGTTTAAGATACTGAGGAGTGCAGCTTTAAGATTTTGTCGTGCTAAAGTATACCAGTTACTGAATCGTTAGAAGCCGTGCTCTGTGTAGCCTTCATGTTGTAAACTCCATTGATTTCCAACTTTCCAACATTTCTGGAACGCAGCATCAATGTTCCTCAGTGTCTTCCTCGTTCGACTGTAAGTGAACTGCATGATGCTGTTTTTGTGCTATAAATGTTACCGAGAGGGGAAAAAAAACAAGACCGAAGGCGTAGCTGACCGCATGACAGCAGCTCGTTGCCATTAAACCTTACAGATGAAAAGCATGAAACGTGCACGCTGAAGGGTCGCCTTTAAAGCCATCGACGTTATTGATGCTAAACAGTGTGCCTGTCTGCACGTTGTGGGTCTGCACCTGAAATGTCTCTCTGTTGCTGTTATTTATGGAAGATGGGATCTTTACATGTGCTCTTCTTTTCATTCTTTCTCTCTACCTCCCTGTGTTTCTACCTCCTGCTCCAGTGCATGTTTGTGATGAATTCAGATTTAGACAAAAAGAAAAAAATCAGGATGCAGCTTCCCCCAGATTTAACCAGGTGAAGTACTGTAGTCTGAAAAGGTAAATAAAACATTGTAGTGAGCTCTTACGTGCAATCCCAGCCTGTTTACATCTAAAAATAAATAAATAAATACAACTATAAAGAGATTTTAAAAAACTGAAGTCTCCTTAGAGAGAGATGAGTTCATCAGCAAAGAAGTCGATTTGGGTGGAAATGGTTTGAAAATATCTTCCATGAAACCAGAATAACTGACTGTAAACCAAACGTGGATACAGATATTGTTTCAAAGCTACTGTTTCTAGTGGGAACAGACATGCAGTGCACATGGATTCATTCCAGGTGTAAATGAGCCTTCAAACCTTCCAACGGTGGCCTCATTGTTCCTCTCACCTGTCCTGTCTTTTCGCTGTCTGGCTTCAGTCACACGTGTCTCTATGAAAATGCACTATTTGCACAGACTGTTGTTTTCTTGTGGCGACCCCTTAAATGATCTGCAGTACCACGTCATGTGTCGCTTTGTGAAATGATGGACTAAATAAATTATGTATTGATATGGCATTAAAAACGATCTTCATGACTTTACCTTCAGCTTTTCACTCAGAACGTCTCATTTATATCTGACAAAGAGTTAATCAGGACTTTTGCAGACATTAAATATCTTTATGGTTATGTCAGCGTAATAATAAGAATTATCATTAATGTGATACACCTTATGAATAGAATACATATGATTTGATATCAGCACGCTGTGTCTTTCAGTATTTTGTTTCAGCAGCATAATCCAAAGCACAGTTTTAGGCAGTATTTTTAGACCCAGTATTTTTTAATGTGACTTATTTTAGGCTAACCAAATCAATTATTAAGTATTTCACCACCAGAAGAGAAGAGGGCTTTGCAACAGCGTTTAGACCTTCTTGTTGGAAAATAAAAAGGCAACACTTTATTTTACAGGGCCGTAATTTCCTGTAATCAAAATGATGTAATCTGGAATTGAATAGTGAGAAATCAGAGGCTTTAATTTAGGAAATTAGAAATTAGTTTGTTGAGTTTATAAGCAGAGGATGAAGAAAGTTATAAAGAAAAACTTATAAAGATCATAAAATAATTAATAAATGTACAGACTTACAAAGTTAAATCATTCCTCCTTATATTTAGGGTTTTTAAGTTTAAACATTCAGCTCATTCACACAGTCTCTATTTTTAATCAGATGGGCGATTGTGCTGCTTTTGGTTGATTTTTATTCATGGTAATTTCCAGTTCCAGATACAGAAACACAAACAGAATCAAAAGATAAGAATTGGATAAGCAAATCTGAAAAATACATTAATCGTCAACAGGGTTAAAATATTTCTATATAGTTTCTGCTGAGCTGAGTAAGTCGGTCACCAAAGATAAAGCTCCTCACAGTGGGGTTTTTAAATGGTGTGACTCCTACTGCAGAAAGCACAGCATGACGCAGGATTGTCCCACTTTTTGTACAAACAACTTAACGCCGTCCGAAGGATTTTAAAGATGCTTTAAATAATAATAACATGACAGAGTTTATACACACTGCTGCTGATTTGCTAACACCTCCATTTCAAGGAAACATGTCATTCTACCAAAAACCATAGCAAACCGGTGCAAAAGGCTTTGACATTGGACAGTGTTGTTAAGTTCTGCCTTCTACTGTGCCTCTGATTGGCTAATCCTAACCTTAACCAACCTAACAAACAGATGCAACAAGTGCTAGCCAATCAAAGGCAGAGTTGTTGAAAATCTAGTGGGGGGAAAAAACACCTTGTAACTTTTATTTTGCTAAAATAATACATTTCAAGCACCAGCAATGTGACCTAACCAGTAATGTTGTGCGAGGCATCCCTGCAAAGAGCACCAGCACAGAGGCAAAACAACATCTCTCTATATGTACACTGCTCAAAAAAATAAAGGGAACACTTAAACAACACAATGTAACTCCAAGTCAGTCACACTCCTGTGAAATCAAACTGTCCACTTAGGAACCAACACTGACTGACAATCAATTTCACATGCTGTTGTGCAAATGGAAAAGACAACAGGTGGAAATTATAGGCAATTTGCAAGACCCCCCCCAATAAAGGAGTGGTTCTGCAGGTGGTGACCACAGACCACTTCTCAGTTCCTGTGCTTCCTGGCTGATGTTTTGGTCACTTTTGAATGCTGGCGGTGCTTTCACTCTAGTGGTAGCATGAAGACGGAGTCTACAACCCACACAAGTGGCTCAGGTAGTGCAGCTCATCCAGGATGGCACATCAATGCGAGCTGTGGCAAGAAGGTTTGCTGTGTCTGTCAGCTTAGTGTCCAGAGCGTGGAGGCGCTACCAGGAGACAGGCCAGTACATCAGGAGACGTGGAGGAGGCCGTAGGAGGGCAACAACTCAGCAGCAGGACCGCTACCTCCGCCTTTGTACAAGGAGGAGCAGGAGGAGCACTGCCAGAGCCCTGCAAAATGACCTCCAGCAGGCCACAAATGTGCATGTGTCTGCTCAAACGGTCAGAAACAGACTCCATGAGGGTGGTATGAGGGCCCGACGTCCACAGGTGGGGGTTGTGCTTACAGCCCAAACACCAGAGAACACCAAGATTGGCAAATTCGCCACTGGCGCCCTGTGCTCTTCACAGATGAAAGCAGGTTCACACTGAGCACATGTGACAGACGTCAGAGTCTGGAGACGCCGTGGAGAACGTTCTGCTGCCTGCAACATCCTCCAGCGTGACCGGTTTGGCGGTGGGTCAGTAATGGTGTGGGGTAGCATTTCTTTGTGGGGCCGCACAGCCCTCCATGTGCTCGCCAGAGGTAGCCTGACTGCCATTAGGTACCAAGATGAGATCCTCAGACCCCTTGTGAGAACATATGCTGGTGCGGTCGGCCCTGGGTTCCTCCTAATGCAACACAATGCTAGGCCTCATGTGGCTGGAGTGTGTCAGCAGTTCCTGCAAGAGGAAGGCATTGATGCTATGGACCGGCCCGCCCGTTCCCCAGACCTGAATCCAATTGAGCACATCTGGGACATCATGTCTCGCTCCATCCACCAACGCCACGTTGCACCACAGACTGTCCAGGAGTTGGCGGATGCTTTAGTCCAGGTCTTTGGAGGAGATCCCTCAGGAGACCATCCGCCACCTCATCAGGAGCCCAGGCGTTGTAGGGAGGTCATACAGGCACGTGGAGGCCACACACACTACTGAGCCTCATTCTGACTTGTTTTAAGGACATTACATCAAAGTTGGATCGGCCTGTAGTCTGTTTTTCCACTTTGATTTTGAGTGTGACTCCAAATCCAGACCTCCATGGGTTGATAAAATTTGATTTCCATTGATAATTTTTGTGTGATTCTGTTGTCAGCACATTCAACTATGTAAAGAAAGGAGTATTTAATGAGATTATTTCACTCATTCAGATCTAGGATGTGTTATTTTAGTGTTCCCTTTATGTTTTTGAGCAGTGTATATACTAGGGCTGTACATATAAGAATATTTTCAGTGCCTTACCTTGCGGTCAGACAGCCATTTCCTTTGGAACTGCATTTTGTCAACATTGAACTTCCATATTCTTGTGCATGAGCACAACTGGGATACTGGCTGCTACTGCAGAAGTAGACGTCTGCTTTTAAGTTCATTGATCCCCACATGGTCCACCTGGGTGGATTAGCACTGGATCGTCTGGAGGCTCAAACCAGGGACCCTCCTATATTCGCTGTTCAACAAGTAAACTGGGCACCTTTTATATGTATAGTATCTTTGTAATAATTTGTATAATTGCAAATGCCTCAGATCCAGAACGAGATCAAAGTCACCAGAGGAATATTTCAGTGAAAGAAACACAACTTATCAGTCTGAATGTGCCATCATCCTCCTTCCTCCTCTATGATCACTGAATATTTTTCTCTCTGGTCTCCATCCGTCTTTGCGCAGGTTTCATCATCCTGTCGCTAAGAGGAAAAACATGCCACTGATGAAAATGGAAAAAAACAACTTTGTCCTCAGAAAACCTCAGCTGTCCTAAAGTCCTCCTTCCTGCAGTTCTCGTTTGTGCCACTAGATGGAGCCACAGAAACACAATCTGAATCTTACACTGCCAAAGGTTTACGAAGATCCCTGTTCATATCCATGTTTTCCCCTGTTTTGTTTAGGCCTCCTTGGGTCCAAGGAAGGGAAACCTGATATTTTAGACGTGCACAAAGCCAGCTCCGTAAATGTAAATGTTTTTTTTCCCAGTTTGGTGTGGAACAACTTGACCGGTCTGCACCCAGCCCCTGAACTCAACCCCATCCAGCACCTTTGGGATGAACTGGAACACAGACCTCATCACCAACATCAGTGTTAGACCTCGCTGATGCTCTGGTGTCTGAATGGGATCAAATCCCTGCAGCAGAAACCAGAAGAGTGGACGATGCAAGAGCAGCAGGTTAATGAACAAGGTGACAGAATCACACGTATGAACATCACATAAGGGTGTGATGTTTGGGTGTCCACATACTTTTCTGCAATGTAGTATATATATCTTTAATTCTCTCATGTCACTTTCATCCTTGACGTTTAATTTTGCACGACTGCTTACAAATGAATGACATGAACCCCAAACGTGGCACACAGGGATACGGACACATTAGCATGAACACCTGCAGTGTAATGTAATCCAACACTATAAGAGCTTAGTGATGCTTATAACGTTCAATTTGGAGAGACTGATGTTTTCAATCAGAGGTAGTGATTTTGTGTGGGAAATACCTGCCTTGGCATGGCATCACTGATTAAGGTGTGTCCTGAGAACTAAACTGTCTGTATACCTACAGGAGAGACGCATGACCTCACCCACACACAAACACACACACACAAAAACCATAGAAACACATTATATTAATAGCTGTATTCATCTTAAAACACATCATTTAGTGTGATTTGCTTTAAGCCAAATTACATTTTGTTTTCCCACTAACAGGTTTCGTGATTCAGATGAACAGTATGTCGAGACTCGAGCGTGCAGGGGCAGAAAAGTGAGCGAGGATGATTTGAGTTCTTAGGAAGAGTTGTGTGATTAGACAAGGTTTATCAGAATCTGAATTACATGTTGATGGATTATTGGTGCGACCACCCTTTGCCTTCAAAAACAGCATCAGTTCTTCGAGGTACACTTGCACAAAGTCAGGGATCTTAGCGGGATGTCGCCAGTTATATGGCTTAACAATTAGGTGCTAATGATCACCAGTTCAACACGATCAGTGTAATTCTGCAAGATGTTTCCACCAACCTACAAACCTGCTGTGTTCATTCAGAAAGTATGTCTACCTAGAAGAACTGACGCTGTTTTGAAGAGTGGTTAAATCTTGATTTGATTTAGATTTCTTTCTTTGTTCACGCAGGTTGTTAATTATTAATTATAACCTCTTAACAAATCATTCTTACTTTACCCACGCCTGCCTAAAACTTCTGCACAGAACTATGTCTTAGACAAATTATTATTTTATAAAATATAATCGATACCATGTGTTATTTAACAAAAACGCATTTCTGATTTCATTTTTTTTTTGTGTGTTTTTCCTCCTTTTCCCTCACAGGAGTTCACAAACACAGGTGATTTAAACACAGCTACCTTTTACTTTTATGTTTTTGAAAGCAGCCATGGCATTAAAGCAACAATGCACTGAAGTGTCTTGTGTGCATTTTGCTCTAACTATTGTTCATTTGTCAACAGATTTCAGTCTGTGATCACAGACACGATCGTGGGTGTGTCCCGCAGGTGAGTCAGAAGCTTCGGAACAGTGACTGCCCGGCTTGTGAAATCACCACTGTGGTTTCAGTGTTTACAAATCTGTCCCTGCACGCTCTGAATCCTCGACATGCAGGCAGCCCGGGGCACAGGGCTGACGTTACACGGGTTGAAATGCACGTATAGTTCTTGGAAAAGTTCTGCAGTTGAACTTTCTTCTCCTCGAGAGAAGAAAAGATCTTTTCTGTGTGGTTGTTGGGGTGTGGATGCATTAAAAGGGCTGAGCATAGCCCCAGTTTGCACCTCGAGTCTCAGAGCGAAGCACCAGATTTTGGGGGGAAATAAAAACCTGGTGATCTGAAAAACTGAGTATATAGTTTAATGACACTGGCCACCGTTCTGAAGGTATTTCCAGACTCCTCAGAGACTCTTTTACCCATCTAAAAATAACACTTTCATATTTTGCTTTACAAAAAGAGCAAAACACAGTACAGAGATATTTTTATCAGGCAGCAGATGGAATATTTTTCATCCAGATGGTTTGAAGAGTCTTTGAGGATCCTGGAAATACCTTGAGAACAGCAGTTAGTTTAGTTGAACAACCATGTCTGTGTTTCTGTATTTTTAGGAACTGGAATATGTGAGAGACACAAGCTGGGGCTAGACAGGACAGAGGGCACTACTGTTGCTGCATGTGTCTTTCTGATGTGACATTAAGACATAAATGAAGCCTTAAAATGTCTCATGGGGGTTTTTTAAAGGCCATTTCCACAAGAAAGGGCAGCGTCCCTCCCCTCTCGGGTCTCACCGTTAATGCTTGAGGTTATGTGACCTGCAGCCAAGAATCCTGATTGATTGTCACTTAGTTTTGTCCTTAATAAGCTGCCATACAGGAAGAGACAGCTGTGTGAATTTGCCTTTTCACCCTGAAGGTGTGTGTATGTGTGTGTGCGTGTGTGTGTGACATTGTGGGCGTCTCTGTGTGTAGCGCAGCCTCCTCGCAGGCCACTCCCGGGAAGCGCGTTTCTGCGCCGCCACACCGACGGACGGACAGACGGAGTGTGATCAGTGCGCCTCGGCTGCTGTGCTCTGCCTTTCTCTCTCTCTCTCTCTCTCTCTCTGTGTGTCACCCCGAGACCTCCCCGCTCCCGTCCAGATTGGGGATCGAGGTACCAGATTGACCGGATTCACCACGCCGAGCAGCATGTAGCACCTGGAGCTCCGCGCTCATCGCCTCCCTCCTGCGCTCCTCCTCCGTCTTCTGTCCCTCCCGGAGCGGTCATTTCTCCACCCGGGAAAGCAAAGCCTGCATAAGGATTTTGGGGGATTTTTTTGGGGTGGGTGGGGGGATTTATTTATTTTAGAGGAGTGTCTGTGTGTGTTCATCCCCGCCGCTCTGCACCTCTCGGTCGATGGTCGTTGAGGAAGCTTCCATCTTGAGTCCCGTAAATACCGAGAGAACCATGGCGAGCGACTCCCCAGCGCGGAGTCTGGACGAGATAGACCTGTCTGCACTACGGGTAAATTTCTCTCTCTGTGTGTGCACGTGCGTGTGGAGTCTGTGTTTATGTGTGCGCGTGCGTGTGAGGCTGTTGAGCACCTGTCCACCCCCCCCTCCTCCTTCTTTCATCCCCTCTACTCCCCATCCTCACCCTCCTCTCCACAGCGCATGGATGCGTCTCCCTGCGCCTTCCACTGGCTTTGCTGCCGCCCGCCTGGTGGTGTGCGTGCGCATGCACGTACTATAGCCTGTATGTGTGTGGGGGGCTGTAGTGCTCGTGCACGGCGGCCAGTGATTGAGGAAATCAGGCTTGAGTGAGGGATCATGTAGCCTCCCACCGACACTCATGTTATTATTTGTTGTTGGAGTTTTTTTCTTAACAATTGGGACGTGATGTAATGAGGCCCTGAGCTGCTGCTGCCGCGCGTGCACCCGCCATCGTGCGCGTGCGTCAGACAGCATGATAGAGGCCGCTCTGTCTGTGTTATGTGGGGCAGATGTTAAGCTGCCTGCACACTGACAGGTGCACAACACACGCACACACACACAAAGTGAAAGGCACACAGATAATCAGGCTTCCGATGCATGCACACACGCACGCGCGCACTCCCTCACTCACACATACAAACACACACCGTGAAAAAAAGCGATGATAACCGCAACAGGAGCGAGTTCCGCCATTTCGTGATGTTGTGGCGACAGCAGCATTGCATCGCTGGGGCTGTTTGTGGGTATGTGCGCGTGCGCGCCCGCGAGGAAATGAGCTGTGCAGAAGGAGACAGTGGCGGAATGTGTGTGTGTGTGTGTGTGTGTGTGTGTGTGTGTGTGTGAGGGACAGTGATGACACATTCAGATAAATGTAAACTTACAAATTTGGATTTAACTGCTCAGCTCAAAATGATCTACATAACTCAATACTACTGTGCATGTGAGTGTGAGTGTGTGTGTGTGTGTGCGCATGTGAGTGTGTGTGTGTGCATGTGAGTGTGTGTGTGCATGTGAGTGTGTGTGTGCATGTGAGTGTGTGTGATTATGCACAGCCCCTCTTTCTGTTCCCCACCTTTTCGCCTGCTGCTTATGCAACACAGTTGTACCTGCAGAGCAACAATCAAGTCTGGACATGATTGACCGGGTGGGACTGAACGTGTGTGTGTGTGACAGACAGAAGGATGAGAATAGATGTACGTGTTCTTGTAAAAACGAGAATCCTTGCTCTCTCCCTCAGTGGACCAGAAATTAGGTCACCCAGGACGGAGCTGGGGGGAAACATTTCAGTGTGACGTAAAGCCTGTCGCAAGCAGACACACACTTCCTGTTTCTGCAGCGTGTCGAATCCCAAATCCTCCTCTGATCATCCCCTCGTGTAGTTTGACCCATCTTCACCTTCCTTATTTACCTCCCCACCTCCTCTTCTTCTCTCTGGATCTCCCATTAGAGACGAAAGTCTTCGTCCTCCACACAGACTGACTCTGTTCACACAGGCGGAGGTTATGTTCCTCTGACAGCTCTGGTCAGGGACCGTATTAAAAGCTGTTGGAGTCTTAGAGCTACACAAAGGTCATGTCTGCTGGATTCTTAGTTACCAAATGTCCTTTCCCATTATTCAAACAAAATGCACTTCGGGTAGGAGGGAAAACGAGGGCTTTTTAGCGCTCTGCTAAAGGAAGACTCACAGCCGGGTCTTGATTTCTATTTTTGGAGTTACAGCTCCACTGCTGAGATGTGACAACATCTCTAGAACAACAAGTCAGGAACACAAGCGGCGAGACAATCAAGACAGGTCGTAAACAAACCAGTGGATAAAATCATCCAAACTGCTGATGTGGAAATGTCAAACATGTCGTAAGAACTAGTTCTTGTCTAGCATGACTCTGCCAGAATGATCCACTGCTTTCCAAAACAACTGCTGTAGCTCAAAGATGAATCACAAATAATTATTTTAACATTTACTTTAATTTTCTCGTCCAAACCAGTACAATGAAACTTGTTGACTGCTTGCCGTTGTCACCAGATAAACAACAGCGTCGGTGGTTTGTAAAACGACCTTCGGCGTGGATTGCCTGACGTGGGCAGAGTGATTTATGATTCTTGTCTGTCAGAAGCAAAGGTGTGAAGTTGCTGCTTCCTTTTGACAGAGAGCTCAAGTACAGCTACTAAATGGCCGCGGTGTGAGATGCATTCTCAACTACCTGCTGTGTCATTGAGCTTGGAGGACTTGACCTGTCTGTTCAAGCAGTATTAGTTATGATTAAGTAAGCGAGTAATGTGTGAAACCAGCAGGAATGACCAGAAATTGGCCAGGTGGCAGATCGGTAGACAGGCTGTTCTCTGCAGTGCTGATGTTCTCGCTGCCTCTCAGGGGAACAACTTCAGTCTTAAAATGCACATTTCATTGTTAAGACAACACCAGCACTAAAAAGCAGCCTTAAAACAGTAAATCCCAATGAACTACGTCCATGTCTGATTAATAATAATAATAATAATAATAATAATAATCTTTATTAACTTTTACACTCAAAGCGCTTCACAGTGAAGTAGGGGGGACTCGCCTCAACCACCGCCCATGTGTAGCACCCACCTGGGTGATGCACGGCAGCCATTTAGCGCCAGAACGCTCCCCACACATCAGCCTGAGGGGGATGATTAGATGGCCAGATGGTGAAAACTCAGGTTGGGAATTTTGCCATGACACCCGGGGAACTCCCTACTGTTTGCGACAAGTGCCGTGAGATCTTTAATGACCACAGTGAGTCAGGAGTCTCGGTTTAACGTCTCATCCGACAGCATTGTTTCTTCTTTAAAGCTGCACTAGTACGTTACATTTTCTTTATGCTTTGTGCTCTGAAAGTGTTCTCATCGTCTCCTATTCATTAGGTACAAACTTGTGTACAGGTGTTTATCAAGGGGAAATCTCACAGGCCGCCAGTAAGTTTCAGGTGGGCCTTAAATTCTGCATCAGCTCCTTGGATCTCCCTTTGCTCTTGGCTGTTGTTTTTCCGTTGTGTGGTCCGACAGTTAGTAAAGTCTGTAACAGGCGTGTACAGGTGTGTGTGTGTGTGTGTGTAAGTGTGTGTGCAGATGAGGCATTGGTCTTCTGGGTTTGTTTGACCTTGAGTGAAAATGAACGCAGCTTTTTAAAGCTAATCCTCTTCAGGAGGCTCCACTGTAATCGTCCTTTACGGTCCCTTGTGGCCTACTGTATGCTCTCTCTCTCTCACACACACATGCATGCATGCACACTAATACCAAACACACACCCACACAGGTATGCATAAAGATCAAGATATGTGTTTTAGGAGGTTTATTGAATTTTAATCAGCCTGAAGATAAGATTATCTTGTGAGTGTTTGAATTCCCTCCTCCACAGTTATCTTGTGTGGGGGATTTCCACGGTTACTGTCACCCGTCATACTCGGCATTTTACTGTTAATCTGAGATTTTAAGGTGAAGAAACTCAACACACTTAAGTTTTAACCAGTGTGTCAATACAGACACAGAGGCTCCACGTCGGTACACAATCATTCAATCAATTTTACACAATGAAGTTTTTTATTGACACTTCAGCATGTTAGTGATTGTTTACCTACTGAGATTTAACGCTACAAAGGATAAGGCAGTAATTTGATCTTGTATAAAGAACAGCTGATGTTTTCTTTCCAGAGGTGCGAAAAAAACCTTTATTCGATAAAAACAGTGACGTTCGTAAATAACATAAATTACTAAAAGTACAGCTGGAACAAAACTTTATTTAGCAGCATGCGGTCGCTTTTTTCGTCTAGACAGGGATGGTTTTCACATGTGATATTGTTAAAAGAAATGTTTTCTTTCACACTGACACTAGATGTGAAGATTCTCATGTCTGGCCAGCAGCCAGTTAGCTTAGCTTAGCATAAAGACTGGAAACGTGGGGAAACAGCTAGCCTAGCTTTGTCTAAACATAAAACAGTACACATCATATCTTTGTTTAATCTGTACAAACACAATGGACTTTAAATGCTTAATATGTCTCTAAAGTAAAAATGTAAAGGCTAACGTGTGAGCTTTAGAGGTTAGCCTGTGTCCAGTCTTTCTGATAAGCCAGCTAACTGGCTACTAGCTGTAGCTTCATATTTACATTAGCGGTGTTGATCTTCTCATGTAACTCTCTGTAAAAAAAAAAAAAAAAGCAAATAAGCATATTTCCCAAAATGTCAAGCTTTTGCTTTAACGACACAGTTTCTCCCAAGACGTCGCAGGTTTTAGCTCAACCATTGCAAACCTACTTATGTTCAGTTTCAGTTTTTATTGGATGTTGCATGGACTGATTTTGAATACGAGGAAGCATCTCTACGTAAAACAATTTTCCCTTTCACTTGTCTGCTTGTCAGAGCAACAGTTTTCCAGTCTGCAGTCTTTGTCATACATATGACCACACAGAAACCTGGGGACACAAACAGGTTTCTGTCAGTGGTCCTTTGTTCACAGCATGTTTAAGAATTCAGATTACTGCGACTTGGGAGTTTCAGTGAATGTAAACGCAGTGATTTAGAGATCGCATTGAGTTACAGAAGCTGGTTAAACTGCAGCTCATCTGCATGAGTGTGGACTTGCACACGGGGTGGTTTCTGTAAGACTCGAGAGAAACCAGGGCTGTAGCTTCCTAGGTAACCTCATATTACAGGGAAATACCACAGGTATGCAGGCAACCTTTCAATGTGTGTGTGTCTGTGTGTGAAGGTCAAATTCCACACTCACAAATTCCTACATCCATCTTATGTCCAGTTTATGTCCTCCTAACTAACTCTGCTTTTTGTCCCTGTGCTTTCTCCTCCTCCTCATTCATCCCTCCCTCTCAGGACCCAGCTGGTATCTTTGAGCTGGTCGAACTGGTTGGAAATGGCACCTATGGGCAGGTCTACAAGGTAAGACTAAATAATCTTCCACTCACGTGCTGGTGTGTGAAGCTTCCTCCTATAAACAGTGCACAAGCTACATTTACATTATATACTGTGCTTTATTGTATAATTAAAAATTTAAGGATGCAGAAACACCAAAACCTTTTTAATGTCAGAACCATTCGTTGATTTCTCTGTGTTAAGTTAGAGGTTGATGGTGGAAAACAATTTCTAAGAACCCTAATTGTCATGTTGAGTACATTTGCAGGTAATGAGGTGTGGTGTTTTAATGATCTTTGATGGGTATTTTCACAATAATAACCACTGCACTGAAAGTCAGTTACCCTATCATTGGTTTGACCTTGTTTATAACAGAGCTGTACCCCCTCTCTCAGTTACTCATTCACACGTTCGTACAACACCATGTTGTCATGTAGTCAGACGTAATCTTGGAGTTAGTGTCTCTGCCTTTCTGTGCTCTGTATGTTGACGCTTTCAGCTGCACACGTGCCTCTGGATGGATTGTAATCAGCCGGCTGTGAGACGTGGGATGTTATTAACGTTCCCATTTTCACCCCCAGCTTCACTCGACACCTGTGCATTTGTCAGCGCGACTGTTAGCTGGACGTGCACACTTTCTGCCGTTTCAGTAATGTTCCTCTCAACAGTTCTCGCGCACAGAGGCGAGTCTTTAATCCTCGATTTCTTTATTAGGCAGTCCGTCAAACAAAACCTCTGCACTGTTGAGAAAAGCCTTCTTTGTGTGTGGATTCCCACGTTTAGCAATGCACTCAAACTGCAACATGTAGCCTGGTGTTTAGAGGTGCAAAGTGTTTTAAAGTGTCTGTTTAGTTAAGCATATTTTGACACTGCCGTCGACTCAGCTATATCTGACTCTTTTCTCTTCCTTAGTTTGATGTTTGACACGCCACATTTTCTCAGCACATACAGTTCGGTCTTCTCTTGCAACAAACCTGAACTCCTTTTTCAGACTGGGCTGAAAAGGCCTGAGCTCTAGATTTGCTCGCTATGTCGCATGCACATTAGGGCTGAACGATTAATCGTTTTCAAATCGAAATTGCGATTAATATCAGGACATCAGGATCCATACTGTACGTGAGCCGAGATGATTGTCATTACGTTTTGTGTGCGGTGGCTTCTGGGTGTACTTGGAGTTCAGCGCAGACAAAACGTTTTTTTCAATCGAAACGGTGGTGTCTCGAACTCCCTGCTGTGCACGCAAGCGCACTGCATTTTCCTGCCTTTTCAACACCGTTGTGTTTACAAACTTGTCGCAGTTGATTGGGTAACACCTGTGACGAAGCCTGTTGCACAACGTTGCAAGGAAACATGTCGTTGCAACCGTTTGCAACGCTGCAAACTGGCGCAAAACGTTTTGAGATTGAACTCGTCACAGCTTCTTATTGTGATCAATGTGATTCAGCCCTAATGCACATTGGTGGGATTGGTCTCCTATTTGCCAGGTTTTACTGGTTACAGCACCTGCGCTGTTGCACAGCTGCTCAAGGATCCTTCACATGTCATTAATGTCAACAGTAATTCATAACACTGGCTTAGCAGTAATTGTAGGACCACACTGATCTAACATGTAACAAAGTAGTGACATATTTCAATAATGTCATATTTGCCTTCTCTGGTGCCTCAGAAAGTAGCTTTACATGCTGGCATGTGTGTCACAGGTTGCCAAACCTGCTATGGGAATGTAATGGGTTACAAAACTTGTAAATAGCCAGAAGCAAGTACTAATAATCTGCTATTTGCTATCCGCCTTGTTTTTATGTTGCCATGTAAGCGCTGCTGTTTGAATTCATCCTGATTTAATGGCGAAATGATGGACATTTCAGGGGACTCATGCTGTGTGATGTTTTGTAGTGGGTGTGCTCAGGATGTCTGCTGCTCATCAGATGTTTGAAAAATGTGAATTGAGATTTGTTGGCTCAGTGGGAAGCCACTTCACCCCCTCCTCCTCCTCCTCCGCGTTCTCCTCTGACTCTGCGAGCTCAAAGAAACGACACAATTTATTTTTTGACCAAAACTGAAGTTACTTCTGACTTTCTCCTTTTGTTAGGCAGCGGAAGACGCCCACGCCGGCAGTAACAACACAGCAGAGAGAGGCTGTGTGCGTGAAAGCAGTTAGCACACTCGCACGTGTCTGCTGATACACAAAGAGACACACACACACACAGCCTCGAAAACATTCACGCTGTCTGCTGGACGCTCGGTATTGATCTGCTGTTTCAACAGGGTGACGCCTCCTTTGGCGAAATGATTGATAGACCAAAATGAATGCAAACTGTGGTCGATCACAAAGCATGGTGGGTAGATTAAGACCTGGCATTATAAAATAATAAGACACACTGAAAGAAATATCTCACCTTATTTTGCTCTAACCTTCCAATAGCAACACTGACTCTTCAGTGACGCCCACACTTGCACAGACAGTTGTATTATTGGCTGAATGAAAGAGGAGAATCATTTGGAGTTATTTAGTTTAGAGGTACTGCGGGGTTTTTAGGTACATTATTAGGGAAAGATTTGTGTACTTTAATACTATATAATGAAAGGGAAAACAGTGAAAAACACTGTGAGACTGAAAAGAGTTGAGCTAGTTAAGACAAGCTAGACAAAACAAAATCGAACATCTGGATCAACCCCTTGATATATTAAATATCTAAAACCAAAAGTTTACAGTTATGTAGAAAATAGAAGTTTTCAAGATCTTTTTCTATTATCAGACTTATTACTCAACCTAATAAACCTTTTTAAACTAACATTACCGGCTTGTTATGGAGCTCGTTTAATAACCAATTATAAGAAATGGTGTTAATATCTTTACCCCGTAACACACGATATGAGCAATATCAAACTAATACCAGTGCAAAGGAGAGCCACTATAGGAGGATAAAAAAATATCTATATATCATTTGTAATGTAGTTATCATAAATATACATACTTAGGATATTATATCGTCCACGAGTCTGTAGTTTAAGAGAAGTGTCATAGAAAAACAACACATTTGGCTGCACTCAGTAGAAGACTCCTTAGGCTAAGCTAGAAATTAATTGGAATTAATTAATTGAAAGTGTCTCCATTTTGCCTATAATTAGCACCAAATTAAATATTGTTTTCCAGGAAACTTAATCAGAAATTGCGATTCCATGTAATTTGCTTCTAAGGATTTTATTTTTTTTGTGAAGCTGTGGGAGTCGTAAAATAAAGTATTGCCTAATATTTCCCCCCCGAACTGTCGGGGAAGGAAAGTTCAAGTACTTAGTTACTTTCCAGTCGTGACCAGAATATTTTTCTTTCCTGCTCCCTGCCGACGTTTTCCAGCTGCTTCTCAAAACGTTTTTTCTCCCCTGGGGGGCCGCTGACGCCTCCCCCCTCCCAGCTCACAGTTTCACTGATCTTTCTCAGTTACAGATAGTGAGCGAGCAGGAGAGAGCAGATTTGACTGATGGTGGAAGACTGCCAGTTCTCTGAGAGCATTAAAGCATGTAAAACACTCGTAAAAGTTTACATTTCACTGCAGGCGTTTATTTATCTGCTGTTATCTAGAGAGGATTTCAGCAGGCTGGTAGTTTGGTACCTCGCTAAGCAGCACGTTCGCAGCTCCGGGGAATCAAACCTGTGACCTTGTGATCACACTTGTTCTATTTGACCTCATCTTTCAGGCGTGTAAAAGCTCAGGACAGGCTTTGAATGAGGAGGCAGCTGAGAGTTTGATCTCATTTTGTCCTGCTGCACCGGTGCCATTGTTATCAGAAATAGTTTATTTGCTCATCACAGAGACGGTACGAGATGTATAATCACTTGTTTTGACATTGGGATGGTCATAATTTGTTCCTAATGCTTGTGTGTGCTGGCAGAATGGAGACTTTGAGGGTTTATAATGAATGTTTGACACATTGATCTAGTCTTCATTTGTCTGAACTGTATTGATTCCTTCGCTGGAGGCATTTAGATGTTGACTGCAAAGCACAGATCTGGTCTAAAAGCCCTCCAGCTGCGCCTCCTCCCTCATTCATATCTTGTTTTCATCACATTCCCGGGTGCTGGGAAGGCTTTTCTTCTGAATCACATGCAAACACGTGACGTACACCGAAGTGTTTGATGCATCTCAGAATGCAAATTCACCGCTCGATAGAAGCTGGTCTATTTCTGGCTCTCTGATGTTCTGACGTTTACTAAGGTTCAGTGTTTTTTCACCATTTTAAAATAGTTCCTGGAAGTATTTCACTTGTTTACTAGAAAACCAGGGATTTCTTGCTGTAAATGAAGTTGATCCTCTTTTTTTCTGATTCTTATTCATTCAAATACGCAGATTGGGTTGGAATATTTGGGAAAAGTATTTCATCTTTGAGGTGTAAAAACATGCAAGGAATCGTTTCAGAGCTGTTCAGAATATCCTGTTTAAATGCCCACCTGAGCTTATTCCTGCAGGAAAGACCATCACATGCAGCCATTTTAGCTTTTTCACTTTAGTGGTTTTGGATCTTTGCTCAGCTGTTTTCAGTGCTCACTCAGTACTCCCCCTGTTGAATCCTGCTGTGCTCTCTGATTTGGGCATGGAGGCAGTTTTCTTTACCAGGTTCGGCTCTCTTCTTACTTCACATGTACTTTCAAGACATATGCAACTCATGGTTAGAGACGGGAAAGCTTTGCAAGCGTCCCGTCCTCGGACAACGCAACAGTTCTGAGAAGAGCTTGTTGCATGAGGTTCAAATTTACTGCCAACAATTTAACACCATATTAGTGATATCTAAACGGTCGGATGTTTAACCAGGCAGAAATCTGGTGCTGGAGCTGCTGTGGAACGATGTTAGCCCCCCCCCCCCCCCCCCCCCCACGTGTGAGTTTCGGGAAGGTGGTAATAAAAGTTTTGGAGCCCTAAATGTCCTCGATCACCGTCGTCTTCTCTAAATGTTGACATGTTTCTCCTAAGTAACAACAGATCTAATCTAACAGCATTACAGGCAAGCGTGTATTGTTATATTGTAAAGAATAAACAGGCTGACAGGTAGAACAAATGAACCAGCATGAGTGAAACAGAAGACAGAATACATCTTAATGGGAAACTAGAAAAAAAATCTAAGACAAAGAACTTAGAACTAAAACACAGAACCAGGACTTCACACTAAGACATGAACTAAGATAAGAGAACAGGGAATGAGACAGAAACGGTAAAAAATGAACCAAGCTGGACGATACGGCCAAAAATGTTATCACGATAAAAAGTTTCATATCTTTCGATATTGATAATTATCACGATAAGTGTCAAATCGTTATTTTCTTTTGGGTTTAAAGGCTGATTTTTGTTCCTGAGTGAAAGTTGAAGAAACCTGAAGGTTAATTGTGGTTTAAACTTGACACTTGATGCCAAACACTGGATCACTTCACAAATCTGAGGCAGAACAGTCAAAATAATTATGATAAAATCCTTTTCAACAAACAAGCCTGAGTAAAATTAAGTAAAAGCTTTTTTCAGTCCTTTTTCCTCAACAAAATAAGCATCTCAATAAAAGATTAAGTCCTTATTTGTGTGTGATTCAAGTAAATAAAATCAAACACATATTGAATATATATTGAACATTTGTTATGATGTTATTGAAAAAAAGTATATTGCGATAATTATTGTTATTGTTTTATTGTCCAGCCCTAAGCTGAACATAACATAAGAATAAAGAAGGCTGAACAGAGAAAACCCAAAAACCATGACAAAAACAACACTTTATTATAAAATAACATGTTCTTTGTATTCCATAGAATAATGGGACAAAATTTTGGCTTATTTACCTTTGAACAACGGACTTTGACTTGTTTGTGTCGTTTTTGGGCACTTAGGTGTCTCTTGTTATTACGCTTGACATAGTCAGAAACCCGTCATTAACTTCTACATGACATGAGCACAGCTGAACTCATTTTTACGTAGCGCGAAAAGAAACCGCTGTATGTAAAAGTTGTATTACTGTAATAATGACGTTTCAAAATTGGACTCAAGTATCTGAGAGTTGCGTGGAAGCATCATACACACACTTATGACATTCTTCAGCACAACACAACAATCAGCCTCACAGGCCCACGCATGCTTAAAAATCCCATCTGTGTTTGACATTCCTGGGAATACTCAAAACTCCATTCCTGGTATTCAACTTGTGTGTTAACAACAAAAACAACAAAAAAAAATCTAATTGCAGATTAAAAATGCGATACACTGGGCAGCCCCAGACATTTTTTACTAACCAGAGATAATAATTCTGCAGCTAAAACACAGGAGCAGCAGCATAAACGGTATATCATTTATTCAATTCAAATAAATCTGAAATTATGGTGCAGTATGATTTTTCCATCAGATTAATTTAGAAACAAAACAATGGTTACTTAAATTAGCTGTTTCCATAAACTTGTAATTATTTCAACGCTGGTTCAGAACCACAGCTCGTCTCTTCGTCTGTTTCTGTCTTCATGTGTTGAGGCTTGTGTTCAGGTTGGGAATGTGAGGCTTGTCTGAACGCGAGGCCTGAGGTGTGCTTTTACGCCTCAGGCTGCCTCAAAAGGATATTCTGTCCTTTTCTATCTGCAGTCATCCTCTGTTCTCGCTCTGTCGCTATCTTTATCTCTCCCTCCCTGCATGCTGTGTGTGTGTGTGTTTGTAGATTCAGGTGGTGTTTTAATACAACTTCCTCATGCCATCTTGATTCTGCCATAATCTCTCAGACGCACACACACAGACTCGGAGCGCTGGGATGGTTACGCCGGCCGTCGGTGTCGGATGAAGAGAGATAGCAAAACAAAAAGCTTTTCAGAGACGGTATCTCTTCCTCTCATCTCCCCTGTTTTATCCGCCTCTCTTTTTATTGCTTCATTGAGGTGGATCGCTGCCATTTGAGCTGCAGTCACAGCAACACTTAACCTGAGGTCCCAGGAGCTGGTTTACTGATTCATCTGGATGATAACTCTGCTGAGAAAAATCCCAGATACCCCCACACATCTGGACTGGTGTGGCAAGACTTGGTTCTGGTTTGTTCACAGTAAAGTTATTTAGATCACTCATTCCAGACCCTGAAATAGTTTTGTTCCCTGACAGGAGGCTGCCACTCATCAACAGTGTTGGGCAAGTTACTTACTAGTTACTTATTACTTCTTAAAAAAGTAATAATATTACTGTCTCTCTTGACATTAACTAATATCATATTCATAGCAGCAGCAAATAGTGTGTTTTTTACAATACATAGGCTGTAGCCTCACGTTTCTGCACATGTATTTATAAAAGCAGTATTCAGTATTTTTACAAAACGTTAACGCCACTCTCTCCCGACGAGTCCAAGCATCAGTGACAGCAGCTGCCGGATTTTCTTTCTGAGTTTCCCGTCGCTGTGCTGCTTCAGCAGATCCTACGATAAATTAGACGTAGACTTGTTCGCGGTTGAAATCTTTTTACAAGTTTACACCGGACAAAACAGTTTTTTTGCATCTCTGAGGAAAGAACGCCTCTCTCCCTCGTTCTCCTTTCTTCCTTTAGTTTTTTGGCTGACTGGAACAACATAAGGTGCAGCACAGTCGCATATTCATGTCGAGCATGGTGTGTTCAGGGACTCAGTAACGCAGCGTTACTTGCATTAGTAACTGTAATAATTACTGTTTGGAAATAGTAATCTGTTACTGTATGACGTTGGGATGTGCACGGCTCAGGAGAGGATCGCTCTGCAGCAGGTGATAAAAGCTGTCTACTGAGCACCAGTGATATCGGTGAGGTTCCTGCAGAGCTCAGAGAATACTAGGGAACAGTACCCACCCAGCCACAGCCTGTTCACCCTGCGGCCACCTGGGAAGACAGACAGAAGGATCTGCTGTCTCGCAACCAGACTGCAGAGCAGCTTCTTCCCCCAGACTGAGAGACTCATTCTCAGCACTGCACCATGCCAAATAGTTTATTTCTGCATATTATATTTTTTGTATAGATTGTTTGCTTTGTAGCATAAACAGATTTCTTATCTTGTCATCTTACCTTGGTGTCGTACATTTAAAGGAAAGTGTTTCTTCTACGGCTGCTTCCTGTGTGTATTTCTGTCTTTTGTGTGTCGTTGTAGTTTGGAAACAGTGAAAGAGCCACAACCCCACTTTACATTTACTCATTTAGCTGACTTACAGTTGCTATATATGTCAGAGGTCAAACTCTGGAGCAACTAGGGGTTAAGTTTCTTGCACATGGGTGGATGTGTGACTGCGGGTATCGAACCTGGGTCTCCCTTGTTCTGTATTCCCATTTCATCTTTAAACCATATCCTCAATGTGTCCTAACGCACGAGACCCATACAGATAATGTGTTGATCCTCTATGTTGTGGCCAGCAGTTTTCATTTTTACATGATGAGGACAGTCACAGCGTCGAATCAGGTAATTATCAGCTGAATCTGCGGCTCCCCTCGGCTTTACACAACTTTACAGTGACTTTCAGCTCTTTGTTCATCTGTCCGGCTGCAGCTTTCCTGTTCTGGCTCTGACTCTCAGAGCGACTTTTGCAGCTACACAGCAGCAAACAGCAGGCAGACACAGTTAGAGCCGAGCTGGTGGGCACAGCGGAGCTTTTAGCAGCTAAAGAGCCAGATATTTCCCTCAGGAGGTGGTGGAGACCAAACACAGAGCTAACGGAGAGAGAATACTGGACTCAAACACGACTCCACTTGAATGATCATGTTGCTCCGTAACTGCCGGATGTAGAAATAAGAAACTGTTGAGGCGATGATATGTTGATGTTGCCGAGAAGCCACAAGGTCAGTTAATACAGGTTTAAACACACTTGTCTCCTGACAGCGGGCGTAATGTTGCACGTCATGTTTCATAGTGATTAAACAGGTTTTTGTTATTGTAACACTTGCCGCTTAATTAAACAAGGCTGGCAGGAAAAGTAGGAACTTATTTCTGTGCTTTCTCCTGGCTGAAGGCACAGCAGCCATGTTAGAGCTCAGAGGTCGACTGTGGTCCTCGGTCTGTTTCTCTCTGATGCAAAGGTATAAATGCAGAGTGAGGGGCGACGTGGTGAGTGCTGAGCGAGCATAAAATCAAGCTTCAGATTGACAGCAACAGCGAGGCGCCTCACAGTTATCCTCGTCTACCTGCCCTTTGTATAACTGCTGCAACATGACTGACTGAGAGAGAGAGAGAGACTGCAGACCGATGGAAAGAGAGAGAGAAAGAGAATTAAAAAAAAAAGAGAGACAGACAGAAAGATGTGAAAAACAAAACAAGAGACTTTCCGTACTCTGAGGTGGTTTCGGCCTGTCAGATACATTCAGTGTCTGATGCAACACTGAGTAACCAAGACTGTGTGTGTGTGTGTGTGTGTGTGTGTGTGTGTGTGTGTGCGCGCGCATCTGAGCAGCTCTCATGTGCAAGTGACACAGACTGTGAAATATCATGCCCCCCCCAACACGCACGCACACGCACTCACACCGCCACCACTTTACCCCCCCATTCGTTGCCCTCACTAAACAACATGCCAGCCCTGTTGCTAGGCTACCACGAGGAGATGGTGTGTGTGTGTGTGTGATGGGGTTGGTGGGCTGGCGGCGGTGAGGCGGATACATTTCCACTTTCTCGCGCTCACAGCTGTGATACTGACTTTAGAGTTCGGAGGAGGAGAAGTTTCATCCTCCAGTGCTGCGGTTCCCAACGTGGGAGTTGGGGCCCCTCCAAGGGGCCGTTAGATACATCTAAGGGGTCGCAAGTTAGGTTAGATGATTTTACCGTTTCAGACCTCTAAAAATCATCTCTTTGGTGGAAGAATGTGTGCACGAGAGTTGCACGTAAACCTTTGGGTCACAAGGCAGAAAGGTTGTGAACTTTGTCCGGTTACAGGACTGAAGCTTTAGCCGCAAAGGGACTTTACCCCAGAACTAGGAACCCACTGCGTTTCCACCGAAGGGACCAGGGTCTAATTTTTGTTCCAGCGTCTTTATCTCACCCCACAAAAAGTCCCTGCTCGGGGGACAGTACTTTCCGAAAGTACCAGTACTTTGGAGGGGCGGGGCTCGACTTGCGGTGAATTTCTAGAGGCTTTAACTCAAGCATGTCAGTTTTTCTGCTCCTCTCTTGTCCACCGTTAAATAAATCACACAATCAGCACACACGAGTCTCGCCGATGTCCCCCTGAGACCGAGCCAGCATGCAGCGGTGTGTTTACAGCAAACAGCTGATGGAGTTTCGCTAAATACTGGGTCCGGTCTTTTCATCAGTCAGAAAGTTTTTAGACGGAGCCAAAGTCGGTCTCCTCCTCCTCCAAAACAAGCTCCAGAACAGCTGATTACAGCAAGTAATAAAGCTCGTTTAAATCACGTTCGTCCAGCAGCTGATCAGCTGGAAATGTTTCAGTAACCTTCCAAACTGTCGCGATTTTATTTTCGTGTTGCTTTCTCTGTGCTGGAGTTATTTTAAGGCTTGACTGCTTTATCCAGTTTGTTATTAAATTTGTAACAAACTTTATCGCGTGTCTCTCCATCATACTCCCACACAAATAAAGCTGCTTTAATGGTCCAGCATAGCCTGTAGTTTTTCATTATATTCCAGTCAAATCTGATGTTCATGGATCATGGTTACTAAATAATAACGTGCATCGCTTTGTACGCCGCATGCGTCAGCTGGTTAATTAACCTAAACATGGAGGTTTTTAGGTCAAACGCGGCAAAACAACATCCTTTCACTGCAGAAATACTTTTTACACGGGCTTCAGACTGACTCACCTTACCGTCCAAAAAGAGTGTGTGTGTCCTGGGGATTTTTTGAACACAGAAACTGTGATTTGGCAGTACATCAACACAGATGGGAAACAATTATCTAATTACGTCATTAACTGGAACGGTGCAACTATCAACAACAATCAGATCCAGCTATAATTTCCCCCCCGCCTGCTTCATGAATGTTTTTTTTTAATAGAGAGCCAGTGGCCTTCATCAGGAGACAACAATTTACAAAGAGCATTTAAATATGACAGCCACTCATAAATCAAAAATGGGATATGTAAGTCATGTCAGTCATGTGGGAGAGAGAGTGGTGTGCTGTCTGGTCCATAGTAAAATGTTCCACTTAAGTGTGACATACCGTGAAAATCCATGCTACAGTATCCTCAGTGAGAATATCTAGAAATATAAAAACTCTGCAGGGGTCATTTTTTAAGCAAAAACTTTGAAACATTTGCTGGTTTCATCTTCTTACATGTGAGAGGATGTGAGTTTTTTGGGGCTCTGGAAAATTGCGATGATCATTTTTCATAGGATTTTGACATTTTGTAGAATAAACTATTAATTGTGATAATAATCGGTAATGAAAATAATTGTTTAGCTGCAGTCATATCAGTAACTGAGATAAAAGTACAGTTACTATAACCGCACAGACAGACGGGATTTGAAAACATTTAAGAACTAATAAAACTATACTGTAGCTCTCCTCCAGAAACCCAAAGTAAATATTATCATTTCTTGAAACCAGATGAGAAAACTGTGATGAACTCTGACTGATCAGGGAGATAAACGCAGACAGATCATCTACAGGGAATCGTCTTACACATCTGCCCTCGTCAGCTTCAGCTACAGCAGCCAGCAAAAACAAAGCTTTAATTTCACAACTCTGCAGTGATTCTTTGGGGAAAATCAACAATTCTTTCTCTCGGGAAAGAATTGCATTTTATAGAAAGTGATATTATTTGGCAAACAATGATTAAAGTCCCCTGGCTGCCTTTGAATAGTAACTTCAAATCCAGATCCTAATCAGCGTCTGCAGACATTGACAGATGTTGTTATTTGTATGTTTATATAAACTGTATGGATATGTTTATCTGCACATACTGTAGGACTTGTCTCCCTGTTTAATTACGCTTATACCGGGATCAAGTTTCATGCATGTGTACCTGGCTAATAAAAGTTATCCTCATTCAGATGTTTTTCTCTGTGTCTCTCAGGGTCGCCATGTCAAAACAGGCCAGCTTGCTGCCATCAAGGTCATGGACGTCACCGGAGTAAGTGCCTCACAAAGCACAGTTTGTCCTCACGAGACTCTGCTGGAGAGGTTTTCTTCTTTATCTCATTATATGCATTTCGTAAACGCAGAATGTTCATATTAGCGTTGTATTGTGTGTGTGTGTGTGTGTGTTTTAGGATGAGGAGGAGGAGATTAAAGCTGAGATCAACATGTTGAAGAAGTACAGCCACCACAGGAACATTGCAACCTACTACGGAGCCTTCGTCAAGAAGAACCCTCCTGGAGTGGATGACCAGCTTTGGGTGTGTACATGTGTCTTTAACTTAAAGAGCGACGAAACATTTTAGCTTGAACTCACCCTCTTTGCGTACTGAAACAATGTTTCACTCAAGCACGACATGGATGCAGCTGCTGTTGGTTGCAAGCTTTTGTGGTTTTGTGAATTTTGCAAGAATGAAGCCGAGACCTGATTTCTGCTTTTGGATTCCTTAATAGGGGCGGTTAGCATGTTTAGGGTTAATGTGATGTTGATGTTTTTAGTTGTTTTTTTTAGAGGGAAAGGCCAGGAGCTGCCATTAAAATAAACACTAGGGACCAGAATTAAGTGGATTTGGTGTTAAGTTGCTCTTTAAATGAGTGCTAAGCAGTTTCCTGAATCCTAAAAAATAGTTAATGATAAGTAAATGTCTACACCTTCAAATTGTAGGGTATTTTTTTCTTTTAAATATAAATAATAATTTAACAATTTGCAATAAGTAAACAAAGCCTTTTCATTAGCGGTCTTTTTTATTTTTAAGATATAATACATAATTTTTAAACCCGACAAAATCCCTAATTTTGTCAAGGTAAAAGTGCGTTTCATTACCCCCTTTGTACTGGTGTCAACGTTCTCTTTATGACTCTTTATCCAGTTTTAAGACACATATGTACTGTGCACTTTCAGAACTTGGTTGTTTTTTACTGTATATTTTAAGCAGATGAAGGATTTTAGTCACCGAACGTCTGGATCCAAAGTTATCAGAGAAATAAAGCTGAGCAAACGTTAGCGGCAGCTAGGGCTGGCAGCGTCCTGTGTCCGCCAAACCGCATCGGAAAAACGCAGATTTTTAACGTGAAACTGCTTTATTCAGTGTTTCTACTGGGTTTATTCACCTGGTCTGTTTGTTTTGGAGAGGAGGAGACCTCTGCAGATAATTCGGCTCTCTGTAAAAACCTCCTAAGCGATTAACATCGAAGTAATCCTAACCGAGAGAAGCTCAGAGGTGGTGAAGACAACAACTCCCATGATCCCACGCTACGTCTTTTGTTATTGTTTTGATATGAGAGACTACATACTGTGTGTTTTAAAAATAGGTAATGACTGAACAGACAGTCCACAGATTCTGGCCCCAGCCATTAAGCCACCAAACCATCCAAGTCCATCCAAGAGGTCGTGTAGAAAAGTGTGATAATCTGTACAGTAACATTGTTTGTGTGTGTAGCTGGTGATGGAGTTCTGCGGGGCCGGCTCGGTGACAGATCTGATCAAAAACACCAAAGGGAACTCGCTGAAGGAGGAGTGGATCGCCTACGTCTGCAGAGAGATCCTCAGGGTGAGAGCCGAAACTAACGAAAATAAAATGAACGTCACCGCTAGTGAGGTGTCGGCCTGAAAACATCTTCTCTTTAAAAACCTAAATGTCTGGTGGAACCCTTTTGGTGGGAAACGGTGATGTAAGAGAACCCCAGGAGGATCCCTGAGGAACACCTTATTTTGTTTGTGTTATTCCAGGGACCCAAGTTGCTCTCAAGTAGTTTTAATAAGACGCTCATGATGAGGACTGACGTGTTCTTTAAAGGAGCCACTGTACTGATCTTATAGAAGCCCATATTGGATCTTAGAAGAAACCACAAATGATCCACAAGCCTGTAGATCACCATTTTTACTGTTCCCTGTAGATGCGCATCAAATTAAACAAATGAAATTTTGACTTTATGGATAATAACTCTGTCAGAAAATAAAAACATTTTTAGTGCATATACACCTGGGGGTTTTCTTTATTTTATAGACGACAATATTTTCTGTTGTCTGAAACAGTTGATGGAAGAAACTGAAATGACAAAATGTTTTTATTATATTAGTTTTAATTCTTTTCTAACCTTAGATTCACTGGGCTTAAGACTTGAATGGGACGACTGATTTGGGACACCACATTTTCTGTCCCGTGTGACAGGAAGTTGTAAGCGTGTTGTTTGTTTGTCTGCAGGGTCTGACCCATCTCCACCAGCACAAGGTCATCCACAGAGATATCAAGGGCCAGAACGTGTTGCTGACAGAGAACGCCGAAGTTAAACTGGGTGAGAGGGCGCACGCACACACACACACACACATGCACACACTCACACAAACACAGAGGGTAACTTGATACCTTAATATATACTAATATTTCATAGCGTACAAGTCAAGCCTTAAATTGTGTGTTTTTGTAGTGGACTTTGGTGTGAGCGCTCAGCTGGACCGTACGGTGGGACGCAGGAACACGTTTATCGGGACTCCATACTGGATGGCCCCGGAGGTCATCGCCTGTGACGAGAACCCCGACGCCACATATGACTTCAAGGTAAACCAGTACTGCGTGTACTGCGTGTACTGCGTGTACTGCGTGTACTGCGTATGGACCAGGCAGCGAACGTTCTCGTCTCATCTGAGATTATTTTCTAGAAAGGACTACAGTTTGATATGAGTAGCTGCTGAGAGTAGGTTTTTTATGATACTTTCTACTCCACTACATTTACATGATTTGATAGCTTTAGTTACTTTGCAGATTATTAATGCAAAATATGAATAATAAACCAATAAATTATGATGAATGATTGTAGGTTAAGATACTCAGCAGTATGTAAAATAATTTAAATAATAAATTTAGTACTTATATTTTGATGCTAATACTTTTTAGGCTGGTATGATATAAGGAAAATCCGCGATGTGCAATAACGTTATTATATTGCGATGATTAAAATGTGCTTTCCATATTTTATACATGTTTATGCTTTATGAACAGGTTAAATTAATAAAGTATTGGCTTTATACTTGCGAAGGTTTTATTGCATGTACGTACGGTAACGAGCGTAGCTGTTGTCACACAGAGCTGGACGAGGCTGCAGCCTGACATTAAATGTTACGGTCTTTAGCTCGGGGCCCGTTTGATAAAAACTTTTTGGTGCCAAGCCCTAAATAAAATTAGTTTTCATTGCGCTTCAGGCATCTTGACGTGTTTATCGACGTTGTTCTTATTGTGATGACAATGAAAATGCGATTTATCGGTCAGCACTAATACTTAATTAATACTTTTAATTTAGTAAGAAGTTTTAATTGTAACAGACCATTTTTACACTGTATCACCACCACTGATAATGATGTTGTTTCACAGAGTGAAAACGTGCTGGAAGATCTGAGTTCTCTTGGAGTAAATGTGGATGTTTTAAAAAACTGTTGAAGCTACTTTGAAACTTTTTTATTTGTTTGTTTTATTGTCGACCCTTTCCTTCTTCCTAACGTGCCATTGTAATGCAAACAAGCCAAATAATTAACCATTTTTGAAAGCTGCATAGAGCTGCGGAAACTCGGTGGATTCAGCACACATGATTTAATGTTAATACATTTAGGTTTAATTGTTGCCTTCAGATATTTCTGTCCTATTTTAGTTAAATGCTCTGTTACGTTTGGCCTTCATTCATGCCGCCGCCGCTGCTGCTGGTGATGAAGCGCAACAGGCTCCCTGAACAGCAACTCACAGTCATTTATTGTTTTACATTAGGGGAGAACAGGGTGAATTGAGCCAGTTTTTACTTGAGTTGTCTTTAAAGTGAGGACATGACGGTCAGGTCTCAAAATATGAACATATATTTTAGGTGGTTCATCCCTGTGAATGACCAATTTAGATCTGAAATAAGTTCTTTTCAAAATATGGCTTTCCAAAAACAAAAGTGGACTCTTGGGGGTTGGACACAACAATGTCATTTCACTGTGCAAACTCAAATTCCAAGTCCCAACATTTAATTGCACTTAGACAGTGAAACATTGCTGCTATGTCTCCAAGTTGTTTCATATCGATGTATCGCTTTAAAGCCATCCTGTTGAACGGACTTCCTATTTCGTACCTCTCCCACTGCTCTGTCCAAACCCACAAGATGAGTAGAAGCCTGTCTGTCTTCCATTTATAGAAGCATGACTTGGTGGTTTCCTGTGATTACAGTAAAATAGTTGTCTCAACTTCCCCCAGGTCTTTTGGCTCAAATTACCATTTTAACAAACTTGTGTCATCCATCAAACCTGTCTGTAAAGGTTCAGACACAAGAATCAGAAATTATTCCATATACCTCTCTCCGTCACAGGGAGAGTAAAATGGATCACTCTTCAAAAATGTGTGGTCACATGACCAATTTTGTCTGTGGTTGCCGAGAAACAAGGGGTGGCTCAACTTCCCCGCAGGCTCAAATCACCCCGCTCCCCCCTACTTATTTATAAAAGCAAAACAAAGTCAGAGAGTTTCTGTCAACAGTGAAAACAATAAATGTTTTGCCGTTTTTTCCTTAAATTGCTTTTGTATAGTTCAGCTCCTCATCGATCACAGCCAGAAGTCAGAAAGCTTGCAGCTGTGAGCGTGTAACACCAACTGACCTTTAAAAACCTCTGAAAAGGTTCAGCGATCTGCGAACGTTTAATCTCTAATCATCGCCACACAAACCAACAACCCCGGGCCCACGTAGAGTCTCCTCACAGAAACAACCAGTGAAAGCCTGAATCTGCGGTCGTTACTGTATGAAGGATGTGCAGTAATGGGGACAGTCCCTGTGGCGAGCCCGTGGAGGACGAGGCGCTGCTCTGTTAAGACGCCATTAACTCCGACCCTCTGGGGCTTCACGTGTCAAGTGACCCTCGGTTCATCTTAGAGTGTTAACGTCAACTTTAAATAGCAGTTTGTTGGCGACAGTGCGTTAAAAACAGAGAAAGTGTCCAGGGATCCACAATAGCGGTGGCAGATGGTCAGTTTTCGTGTCTGTATTTTTATCACTTTTATCACAAGTACACTGACCAGCGGACCAAAACCACGACGTGCTAATCGCTAACACGTTTATAGGATGTGAAAGTTTTCAGTTTTCTCCCTGTCTCCGCAGAGTGATTTGTGGTCGCTCGGTATCACAGCTATAGAGATGGCAGAGGGAGCGCCGCGTAAGTGTGAAACTCATTTCACTATTATGAGAGCACACAGAGTACAGTTTGTCTGAAGTGTCTAAAAGATATCTCTGTTTCCTCCTCTCTTTTCTTACCCTCTTGTTCCCTTTGCTTTCATTATTTTTTCTCTTACTCTCCTCTCCTGTCATTTTGTTTCCTTTTGATTTCCTCTTTTATCATCTCCTCGTCTCCTGCCGTTTTGTTCCCTTTCCTCCGGTCTTCTTTCCAATCCTTTTTTTTTTTTTTGCATTTTCTTCTGGTCTCATCTTCTTTTGTTTTCCTTTGTTTTATTTCTTTTCCTTTCTTCTCTTTTCTTCCTTTCATTTCCCCCTGTCTCATCTCCTCTCATCTCTGGCCCTCCCTTTTCTTTCCACTCTTCTTGCCTCGTCTCCTATTCCCTCGTTTCTTTTGTTTTCCCTTCCTTTCCTTCTGTTTCCTCTCCTTCCTTTCCTTTCCTTTCCTTGTCTTATGTCTGCTTCTGTTTCCTCTCCTTCCTTTCCTTTCCTTTCCTTGTCTTATGTCTGCTTCTGTTTCCTCTCCTTCCTTTCCTTTCCTTTCCTTTCCTTGTCTTATGTCTGCTTCTGTTTCCTCTCCTTTCTTTCCTGAATATTCTTATGATCTAATCTTCTTTTGATTCCCTTCATTTCTTTTCGTTCTTTCATTTCCTCCTGTCTCACCTCCTCTTCTTCCTTTTCTTTCCTCTCTTCTCGTCTCGTCTCCTATCCCCTCCTTTCTTTTGTTTTCCTTTCCTCTTGTCTTGCATCCTCTCCTCTTTTTCCCTTTGCTTTTCTTCTTCTTTCCTGTTCTTGTCTCCTTCCCTTAATTTTCTATCCCCTCCTTTCTTTTTCTTTCCTTTCCTTTCATTTCCTCCTGTCTCATCTCCTCTCCCTCCTTTTCTTGCCTCTCTTCCTGCCTTGTCTCCTATCCTCTCCTTTCCTTTCCTCTTGTCTCCTGCACCCTCTCCTCCTTTGCCCTTTGCTCTCCTTCTCCTTTCCTTTCCTGTCCTTGTCTGGTGATGTCTCCTTCTGTTTCCTCTCCTTCCTTTTTCATCGCGTCTCCTCTCCTCTGGTTTGTCCTTCTTCTGTCCTCCCTTCTCTTTACTTTCTCTCCCCCACAGCTCTGTGTGACATGCATCCAATGAGAGCGCTCTTCCTCATCCCCAGAAATCCTGCCCCCAGACTCAAGTCTAAGAAGTGGTGAGTCACTTTGTGCTAAAACACACACACACACATGCAATCAAGCAGCCGCGCACTCAGACACTTACTTCCTCTGCACCTGCTCTGTGGTTATTATCCGGTGTCAGCATCACATTATGCCTCCACAGCAGCGCCACATTCAGCACTAATCTGATTTTAGACTCAACCTCTCACACGTCCTACGTAGAGATGCACTTTAAGGGATTAAGAAAAACCCGGTTAACCGTGGAAAAACTGATTTCCAGCATCTTTACCTTTTTAAATAGATTTTTTCTAGTTTGTTTAAGATGTGCACGACAACAAAGAGACCCATTTCTTCTAGGACAACACATAGTAATCAACATTTTAATCACATAAGTTTATAACCTGCTAATTATTTATCTGTATTTTACTGTACTCTTTAGAAATCTATATTGTTATTTAACATCCTCTATATATTTATATATTTTTATTTATGTAGTTAGTAATATTCCTTGTACTTTCATCTTCCTTTAAAATTAGATATTTGTCCCTCATAGACACCCCTGATAAAATAAACCTGACGTGTAAACTTCCCATCTTTTTAAACCACTTTTAATATAAAAATGAGGCAGTAAGATTTCATTTTAATTTAAAAATAAAAGTTATGAACCTTTTTAAAGAGCAGTTTTACTTTCACTAATCTCTAGTGGTTTAACATGTCTACTTGGTGCAGTGATGTGGAAGTTTACACCAAGTAGTATTAGGTTAGTCTTAAAAATCATCAAATCGGTCATGTTTCGGACTGTGTGTGTGTCTCCAGGTCGAAGAAGTTCCAGTCGTTCATAGACAGCTGTCTGGTGAAGAGCCACAGTCAGAGGCCGAGCACCGAGCAGCTCCTCAAACACCCGTTCATCAGGGACCTTCCCAACGAGCGGCAGGTCCGCATCCAGCTGAAGGACCACATCGACCGCACCAAGAAGAGGAGGGGGGAGAGGGGTGAGTGAGGCTGCACCCCCCCCCCCCCCCGGTTGACTCACCCCACAGCTGCAAACAGCTGCGTGAACGCTAACCCGACGTCTGTGTGTTTCCCTCCAGATGAGACGGAGTACGAGTACAGTGGGAGCGAGGAGGAGGATGAAGAGAGGGACGTTGGAGAGCCCAGGTACGAATACTACTACTGATAGTACTGCCAGTACTACTACTGCTACTGACGTTACAACCTATGATACTACTGCTACTTCTACTGCTAATGCTGGTACTACTCCAAGTGCTACTACTCCCACTTGGTTATTCATACTACTAGCGCTGCTAAAACTACTGCTGTTACTTCTACTACTGCTAGTACTAGTACTGCTAACACTTCTTATGCTATTACTGCGACATTACTGCTACTACTGTATCTAGTGCTACTGCTTCTATTTGTTTTTAAGTACTACTAACACAGCTACTACTACTACTGTTACTAATGCTGCTATTTCATCTACTAATGCTACTGCTACTAGTAATTATAGTGATACTACTTCTGCCTACTACTGTAAGTACTGTTACTGTACCTACTACTGCTACTAGTAATTATAGTGATACTACTTCTGCCATGACTAATGGTACTACTACTACTTCTACTACTATATTATTACTACTGGTACTACTTCTTATACTGTAAGTACTGTTACTGTACCTACTACTGCTACTAGTGTACTGATACTAATAATACTACTACTGTTATTACTACAACGTCTGTCACTGATACTACTGAAGCTATTACTACTATTTCTATTTGTGCTACTACTACTACTACTATATACTGGCACTAGTAGTACTGCCACTACTTGTGTTACTGCCACACATAACGTTTTAATTAAACATTAGTCGTCCATCATCCATCATTTATATGTTATTATATATAATTTAAAGGAAATGATTGAGTTATGTGTTATAAGACCTGATAAGTTAACACCAGCAACTCTACTTAACAAATTTTCATGACTGGTTCTCCTCTAGTTCCATCATCAACATTCCCGGCGAGTCCACTCTGAGGCGGGACTTCCTGCGCCTCCAGCTGGCCAATAAGGAGCGATCGGAGCTGATCCGGCGTCAGCAGCTGGAGCAGCAGCAGAACGAGGAACACAAGCGGCAACTATTGGCTGAGAGGCAGAAACGTATCGAGGAGCAGAAGGAACAGAGGCGACGGCTGGAGGAGGTAACTTTCACTTGTCCACAACAACATGTCCTTAATACATGAGTGAATAAAGCAGCTTGCATACAGACGTCAACACACTCAGGTGAACTTAAAAGAGGTCAGAAGAGCATTTTAATTGGTGTTTTATCGTCCCTAAAGCTTTCAGCAAAGGGAAACTGTAGACCGTGATGATGCAGAATTTCCATCTGGTTTGCATGTCTGCACCACGCTGTGCTGTGACGGAGCACAGCAGGAGGGATTTTTGCATATGATGGCGAAAAGTAATAATTTCGATGACACTACATATATTTCAGACCCTGTCGCCTGCAGCTCTTTATCTAATCAGCTGACTGTGGTTGAGAGAAGACACATTAAACCAAGTATGAAGTGCCTGTTGCCAGCCTCTGTGAAACAAAAAACCTGTACTTCCTTTAAATGCTTCACAATAAAAGTCTTCTAGTGGTTCATGGGTTAAAAGCTTGAAGCTGCAGCACAAAGGTTTGATAACATGACAGAGAGGAGATTGATCGGCCTGCGATGGCACGCTAAGGTTCGCCAACGAGTATCTGTAGTCCGCCTGTTAACGATCAGAGTGACATTGCTCCCTGCGTATTTTGTGTGTAGGATTTAAAACTGGATCCACTAGCAGGCAGTTTAGAGCCAAATCATCCCTGACCGACACCAGAAGATGTTCCGTGAGAAACTTCACACAAAATAAACATAAACATGCTGACATGTTATTGTTTCTGCTGAGATAATGACAGAAAAAGCAGCGGTGGTGGAAAACTCTTTAAGTTTCTGTTTGATTCAGAGTCTGCTGTTGACCTTGCTTCCTGACAAACTGCCTGCACTATACTGGGGCTCAATTGCATCCTGTTAAGTTCTGAGAGTGTCAACCACTAGTAGCCATGTATAGACGCTAACACGTAGCTCAGAGTAAGAATATCAGCGCTCTAAAGCTTGCTCTACCAGAGTGTGAAATAAGTGCATCTGAATCAATCTTAAAATATTAAGAAAGATAAAAGACACCTGGGAAAGAGCGGACAACAACTGACGGAGATGGGGAGTTAACTTAAGCCAACGAAGTACCTTAACGTCACATCTGATAAATGAGAATGCCTGTTTTAGCCTCGGGCTGTTTTCACATCTCAGCTTTGATTATGAAACGACTTGTCTTCCATGCAAAAACCCATCACACCTGCGATGTTAGCGCCTCGGCTCATCCGAATGCCAGGGAAACACACCTGATGTGCACAAACACACGTACACACACACACACACACACAGCTGAAGCGTTGTGTGAAATCTTCTCCACCTACAGCAGCAGCGCCGGGAGCGAGACATGAGGAAGCAGCAGGAGCGGGAACAGAGGAGGAGGTACGAAGAGATGGAGCAGCTCCGCCGGGAGGAGGAGAGAAGGCACGCGGAGAGAGAACAGGTAGGAACACAGGTAGGAGAGGCGTGACTTCCTAACTCATTAAAACTCACCACTGTAACCTTTGCACTAAAGTTGTCACCTTCTTATTTCTTCGTCTGTTTATTGTGACTTTATCCATCACTCACTCCTCATATATATATATATATATATACGTTATAAACAAGTGGGAGATAAGTTAAAAAGTACAAATAAAACAACCGGTGATGAAGGTTAACACATGGCTTCATTTTGGCTTGTGAACCCTTAAATTGAAGGAACGACTACATCTCACTACCTTTGGTCACAGGCGGCAGATGTCTGCCAGCGGTGAGCTTCTCTTATCGTTTCATTTCAGTCACTGTTAAGGTCGGAAGATTAGAAAAAAACTCACGACATTTGGTGTCGCGATCCCCGGATTGTGAGAATATGACTTGCAGGTGTTACATGTAGTAATTTTAGCTACTAATTAATTAAATAATTAACAGTTAGATGTCAATTCACTACTTTCAGCACCTCAGCACGGCTTAGGGAGACAAATCTGAAGATGTTTCCAAATTCAGACTACATTTCCCATAAGCCCCTGTCAGCCTTTGCGCTCACTAATTTTCTACCAAACGTCCACAGATAATTGCTCAGCTTTTGCTCGGATTGATAGGTTTTTGGTCCGTGTTATAATTCATCCATAAAAACATCACGATAAGAACCTTTGAGACCTTTTCTAAATTGTCAGCATCCAAGTGACTGAACAAACATTTTGAATATTTAAAATACTGCACACAAAAAATACAGCGTTGTGAAGCAGTACCAAGTTTTCTGAATGAATTAAAAAACTTTTAAAGTGATTTCCTGGTGGATAATGTTTATTAAATTATGTATAAGGTTGCCGCCGTAGGGTTGGATGCGATGTTCTTCTAATGATAAAGAAGGATCCGCAGAGTCAGATGCAGAAACACCACATATCCAGTGTAACAGTACAACAGAGGAGACAGGAGGCTTTGCAAATGACTGCATGACTAATACTTAGGTTTTCCAGCAGTGCAGCGCCCTCTTCACACTCTACCTTTCAGACATACATTTCCACATCTTGCACAGCTGATTTCATGCTGATCTCTAACACCATTCCTCCAGTAATTGACATCGTCCTGTTCTACTAATTACGGCCCCCTGCTGCTTCTTTCTTCTAATCTCTCCTCGTCTATTTCTGACTAAATCCCTACTTTCACACCTCTTCAATAAATCTCCTTTTCTCTGGCCTCCTCTTTCGTTTTCCTTTCTCCTGTTTCCTGCTCTGCTGATGTCACTGGTTGCCCTGGCTCCGATTTGCTTCTCGCCTGCCTCGGTGCTCTCTGATTGGCTGCGTCTCGTGCTGGCCTGGGTGCTAATGGGTTAGGAGTATATCCGTAGACAGCTGGAGGAGGAGCAGAGGCAGCTGGAGATCCTGCAGCAGCAGCTCCTGCAGGAGCAGGCCTTACTGCTGGTAACGTCACACACAAACACGCACACAAACAACAACTTCCCCTGAGTTCTTGTGTTAAAGACGACAACGACAACAGCTCAGAGGACGTGGAGAACGTGGCGAGCGCTGGTTCCGCGTCAGCCTGTTTGTTATTTACACACAGAAATGGTGATGTGGCGAAGGCTGTCTATACTCGATCAATACTGAGGCAGGACCGAATCAGACTTCAGCTCTCCAGAAAAAGGCTAACAAACATCAAATCAATAAATACACACAGCAGCGGGCGTGTCAGCCGAAGTCACACTTTATTCAGCTTCATTGTTCACGATGAAGTGACCTCAAAGCAGACGCAGTGTCCCAGAACAGCAGTGGACTACTTTTACTAAAGTTCTGTACTTAAGTACAAAGTTGAAGTACTTTACTTATTTATTATATTATTTAGTAATTCCAACTTTATACTTCTACTCTGCTACATCTCAGAGGCACATATTTTATTTTTTACTTCGCTGCATATGTCGGACAGCTTTAGTTACTTTTCAGATTACAGTTATTCATCCCCTTCCTGTCCAGTGAAAAATTTCATTATCTCCACATGTCTGTGATAAACTGAAGGATGAAGTGTTCCTTAATGTTCTCAGAAAATCCTCCTCCTTTTCCAGCTAAATGAACTATTTAAACCCTCCTTGCATCAGCTGGAAAATCCATCGTTACAACGCTGAAAACAGGCTGTTTGTCTGACTGTTTAGAGATACGTGGTACTCACAGGACAGCGACGCCTACAAACACATGATGATGTTATAGACCACGATGCATACAAAGGAGTTAAAATGAGCTCGACCTTTAACATGTGCAGCAGTAAAATGCGACACACACGTCCAGAATCCAAATCCAGAAACAGATATAAAATACTGATGGAAACATTTTACTGCACTGTGAGTACATTCTGCTGGTAATACTTACATACTTTTACTTAAGTAAGGTTTTGAATGCATGACTTTCACAGTGTGGTATTAGTACTTATTTAATACTTCTTCCACCGCTGCAAAACAACCAGCCAGCTTCTTCCAGCAGCCTGTTTCTGAGAGGACACAAACTCATCGGCTGCTGCAGACCGTCGCACACAGCTCGGATAAATGCCAGACCTCTGATCTGACGAGACGCTGAGAGAAACATGCAAGGACGCTTTTAAAACCGATCAGCAAAATGAGAACTACAAACAAATCCTTGCTCTCTAAAATAATAGGTCAAATATTTGAGTTGCATCAACATTTTTTCCCATTTAATACTGGGTGAGCATTCATGTTTGCCTGCTATCAATATGATGACGCCTCCTGTCAAACCACAGTCCAGACAGTGTTTTTATAATCTTTCATTAATTATTGTTTAAAGGCACTAATGTCTCTGAAGTTTCTGCACCACTGAATCAGTGCAGTGGATCACCCTGCATTAAAGAGCTGCCAACACTAAAAGCATTTCATCAGTCTGGTCACGATTTAGTGTCCAACACCGGTCTGAATCATGTTTTGGCGTTCAAAGACCTTTTATTAGGAAGGAGCCTGTACGTCTGAACCTTTTTGAAGGCAAAGCTAAAATGTTATGTTTCCTATCCCAGAACAGATGTCTTTTTCTATAAACAAGATTATAATAACTTTGTCACAACGAGGACGTTTCCTGAATAACAGAAAAGGTGAAGGCAAAGAGCCAAACGCAGCTGTAATATTTAAAGGGACACATGAATCCTAAACTGTGTATTAATTTTGAAAGGTAATCGTTACCAGGCAGTATTTGAAACACAGACATGATTCAGTTTAAATATTCTTAACAAGTAGATGGCTGCATGTTCTTTTGGACACGAGCTCCTTGCTTATCCGCCGTCACCCCTCTTCTGTTTGATGCGCAGGAGTACAAGAGGAAGCAGATAGAGGAGCAGCGGCAGGCCGAGCGGCTGCAGAGGCAGCTGCAGCAGGAGCGAGCGTACCTGGTGTCGCTGCAGCAGCAGCAGCAGCAGGAGCCGCCGCGGCCGCCGCAGGACAAAAAGCAGCTGTACCACTACAAAGACCAGGCGCCCAGCACCAACGACAAGCCCGCCTGGGCCCAAGAGGTAGCGAGCACGGCACACACACACAGTACGCAAAGCAATTAGTTTCTGGAATACAGTCATATTTTCTTGATGTCAGCGTAGTAATGTGGCTTTAAGACACTGTTCTAGATTATTCTTGAGACAAATTGTTTTGTATTGGACGGGTTTAAACAACATGAAAAGAAAACGCTCACTGCACTTCATGTTTTAAGAAATAATTTAGATTTAATAGTACAGATCTTTAGACACAGCTGAGCTGATCAGGTGAAGATTTTAATGCAGATTGTTAATTGTTAAAATTATTATTGCAGTTATTTACAAGCTGTGTTAAAATGAGGCACAAATAAACAGTTCACTGGTGCACAAACAGCTGTTCAGCTACAGTGACAAAGCTGAGTTGGTGGTAAATTGATCGTTTTAATGCCTAAGATCACAAACACACCGTGAGTAGTTCGAGCTCCCTGGAGGCTACCAGAGTGTTTGTTGATGTTGTCTTTGTAGAGTTTTCTTCCCTCCAGGTATCATCTGTTCTTTACCTGCAGAAGGATCTGTCTCACCTGTGATGATGCCTTCTTCTGTTTTGTACATGTGACAATAATGTTTGTGCGGTGAAATTCCTCGTGTGCGTTTGATGTGATGCTTTTGTCAAATGGGGAGTGTCATTCCAGAAATATTTTAAAAGACAGGATATTTAAGTGAGGCTCTTGTCAAACATGTGAGTAGAGCCCATTTCAGAGACTCTTGTGAGGTAATAAACCAACTTAAGGCCTTCGCTCATCAGCATGTATGTTTGTGAGAACAGAAACGTAACTGTTACTCACTTTTCTGGGCCTTGAGACTTGACGAAGCATTTTGAGATGAAACTCTTTTATGTGTTGAGTGTACATGTTTGGAGGCTTTGCATTTGCATTACAAATCCTCTCGCAGCCTTCAGCGCCGTGATGGAAGTCTGCTTATAGAAATGGCCACGAGACACACCTGAAATCAGGATCAGAAATACTTTATTGATCCCCAAGGGGAAATTGCTGTGTTACAGCTGCTCACCTTGCTAATCAAGGCATTAAAGATATAGAAATATTAATAACGGGGATAAGGGTTGCATGTCTAATGAGGTATTTTTGGTGGCAGGTTTTTATTCAGAAAACGCTGCAGGTTAACCCAGACAAAGATGGGTTTGTTTTCAATATGTTTTTGTCAGAAGTACAGCTTAGAGCTATGCAGCAGGTCAAACTGGACTGCATTTGTAAATAACGGTCAGTAATTCTCAAGTCTAGTCTCTTTTCTGCACACTATTTGTGAAATTCGCTCTGTTACCCAAACAAAGAGGGCCTTGAGAGCAGCTGTGCAGCTAAACAGCAACATTCCCAGTTGTAATCTTTTGTTTGGGTCGAGGAATGAAGACACAACTTTAGAAGAGTCCAGAAGATTCAATTACAATCCACACTTTTTTAACAGTTCTACAGTAAAAGGACTGCATGTTTATTAAGAAGAAAACCTGTTTGTTTGTTTGCAGTCTACATGTTTATCTGCTCCTTGTAAACACTCACCTTACCTCTCCAGGTGATGCGTCGAGCTCAGAGCAACTCGCCTCGTATCCCTCCCAAGAAACACCACTCTTTCAAGGAGACGAAGGACGTCAACCTCGACAACCTCCTCTTACTCCCCGGTTACAAACCCCTTCGCCCCCGCCCCCCTTCCTACCCCGCCCATGACAGTCCCTCCAGGGATAATAACCCCCACATGCCTCAAATCCGTGTCACCTGTGTCCCTGAGTTCTCCCAGCCGCTGAGCCCCGAGTCCAGGGGCCGGACCCCCAGCCGCCGGGTCAGTCGGAGGATGATCAGGCTCTTGTTATCTCCCTCTCCTCTTTTGATCCTGCAGTCTGTCGGGGCGGACTTACAAACCTTTGGGCCGGTGGAATGATTTCCCCTTTAAATCGCTCTTAACATTTTCATTTCTCTAACCAGGTCGACTCACACGCTTTAACTCCGGGGCTGGCGGCAGAAATAATGATAATGTGGACTCCCCCTCCCCCCCTCCCTCCCCGTTTCTCACCCCTTCTTCTCACCATTCCTCACAGGGATCTTTTGATTCATTTCCTCTTTCATTCGGTGCCGTCAGTGCTTCCAGCCAGCTTCTTTCCAAAACTGACACTCACTCCCACATCTTGTATAATAGCGCTGAATCACATTAGGCTTCATTTATTGAAAGTTGAACAAGAATAAGAATCGACGGCAGCACTGGCAGCTCCACAAGGCTGTACATTAGCTAAATGCTTACAGTGACTATGTTAACATGCAGGTTACCAGCGACATTTGCTAGTTTACCAAAAAGCATCCATAAATTCTGAATTTTGACCTGATGATATATGGAAAGAGAAGTTCATCCTGGGTGGGACACAAATGTCTCTACCAGATATCCCAACAATCCATGAAAGCTTAGCCAGTAGTAAAAATAGAAAGACATCACTGTGCTTATGATGAGTGTTAAGCCATAACTACCGCCTTGGACACTGAATTTCCTTTTTCCCCCTATTCATGTCGGTGTGGATGTCATGTCCTCTCTAATGTTTCCTCTTTCACAATTTAATCTCCTCTAAATCTTATTCACTTCACATTTTACAGGTTACTGACACTGACTGGGGGTTTGCAGGGTGATCTGCAGTGATCCTTCCTCATCCTTTTACTGCAGTGGCTCTCAACCTGGTGGCGTTTTAGGACCGTTTTACCGTAATTGTCATAGAAAACAAGCAATAACAAATCATTTCTTGTAAAGCTGAGAATATTTACTTGGTCTGGTATTTTTCTAATGATGAATCAGATTAAAAGAGAACAGAAGGGGAAACTTTTAATCCTGCTTTTGCTAGTTTGTTCCAAACAGGTTGAGAGCTGCTGTTTTATTGCATGATGTGGTGTAACACTAACTTCAACAACTCAAACTAACATCTTTCAGACTTTCTTTACGACCAGGGTTCTCTTAAACTCCAGGTTGCAGGAGTTTTTCCCCCTTTCTTTTATTTATTTATCTTGAAATGTTGTTGAATGTGTTTTAACGTCTAATCTTTCAGCGAGTTTAAAATCCCCAAAAGTTAAGTGAAGTAACACCGGTGTGTGTTTTTTCTAAAGGAGACGTGAGTGTAGAAAAGGCAGGTCTCTGCTCCATGTTTGAACTCTGCTGGTTTTCTTATCACCATAACTCAGGGCCAAAAGCGCACACACTCACATGTGAACACCCCTCCCCAGCGTGTGCACACACATTTAGGGCAGATCTCCCGGCCTGCCCTCTGGTGGCAGCTGGTGGACTGATGTAGGCCAGCTGTAGCTATATCAGTCTGTCTCTCCCTGTGGGCAGCAGAGCACGGAAACTCACTCTCTGTACAGATAGGTCTACCCTCACCTCAGCCTCATAGGATTTCCTCCAGACTCAGAAATATTTCCGTGACACGCAGACACAATGTTCCCCCTCAAACAACAGATGATCACCTTTTAGAACAACGTGCCCGGCTTATGAAATGATTGTAGGTGTGAAAGTGTGGCACGCTGAGGAGGGCAGGCGACGTTAGCAGCTGAGTGAAGCTCAGTGTTTCAAAATTTATAACAGTTAAAACTGAAATGTGCCGCTTCTGAAAATTCTTGACGACAATAATTATTATGTGAACCTCTCCCTCAAAAGCGGGTAACCATGGAGACCTTTACTAATCAGACTACCTTTTGAACTCTGTCAGTAGCACTTTAACTTAATCAATGTCCTTTGTGTTGTTAGTTTAAAATCCCTCCGATTCATTTTCATTCATTTCTTCTCTCAGTATGAAAAAGCCACAGAGTAGTTCTACTGCCTGGCGTCATCAGGTTGTTGGTATGGTTGTCAGCTGCACACATATAAATGCAGATCCAAAGAAATCTTTGTTAAATTTGGGCTACATTTGGTTGGAAAGTGCAATACATACATATAACATTTTCCTGCAGGCGGGCGACCTTATCTGAAGCAAAGACCATCTCTGCTAACATCATAAAACATGATCATGATGAAATGGAAAAAGAAAGAGCAGAGGCTCCATCACACACAGTAAATGCCATATTTATCTAGTAAGGACATTTATCATAAGAAAAAGATATATGAAGACCTGGGTGGTTTGCAAAGAACAAAGAGAGGAGCAGATGTTGAAATCCTCGAGGTTGGCCGACAGCCAGGAGCAAAACACTGGCTGCACTGTATTTCCATGTGAAGCAGCTACCTGTTGAAATATAGTCCCTGAAAGGCTGTTGAACTATTAGTTGCATCTCAGTTTGATCCTATGTAGGTTTATCCTAGATGTCTTTTGACCCGCAAATGACCAGAATTCTAACTGAGCACTTATCTGGAAAGTAAAATAAAGATAAATATAAAATAAAATATCTAAATTTTGCACTTAACTAAACACATTGTGGGTTTTAGCTAAAGCTATTACTCATAATGTTACGGTCTGCCATGGTGCAGACATGGGGCCCATATGCAGTTTGTTTATTCAAAGTAACAGGTGAAAACTTACAGAGACAGCGAAGCAGTATAAAAACCAAGCATCGAGAGTCAAAACAAGGTCCATAAATCCTAATGCCAGAGTGTAAATCCACACGACCGAGTGAACTTTACAAAACAGCGCTAACGCTGGCAGACGAGACACCGGTAGAGACGATGAACTGGCAGCGAGTCAGAGGAGCAAACTACTTAAAAACAGCAGGAGGGGGGGAACGTAACGAGACACAGGTGACTCCAAAGAGACAATCTGTGAGCACATAAAACAGGAAGTGAAACGAGACAAAGACACCAGAGACAGAATAGAACAGGAAACATCAACACCAACCCCAAGACCAAAGTCCAAAACTATTTCATCATTTCTCACATGCAGAGCAGAGCAGAGTAAATTTAATTCAATCTTAATAATAACTCTTTCTTATAAACTTAAACACACAACTCATTACAAATCAGATCCTTTACTGGAACAGCTCAGGATTTACTAACACGTAACACACACCTCACGGCATGCTGTGAGTGACTGTGGTCTGTGTGTGTGTGTGTGTGTGTGTGTCAGGTGGAGGAGCATTATAAGATGAACAGACAGACTTCTCCTGCATTGCAGCATAAAGTCTCCAACCGGATCTCGGACCCGTCGCTGCCGCCCCGCTCCGAGTCCTTCAGCAGCGGAGGCATCCAGCAGGCCCGGACCCCGCCGATGCACCGCTCCGTAGAACCACAGGTGCGTGTTCGACGTCTTTATGCGTGTCGTAGCATGTGACACGAACCTCCATCCCTCAGGGTGCCGTCACAGACTGGAGTTCGGCTTCTTTGGTCGGTGTGAAAGTAGAAAATGTGTGAAGGTGAAGGCGCTCTAGTATCTGTGGGTCTTCTTCACAAGGTAGGAGCTCGATGTGGAAACCGAAAGCGTCTGCTGGGGATTTTAGGATTGCAGCTCTAGTTTTTGTAGATGATGTAGCTCTGTTGGCGCCATCAGACCTGAACAAAGCAGCTGAGATGAAAGATTGAACCAGCAAGTCAGATTTTGTGAAAGCCAGTAGAGTTTCTTGCTCCAGTGAAGGATAAGTGCATTAGAGCATCTCTAATGAGGGAAAGATGAAGGGGGAGATGGTTAGGCGGGCTGGAGCTGTGCCGGAGATGATGCGGGCGTTGTACCAGACTGTCATGTGTGTCAAAATGGAGCTGAGCATGAAGCTGAAGCTTTTGATCTACCAGTTGAACTAGACTCCATTCACAGAAGGAATCTCCTTTTCAGAGTTTGTCAGATTGGAGGTCAGTGGATTTCACCTGGCTGCAGTGAACTGAGGAGGCAGCTGTGCAGGGTGTAGGTCCTCTTGTGGACCTCTGAAAGGAGACGTGGAGGATCTCTCCTGTTGTTCTACTCAGGTGTTAATATAATTTAACAGGACGTGAAGAAACCACTGGATATGAGCTTGCTTAGCAGGAGGACGTTAGTTAATCATCCAAATGGTGTTTTCTGGGTGAGAGACTTTTGTTTTCAGTGCTGTTAGAGGAAATGCCAGTAACTGGACCAAAGGAGCAAACACTCCAGTTTGAACATGGCTGCTGTGAACGCACCCTGAGGCGTGTGTTTCATACCTTCCTCTCCCTCTTTCTCACCTGCTCTCTCTCCTCCTCCTCATCATCACTCCCCCCCCCCCTCCCTCGCATCATTTCCTCTTCCTCCTGAGCACATTGTGTGAAGTCCTCATCCTGCTCTTCCTTCTCAACCCCCCCCCCCCCCCCCCTCGCCTGTTTCCTGCTTGTGTGTGCGTGCCTGTGTCCAGATGGCCCACCTGGTGCAGGTGAAGAGTCACGGTCTGTCAGGGTCCCAGTCTCTGTACGACCCCCACGGCGTGTCCTCCTCCTCGGCGTCACCCTCCCCCTCCCGGCCTCCCATGCCCCGGCAGAACTCCGACCCCACCTCCGACACCCCTCCTCCCCCGCCCCTCTCCCGCCTGGCGCCCCCCCTCGACAAGTTGGACCGCAGCTCCTGGCTGCGGCAGGACGACGACATGCCGCCCAAGGTCTCTGCATGCCGCGACCCGTGTGTCTTTGTCCGAGTGTGTTAACCGCTGTGGAAACTCTTTTTTGTCTGAACTGTGTTTTTGTTTTTGTGTCTCTGTGACTGTCAGTTTAGTTCCTGTGTCTGTCGGAGTCTCTCCTGATAGCTGATGTTTCCTGTTTTTTTACTGTCGTCTGATCTTATTGATTTCAATCTCAAAGGCCACCAACTGCAATAAAGTAAATGGACATAAAAACACTGATTAAAACGGATCTATTTGTACTAAAACACTCTGGGATAATTTACTTTACTAAAGTTGTGGCCTGTATTTTTAATTTGTATGTAGAAACTGCTGCACAGGTGTCTTTTTGTTTGCTCAGTGGTGTTTAGTTTCATAGTGAAATGTCTAGTATGTCTGTTGTATGAGGGTGTTCAGATCAAATGCAAAACAAATTCTTTCCGGCTTTAGTGACACTAATATGACTGCAGGTATTTTCAATCTGTGCCACAAACAGCACAAACACTGACTGTTCAGGCGTTTCTGTTATTTTCCTTTTATTCCTGTTGTGTCTGTACTTTCATGGATTAAAACAGTTAAGACATTTTACACTTGCATGCAGACGCTTTGGCTTCAAATTGTGTGACTGTTGCGAGATTTTCCACTCACATCTTTGTATAATTCCTTTTGTGCCGTCTCTACAATTTGATTTGTTTTCAGTCTGAACACCTCTTTAAAAAAATGTGAAACTGGTTAGCCAGAGAAATTAAAACCAGACCAGATTACTGCCAGACATTTTGTTCTATTTTAGGGCCATTTTCCTGTTTGCTGTGAGAGAAACAAATGTTTTTCAGACTGTGAATGGGAACCCAGTAAGGTCAGAGGGAAAGTAAAATCCAAATGATTTAATTATTATTTAACTTTAAGTGCACACAAAGGGAGAGAGTGACGTCAGTAAACAGACTGAAGGGTCTTTACAGTATCAAAACGTGGGTCCAGAGACCCCCAAATGTCCATCAGAGGACCCATAAAAAGAGGAATTTTCAGTTTGATATTTAGTCCTAACAGCTAAAGGTTGATGTAATAATGTTTTTGTAGTTGTCCGATATGAAAAAGGAGGTCCTGACCCGGATGTGTGTGCTCCCCAGGTTCCTCAGAGGACGACCTCCATCTCTCCTGCTCTGGTCAGGAAGCACTCTCCTGGAAATGGACCTGGCCTTGGACCTCGGGCTGGAGCGCACCTCATACGGGCTAGGTACACACACACACACACACACACACACACACACACACACACACAGGTTTACCCTAATACCTCATAGCGGCCAGCTTTTTGAGATGAGTCCCTGTTTTCTTTAAAGCTGTACAGTTTTTCTTAACCAGTCACGTAATCAAGTCTTTGTCCAATTGCTGAACTTCTTCTGAGTCACGTGACTTTTGCTTAGAACCCTGGTTTACTTAAAACCTGCTAATATGAATAAATTTTGGGGTTTTGTGTTAAATAATTCCGGAAACTGTTTTTGTACCGTGTCCTGTTAGTGTTACACACACTCACGCTAAATTCAACAGTTTCCCGCATCAATGAAACGGTGTTGTGTTTGTGTTGCCCTAGCAACCCTGACCTGCGGCGGACCGACGTTTCCATGGATACGCCGCTGAAGAGGACGAGCAGCGGCAGCTCCTCCAGCTCCAGCACCCCGAGCTCCCAGGGAGGCTCCAACGAACGAGGTGCACACTCATGTCTGTGCTTCTACACTTGTGAGGGCCCTCAGTCATATGATGACTCGCTGAGTCTCTAAACGTTACTTTATTTAACACTAAAAGGGACTCACCATGAATACAGGACACATAGCAACACGCTAGATGACATAAAAAATGCCCTTAATTTCCCCCAAACATCCACACTTTACCTAAATGTCTACACTTTCAGAAAGCGTTCTCAATTTTCCAAAACATCCTTTCTTTTTTTTTCAAAAAAGATTTTTCCAAGAAATATCCTGACTTTTTGAAAATGTCCTCGCGCCCTCTAAAATGTCCTTGTGTAGCCAAAAACTGTTTTAAAGAGGTGGTATTCTGCTTTTTGGCTTTTTCCCTCTCCTTTATTGAGTTGTATATCTTTTTTGTGCATGTAATAGGTTTGCAAAGAAGTCCAGCCCAAAGGGAGTTCCCATCTCCCACAGAAAACTCTGCTCTGAACTGCCTGAAAACAGCTCGTTTGTAGTCCAGTTTGTCTGTGACGTCACAGGGATGAAAGCTAAATGCGCCTCATATAACGCTCGCCAAGCGGCTACTCCGACACGCCCTCAAAAACACCGGTGTAAAAACAGCGAGCTGCAGCACACAGCTCTCCTCTCCTTCCAAACACCAGCTACCCTCCAGGCAGTCAGTGGACATAAAGTTGTTCCTGTGATGTAGAGACAGAGCTCAGTTAAAACTTTATGGATGAAAGATACTTTTGTTACAGATTAATAACTCACCACTCTGAAACTCTTGCTCCAGTCCATGTTGCCAAGCTGGTCGGCAGCATGTACAGCTGAACCGAAGCTGTTTCCTGGCTTCTCGCTGACCCGCCCTACTCTGCTTCTGATTGGCTAGTAGTCCTTAACTAGGAACTGAGCATGTGCAACTCCCAACAAAGATCATTTAGAGAAAAGATGTATCACTCCATAGCTAAAATGAAGCCTTCAACACAGGGTGAAAAGAGGAGCTGCAGCAATGTGCAGTATGACAAAAATATGGTGTTTTTTGTAAACCTGTTTTGGTACAACCTCTAAATAGGATTATGAACCTGAAAATGAGCATAATACCGCCTCCTTAAAAAACAAGAACCAGGAGAAGCTCGTGAACCTTCACACTGGCTTCCAAAAGTTATAAATAAGGTAGTGCTGCGCAACGATTAAAATTTTTAATAACAAATAAGGAGCTTTTTACCAGCAGTATTCCTTTTACACAGCAGCAATAACATATTTCTTGTAAATCTCAAATTAATCATTAATGTTTTCAAATCAAATATTGAATCAAAGCTATTGGCCACTGCCAGGGCTTCACCTTTTATCCAGCTTGTTAAAACAAGAGTCCAGAGCCACGATCAGAACATCATAACAGGCCCCCTCTGAGCAGCAGGTTAACATACAGCCTGTAAATCTGTTTTCTTGAGGTTTTTTCTGGGCAGGTATCTGCAGAAACATTTTTCTTTTATCAGGGAGCAGCAGAAACGGTTTCTGTTCAGTAGCAAGTGTCCCTGTTCCCCTGTCCCCTGGTTTGACTGTATGTCTATTCAGAGCCAGAGAGCAACGGACTTTCAAAATAATAATCATTAACGTGCGATAAAATGATGCCCTAACCTTTGACTCTTCTGTTTCATGTGCTTTTGGTTAAATGTCTGTTTCAACTAAACTTTTCTTTCCTTTATTAAATTAGGAGCAGCTGCAGTGTGTATTACTGCACTGTAACTGCACTGATACTATGAAGTACTTGTCTTATAAAGACAAACTTCATTTAAAAAGGATTAAGTATATTACTTCTTTTTACCATCTAGACGTTTCTAGGTCAACTCTTGGCCTGTTCCAGACACACATTGTTCTTATTTTGAAAACATGATTTCATTCTTCTTTTCTTTCTTAGCACATTTATAGTTTTGGAGGTTTTTTTCTTCCGTTTATGTTTATGTCTGATTTCCAAAACAATTCTCGATGCTTGCGTTTGTGTGTGTTCAGGTAATTCAGCCATTAAGACTGACGGCTCGACACTTTCTTCCCACGAGACCAAAGACGACAGCAGAGAAGTGACACGACCCAGCAGGCCTGCAGTGAGTGCGCGCACACAAAAACTCGAGTGTCAGCGTGTAAACAGGCTGTTTGTGTTGGAGAACATGTGAACACACTCTGACGGACAGGCCGACTCTTCTCTCTGAAAATAACCACGTTGCTGTTCATTTTCACTCTCTTCCTCTCTCTCTCTGCTCATCCTTCCCTCCATCCCTCTTTTCCATCGTCCTTCAGAGCTATAAGAAAGCTGTAGACGAGGTTAGTGACATTTCTCCTCCTTCACCCCTCCTCCTGTCTCACCCCCATCTCCCTCCACCTCTCAGTGAAATCTCCCCCCCGCACTCGTCTGTCCCCTCACACAGTTCAGCTACAGAAGTCTCAATCAATCCTCAGCTCTTGCCAAACGCAGGCGCGCTCATTCCTTTCAGTGAGACCGCTGTGTTAGCACAGCGGGGACGGTGACGAGAAGGCCTGAACAAATCAATAATGTCCGGCATTAAAACAAAAAATAACGTGCAGCCAAACACATGCAAGCACACATTCCTGGTAGACTGCTTTGTGATGTGAATGGCTGAACTCTGCTGTATAGAAGATAACATAGTATAGAAGATAACATAGTTCCTCATAGTGGTATAGATCTAGGTACAGTGTTCTGATTAAACTCAAAGTCCGTTTATCTCACACATGGGGGAACGACAGCGGGCGTGTTTGCATATCATTCCTCCCCCATGGATCCCCTCTTTTCTCTCCTCTGATTAGATGATGTTGACTTTTCCTCTTGTGTCAGACGGAGCTGTCAGTTACTGTAGGATTCACTTTTCTTCCTGTTATCACTCTACATTCACGCTCTCTCTGTCTCTCTCTCATCAGGAGGAGTTGGTAAGATAACCCCCCTCCCCATTCCTCCTCCCTCCACCACCTCGTGTTGTTCCCCTCACTAAAACCTCTCACATGCACAACCCCTTATCTCAGAGGCCTGAACTTTAACCTTTGGCCCTCCTGCACCGAGGCATGATGGTAGACTCTGTCCCTGCTCCTCTTCTCTCTGCACTGTCCTGCTGCTCGCTGCCCTCCCCACTGTGGACGCTCAGTAATGAGCTCTAAATGAATCTTACTAACCGCTTGCTTTCTAAATAGTAAAACAGCCTTTTATGTGTCTGTTCTGCTGGTTTTTAAAGCTGCGATTTCGGGCCATACTTTAAAAAACAAGAACCAGGAGAAGTTGTTTACTCCTGCTCGTGAACCTTTACACTGGCTTCCAAAAGGTTATAAAGAAAGTTTCAAGTGCTGCGACTAGTTTATAAACCCTTAACAGATTTGTGATGTACCTGCTCCACACAGACGGAAACACTTCCCTAACGTTTTTTAATAATTAATAACTCTTCTGCTTCATGTGCCTTTGGTTAAATGTCCTTTCAACTAAACTTTTCTTTCCTTTATTAAATTAGGGTCAGCTACAGTGTGTATTACTGCACTGTAACTGCACTGATACTTCATTTCTGGGCCGTTATATTTAGTCTATTAATATTTGATTTTCATTGTAATGCAAATTTATGTAAACTGTTCTGAACTTGTTCAATATTAATATAAATACTACAATACTATTACATTTTATATTATCTATTTATAAATGCTATGAAGTACTGGTCTTATAAAGACAAAATGAAATTAAATACACTACTTATATTAACATTTAGAAGTTAGTATGGTTAGCCTTTTTATATACAGTCTCTGCTCTAAGCCTATTTTATACACACATAGTTGTGTGTATAAAACACTCTTCTAAAGTTGATTTTCTACCATTTCTTTCTCTGCACATTTATAGTTTATAGTTTTAGAGGTTTGTTTCTCTCACGTTGGATGGCTGTTTTATGGTTTACACGCTGCCGCGCACACTGTGGCAATGCAGGAAACTGTCCGACGATGTAAATTTCTTTTCATTAATCAACACTTTACTAAACTAATGAAACACACTGTGTGCTGTTTAATATTGAAAAGACAATCTTACATCCCACAAGACTGTTGGGCTTCAACAGTGATACATCCTTTGACCAGCTGTCACAGAGCATAAATTAGATATTCATGCAATAAACAGCTTCCAAGCGTGGACAAATCCCTTAACATCTTACTGTAGAACTACCAGAAGTGAAGTGTTGAAGTGTTTTTCTTTATTTAAAGGGTAAAACTGAATTTAACGCAGTGCAGCTCTCGGGCTTCTGTGCTGCTTTCCGATATGTTTTCTCCTGTAGATCAACTTTGATCTCATGTAACATCATCACTGCTGAGTCAGCACACAAGCAGATGTGATTTGGTCCTTTCCTCCTCTTTTGTTTCTTTAGTTTGGGGAAGTAACCTCTTTAAATGTGCACGTGGCACCTTTTCACCTTAATGACAAATTAATTAATTTGAATTCATTCATTCAGATTCCTGTGTTTCAGCAGGTTTTCTGCACATGTTCAAAACTTTCTGCACAATCAGAATCTCTCCCCCCATACTGTGCTCTCTGACATGTCGAGAAAAAAGTCGTAATATTACGAGAATAACGTCGTCATTTAATGAGAATTCATTGTGCTCATTAAAAGTCTAGCTGCCCTACACTCTCTTGTGCATTATGTTACTGCTCCGCTGGCCGTATCCCCTTCAGACTGTCTGTCCAACACAGTTTGGGACTGTATGTTAGGATGACTGACAAGGAGTTAAAACACGGAAAACACTTCTGATCACAAATCCACACATGTTATCTTCATGTCACCCGGCTCTCGTCACACCCCTCACGTAGCTACTAGGCAGCTGTTTAAGAACAATTATAAAGTAAAACAAGTCACACGGAGGTTTAGCTTTTCTCCATAAATCAAACTGTTGTTTTTTCGGGCCCCCAGGACCTGACAGCTCTGGCCAAAGAGCTCAGGGAGCTGAGACAGGGGGAGGAAACCAGCCGCCCGCCCGTCAAAGTGACGGACTACTCTTCATCCAGCGAGGACTCTCACAGCAGCGAGGACGAGGAGGGAGAGGGCGGGCCTAATGACGGGACAGTGGCTGTCAGTGACATACCACGCATCATGTGAGTATTGGTGATCCTGATCAAATCCAGCAATCTTTTTCCCCGACTAAAGGAAGGAGCTGCAAGAAAAGTTAAAGCATCATTTTAGTATTTTAAAACCCGGGCCCTATTTTCACATATTTTGGTGTCAAAATGACTAGTGGGCTCAAAAGGAGTGGCTGCAACGTATCCCTTCAGAATAAAGTCCTTTAAAAAGGGCTTTTTTTTGCCAGCGACGGGCTCAGACTGTTCAGACTGTCGCTCTGAAATCTCACGAGAAGCTAGTTATCGCTGGAAGTCGACTGTGGAAACGAGGGAGAGGAGTTTGTTGCTCCAACACAATGAACTCCTCTCTCCAGGTCTGACTCACGTTTCCACCGGCGTCTTCCTGCAACGACTCGCCTCTCGCGAGATTTCAGAGCGAAACTCATTTCAACGCCAGAGACATGGGTTGCAAGTTAGTCATTGCTAGCAACATGTATGCATCTACTTTGTATACTTTATAAAGCTTCATGTTTTTGTCCCGGTCAAATAAACAAAAAAAATTAACTGAAAATAGGACCCAGGTTTAAAAATACTGAGATTATCCTTTAAGGAACAAGGACATGATCCCCCACTGGCTTCCCACACACCAACACGCTCAGTGGCCACTTTATTAGTTCAGAGCCACAATAATTAATATTTTATGTTAGCAATGGATCAAATAACTATGTATAATGTGAAAGGTGTCATTGGCGCCTAGTGTCATTATACTTTGCTAGAAGCTGGAAAATCGGGGATTTGTACCTTTATTTTAGGCCGAATTTGTACCGCTGAATTCATCCTGATGGTGAATCAAAGGTTCAGTTTTGGTCCCATGTGAGGTGATTAAAGTTTTACTTTACTACCTGATACACGTTTTACTTTATGGAACCACCTTCAGCAACATAATGAGTAAAATTCACCTGTATTTTTACATAAACTGAAACTTTAAGGTTCATATGTTGTTAATAAAATGAATTTATGGGACAAGGTTTAGAAAATAATGAGCATGACGATCATGGAGACGCATATTTAAAAGAATATTGAGTAAAAAAATGTAAATGAAAAGATAAACAATAAAAAAATAATTATAAATTGACGTCTCCCTTTCAGGCCAGCGAGTCAAGGTACCAACGAGTCCTTCAGCATGATGGGAGGTCAAAACGACGCCCACGACGACTCGTATGGAAACAGCTCCCAGGACAGCACCCTGATGATGCGCGAGGTAAGCCGCCTCTCAGTTCCTGACCTTTGACCTGTAGCCTCGCTGACTCCACAGGATCCGCCGCTCGCCGCTCAGACACACATTCATTCACCAGCTCTGCATGCCTGGCTGTTTCCTGTTTTTGTTCTGGCTTGTGAGTGTGAATAACACGCACACACACAGCGGGCGTGGCGTGTGGATTAGGCTTTGACCACATGTTCCCCCAAATGACAAAAAAACAAAACTCAAAATCAACGACTGAGCTTAATTCCAAGGCCAGATGATATTATCTAAAAGTATATATCTCGATAAATGTCCACTTCCTTCTTAATAAATGTAACCATAAGCATCTTTTAATACATCCGTATCTGACGTGATGGCTCCCTTTCTGTTAACTACAGTCTAAATCTGGACTTTGGGCTGATTGGTTGGATGTTGGAGCCTTTTATCAGTTTAATTATTTGATAATCAAACTATTTGTTATTTTAAAACTGTGCTGAGAGTACATTTAAAAAGAGATTCACAATGTCTGTAATTAAACAGATGTGGTTCATTGTCCAGCTCATGAACCAGTGATTCAGTTTACTTTATTGTTGGAGAACTGGAGAGCACTGCAACTAATGATTGTTTCCATTATAAATTAGTCTGCTGATTATTTTAATTGATTTTTCAGTGCATTGTTTAGTCTGTTATGTCAGAACAAAGTGAAGATGTTCATCACAGTTTCCCAAGCCCAAATTGATATTAATTCAAATTTTAATTTTCCCCAACAATCAATTGAAAAGCCAAAATATATTTGTTTCATTCGCTGAACTCACCCTGACAGTGTTTGGGACAAAACTGTTTATTTAAACTAGTATGAATATTACTTGTATAAAAATGGGAATAACGTGAATAGAGAGAGACAAAGAGAGACCACCGTAGAAAGGATGAAAGCCAAAGGTTACCGTAGTTATTTAGACTTGAATTCTTTTTTATGAAAAAACATAATTAACAATTATTCTTTTGATTGTCGGACTCTTATGAACTAAAGTAAAATAAGCGCCAGGCGTCTAACTGGGACTAAGCATTTAATTGAAGTTTTACAGTTTACTCTCATAAAAGATTTAGAAAAGCAGCAAATATTCACATTTGAGAAGCCAGAACCAGAGAATATTTGAAATTTTTGCTTAAAAAGTGACTTTACTAATCATTAATTGATCATTTCAAACTTCTTTACAATTAATTTCCAGTCATCATCTTAATAATAATCCCAGCCATGTGTTGTGTGTCCATGTGATCCATATTGTTGTTATTACAGATGTTGTATCTAGTTGTTACCCGGGTCTTAGAGGAAGGTCTTAGTGTCCTGTGGTGGTCTTTCTTTGTTTCCCTCCTGAGCTATGGAAGATAATAGCATCACTGTTGGTCTGCCAGAAGACAGATTAGTCTAAGTAGGCTGTTGTGAGTGTGCCAAGCGCTGTATGAAACACAGACATGTATGAAGGAGTTCCCTCTGGGTTCAGCACCCGTCTGCCCCCCTTCTAAAAACCTGACATGTCAATCACAGCCTCGCTGCACAGTAGCCCGCCCCTCTCTCTCTTTTTCCAGAAACATAGGGAACGAAGGCGGAGCTCTACCGCCAGCAATGGTTTTCCTGGCAACGCTAATCTGTTCGCTGGCAACGCCAATCTCCCTGATTTGGTACAGCAAAGCACCTCCCCTCTGGTCTCCCCTGGCGACGCCTCTGGGGCCCAAGTAGGTGGAGCAGCACCCAACTGTCGGCCCCCTGAAACCCGCTTATACCTGATCCTGATAGACCCGATCACCTGTTTCCCCCGCTCACCCTGTCACACCCACCCTGCCTACAAACCTGTCACCAACCAGCTGTTTGGTTCTTTACCAGGGCGGGAAATTACCAGCAGCCACCAACCAGCAATAAAACAGTAGACTGTGGGTTTTGATGTTGAAGTGGGAGCAGTTACTGTGGCGTGTTGGCAAAAAGAATAAAATGTGCCATGTGTAATATATAAATCAGTAAACGATCAGTGATTTTAAGATGTTAGTGTTGCGTTTTGAGTCCATTTGAAGAGAAATCTGAGGATCTGAGACTATTAGTTACAGATTAATCAGTGTTTCCCACATGCTGAGTATTCATTTGTGAATTCTCTTTGAGAGTTAACTTGCAAAACAGAGTAATTACAGAAGTAATTTTTTCCCGTTTTATGTTCACATGATTGCAACCTTTTCAGCAAACATTTGAATTAGTCTACAGTTTTAAAGGAAGACATAACGTGGCTGGAGCTGAGCAGCGAAATGTGGAAGCACTGCGTAAATATTTGGATTAAACAACTATGCAAAACGTAGAAATCTGCCAGTCTCCATCTACCAAATTAGTTTTGAACGAAACTCAAATTATTCTATCAAGAATGCATTTGTGACGCATAACCAGAAAATGTTTTTAAACAGCTAAAACAATTAATAAAGTATGAACATGTTAATTTCATCAATCAACTCATCGGCCAGCTGACTAGTTTTTTGCTGCTCCACTCAGCCTCATCTCGTTTCTACCTCTTTGCATCACAGAGCAACAGGGTTTATAGGAAATGAGAGTCTAAGCATGAAAAATCTAAAATGACAGCATGTGGCATCTTTAATTTCCTGCCCTGTTCTACTTAGATCTGTCCCGCTTTGACTCCAGTGTTTTCCCCACAGATGGAACAAACTGGATTTCTTCCCTCCCTGCTCCACTCGTTCGATCCCTCTCTGTCTCCCTCTCTCTCTCTGTTTTCCAGCCTCTGATCCAGAAAGTGTCCTCCACCCTGAGCCCATGGTACAGGTAGCTGACAAAATAAAAGGAAACCTGATGAATGTGGGATTATACAGGATTTCATTATCATGACGAATCGAAAGAAAGAAACAGGAATGTGTTGAATCCCTGAGTCCAGAACGAAGAGCGTTAAAGAGTTTTTTTGTGGCTCACCTTCACCCAAAAGCCTTTACTCAACCCGCTGCGTTTCCTTTATTTTAGCAGCTGCCTGTTTCATTAAATTTTCTCAAAACTAACAAACCATCAGACAAACATGAGACCGACTGTAACCTGTGTTTCTGTGGTGTGCAGTACGGGATGGGAAGCGGCGGAGGCTCCAAGGCTTCCTTCACACCGTTCGTTGATCCGAGGGTGTACGGCACCTCCCCGACTGACGACGACGATAACATCTCTGCCTCAGGTACGCTTCCTCTCTCTGAAACGGGTCAAGATACGAAGCTAAAGGATCGCGAGACAATTGCTGGTTGGAAATACGTTTAAAAAAAAACATTCTGCTTCACAAAATTATGTTTATTTCTCAGATTTTCTGCACAAAATTAGTGAAGAAAAAACAGTTTGAGAAGGAAAAATCACTTACTGATTGACTTCGTAGACTCATTTATAGATTGCATTTAAAGCTCTGTTCACGTTGTAGACCAAGCACATTTTATGTAGAAGAAAACAGACGGCTTGTTTCATTTCTTACTCCTTCTGCCAAAGATTTGTTTCTTCTTGTTAACGATGAAATGATTGGGATGCATCGTTCATCATCACAAATATGATTTTACGGTTTCATAATTATCAATTTGTAAACAAAATCTTTTTGTTATATTATTATATATATTTGTATTTTTGTCGAAATCACAGTAGTTGATCTGTGCTGAAGATTTTGGTTAAACCAATGAATTAATTGTAAAACTGAGAAAAACCTTAGGTTAATAATTTGTACATTTAGTCACATTTACATTCCTTGGGCTTGAAATAAATACAACCTTATTGATGTTTTTCCACTAGATATCAGAAAGCCAGAGGTCATCCATAACGACACAGTAAATGCACTCAAGGCACTGTAAGAAACTTGTAAAAGTAAAATCATGTGCTGTATGTCATACGTGCAGCGCTGTTTGCTGATGAGCTGCTGAAGCAGGAGCAGGCGAGGCTCAACGAGGCCAGGAAGATCTCTGTGGTCAACGTGAACCCGACCAACATCAGGCCGCACAGCGACACCCCGGAGATCCGCAAATACAAGAAACGCTTCAACTCTGAGATCCTCTGCGCTGCTCTCTGGGGTGAGGCAGTCAACAAAACACCTTCACAACGGGAATGTTAATCATCTGAAATCACATAGGCTGTAAAACAGACATTTGTGTGTGTGTGTGTGTGTGTGTGTGCGCAGGAGTGAACCTGCTGGTGGGGACGGAGAACGGCCTGATGTTGCTGGATAGAAGTGGTCAAGGAAAAGTTTACAACCTGATCAATCGACGGCGCTTCCAACAGATGGAAGTCCTGGAGGGACTCAACGTCCTGGTCACCATCTCAGGTTGGTATGACTCGTAAAAGCCTGCAGCCTGATCAGAGGGGCAGCTGGTGATCAAATTTAACTTCCTAGTGTTGGTGTCTAGACGGTCCCTTTACATTGGCCGTGAAGTTGATGCTCAAATGAGTTTTGAGACGTAAGTTTCTCCACGTGGACGTGCTGTGATTCTCAACTTCTCTCGCAAACTACCTCACAACTATCTCAACTATCTTTCACGTGAGCAAACAAGTGCAACAGTTCAGGTGAGACTGTTGTGTCATGTGACATTATCTCCACATTTACACGATTATTGCGTATCCCCTCCATCTTTGGCGGCAGGCTCTACACTCAGCCGTTTATAACGCCCGTTTAGCCTTTTTGTTGCTTGGTCGTCAGTGTTTCCTGTTGCCCTTGGTTACCAGAGAAGACACTGAAAATGACGGAGATGTTTCCATTTATGGCAGATTTTACTTTTCTCTGCGCTCCCTGGTCAGATTTGAATGTCTGGGATGACGACATCAAAACGCACTGATGCAATAATAAGTCACATTGGACGAGTGTCATCGCTGAAATGTCAAACCTGTACGTTTAAAACAGATTTACACACAAAGAGAATATTATTTCTCTGAATTGTCTTCCTTGTTGTTTTCTTTCCAAACCAGGGAAGAAGAACAAGCTGCGTGTTTACTACCTGTCCTGGCTGAGGAACAGGATATTACACAACGACCCTGAAGTGGAAAAGAAACAGGGCTGGATCACTGTTGGGGAGCTGGAGGGCTGCGTGCACTACAAAGTCGGTACGAAATCAGCGTGTTAACACACCCACATTATGGGGACTTATAAGGTTAAGAGTTTGGGGCTTTAAGCTTTAATTTCCTCTCTAAATATTTTAAATCCTTAATCTGTTGTTCTAAATTCACATTTTCTATCCCAAATTCAAAGTATTCAAAGCAACAAGAGTCCATATGTGTTTTTTAACTGCAGTTTAAGCACAGTTTGGTATAATGTAAAACTGGTTAATAGCCCGGGTTTTTATTTGCTTCAGTCACTGAACTCACCCTGCTTATTTTTTGGCCCATGTTACAAGTTACTCAGAAATTGTAATAAGTTACTAGTTACTAAGTAATAATATTTCTTTACTTATTACTAGAAAGTAGTTACGTTACTTCGTTACCTTACTATTTTACTTTCAATAATCACGCATTCACGTCAAGGATGGTGCGTTCAGTAACGCAGTAATGCGGCGTTACTAAGATTAATAACTGTAATAATATTATTGTTTGGAAATTGTAATCCGTTCTTTCTGAGATCGCTTTTTCCAACAAATTTGACAGTATTTCCCCGGGGAGTGCAGTAACGGACAGTTTGTCGGACTTAGCAACAGTAACTAAGGGGGGGCGGGGCTTAGCGAAGGGTTAATTACTGGGGAAAGCGCATTACTGCCCAGCACTGTTTGGGACAGGCCTATAATTCCTTTCACACAAAACTCAGCAAAGGTGGGAAATAGGCTTCTATGAAATGGTTTATTTAAACCAGTATGAATATAACCTAAAACAAAACTGAAAAAAAACTTTTTGATTCTTTTGATCGGCGGACCCTTACACACTAAAAGAATACGAATTTTTTTCATCTCTTCTTTGAATGAAATCTGAATGAATTGGACTTTGGTGCTCATCTAAGCAGCTTAGCTCAAGCAGGCGACCCGGTGGGCTTTAAGAGCCTTTAAAAACCAGACCAGGCTTCTAATTGAGACCTGCGTTTATTTGCAGCCACACCACAGCAGAAAGGGGATGAAATTGGTTTTATGGTTTATCGATATATTGGTGCTACATATCTGACTGTTCTGACGCTGCTCTGCTCTCCTCTACTCTTCCCCTGCAGTGAAGTACGAGAGGATTAAATTTTTGGTGATTGCTCTGAAGAACGCAGTGGAGATCTACGCCTGGGCGCCTAAACCTTACCACAAGTTTATGGCCTTCAAGGTAAGATGATAAAAGTGGATAAAAGACCTCTTTTGTTTTTGAGAACATGTGGGCTAACAAGACAGAAGCAAACGAGCAGCGTGATGTGGAATTATTTTCTTGAAATATATCAGTCTGTGTGGAATGAATGAATATAATATATAAGTTTCACTTTTTGAATGGAATTACTGAAATAAATCAACTTTTTGATGATATTCTAATAAATGACCAGCACCTGTAACTCGAACCCACACTGCCGATATGTCAACGTAATTGTTCAGTAAAATTTCTTCGGTCTTTTGACGTATTAGGCCGAACAGCGAAAGTGCTTTTGTTGTTATTAATAATATTATTTGAATTTCGGTGGCCGAACATTCAGGACGTTCTGCCTCGGGTACAAGGAAAGCAAAGTAAACTTTGAACTGAGGACTTTTAGCTGTTGCAAAGTATTTTTAAATTGAGTGATTGTTACTTTTACTTAAGTAAAGAAGTCTGAATACTTCTTCTAGGGATTCTGATTTCGGATATCTGCCAGAATCTGCAGGTATCAAATAGTTGGATCGGGTGTTGGTCACAGGGGGGCCGATCCATTCAAGTTCAATTACACGTGCACTACATGATGTTGACTTCCGCATGAAATAATGATTCCCAGTCTCTTCCTCACAGTGAGGAATACAGCTTGTTAATTTTACACTGGTATTAGATCTGTGCTTGGCATCGGCCGATACCCAAAGCCAAAGGTTTTGGTAGCGGGACGGAAAAAGTCGGATCTGTGCGTCCATAACTTCTTCCACCGCTCAAATAGGTTGCACAGTTTCCATTTATCCTATTTAAATTACCTCGGGTGTTTAATGAATCCCTCTCTCTCTCTTTCTGTCTGTCTGTCAGTCGTTCACTGACCTGCAGCACCGCCCCCAGCTGGTGGACCTGACTGTGGAGGAGGGGCAGAGGTTAAAGGTCATCTACGGCTCCAGCGTTGGCTTCCACGTCATCGATGTGGACTCTGGGAACCCCTACGACATCTACATCCCCTCACATGTTAGTCTCTGCGTGTGTCTGAACGTTGTCCTGCCATTTCAGTCGTCATCAGGACGTTTAAACATTAAGTGCATGTTTAAATTAATACTGACTAATACTGAGGTAACGTTGTTTTTAATGAATGAAAGGGTGAGAGAAAGCGAGACTGGGTGAGGTAGTGAGGGAAAACATGAAATAATGAATACTTGACTGACAAGACAACAAACGAAATGGTATGAATCAGTAAATAAGTTAATGAATGAATGAGTGATTTGAGTAAATGAGCAAGACAGCGAAGGAGCGAATGATCAAGCAAGCAAAGGAGGGAGTGAGTGAGTGAGTGAATTAATAAATACATGATGGTGTGAGCGAGTGTGCAAAGCAATGACTACACGGTGAAAAGTGACTTGGATTGTATAAATAAATGACTCACTGACTGGATGAATGAATGGATATGGCAGTAAGTGAATGAGTGAGTCACCAACAGAGTGAATGGTTGAGTGACTTTAAGAGTGAGAAAGTGAGTGAGTGAATGAAGAAAGTCAGTGAGTGAAAGAATGAATGGATAAGTGAGGTAATGATTAAAAGAATGAATACATAGATGAGTTAGTGAGTGAGCAATGCAGGAATGGGTGAGTTAATGAAGGGATGCATTAATTAGTGAATGATTGAAAAAGTAAGCTGTGAGTGAATGAGTGAATGAAGTGCGTCAATAATTGAATAAGTGAGTAGGTTGAGTCAGAGAATAAAATTATTTGTGCCAATATACTGTTTAGATGAAGGAATGGGTGCGTTAATGAATACGTGAATGAGTGACTGAACAAAGGAATGGTGGGGTTAATGAGAGAGTGAGTACATGAGTGAGTGAACCGGTAAGTGAGTAAAGAAATAAATAAGTTAATAAGTAAGTAAGTGCGTCAGTAAATAAATTAGTGGATGAATCATTAATTGAGTGTGTGAGTGAGTAAATGAATGAGTGAGTCAAAGAGTCAGTAATTGGGTAAATGAATAAATAAGTTAATAAGTAGGTACATCGGTAAATAAATTAGTGGATGAATCATCAATTGAATGAATGAATGAATGGCTGAGTGAATGAATGAGTGAGTCCAAGAGTAAGTAAATGGGTAAATGAGTGAGTCAACAAATGAATAAATAAAACATTAAATTAATTCATTGATTCATCCATCCATAGTCACTGATTTTAAGGGACTGATTAATTGAAGGAATGTGTGCATGAATGAGTGATTAAACAAAGTAATGGTGGTGTAAATGAGTGAGTGACTTTACAGTATTCATGTGTCTGAGTGTGTGAGTGAGTGAGTAAATGAATTAGTAAGTAAATAGGTGCATTAGAGAATAAATTAGTGGATGAATCATTGAGTGAGTGAGTGAGTGAATGGATGTGAGAATTATTGCATTAAGTAACAGCTGTGTGAGTGAGTGAATGTGGGCGAATCTGTGTCCTCCTCTAACCCTGGTCTGGTTACAGGGAGAGATGAACGGGTGAGGAGACGGTACCGCCTCACATTGCTTTTCATGAATCACGCTCTGCTCATGTCTGTTTCCATGGCGATTGCGTGGCTGAGGAGCGGGAGCCTCTATTGTTGCAGCAGTTTCTTCTCTCTCAGGGGGGAAAGGGGGGGTGAAGGGTGGGTGAGGGTCCAGGCCCCCCCTGTAGGCTCACGGGCAGCTCCTAATCCCCTGCCCCCACCCCCTCCAACCCCCTCCCGTGTGTCGCCCCGGCAGATTCAGGGTCAGGTGACCCCGCACGCCATCGTGGTTCTGCCCAAGACGGACGGCATGGAGATGCTGCTGTGCTACGAGGACGAGGGCGTCTACGTCAACACCTACGGACGCATCACCAAAGACGTGGTGCTGCAGTGGGGCGAGATGCCCACCTCCGTCGGTACGTCAACCAATCAGCTCGCTTCTCCCTGACCCCTGACCTCTGACCCCTCTATAAGCGGTCTCAGCAGATCATCTTTCACCCTCACTACTATCTACCACACCTCCTCCGTTCAAAGCAACACTCCTCTCTCTCCTCCTGCCTTTTGCTTTCAGTCACACCTTTAAACAAGAAGCCAGACTGCAGTCTCACCTGTTTCATTTACTGCTTAAAGGGATACACCTGGTTTTTGGGAGGTTGAACAGACCGTTCCGCTTTATTTGGTCAAGTGATGAGACAACAAGGGGCCAAAACCATCCATGTGAACCCGACGGCTCCGTCGCTTCATGCTAACACTTTCACTTACACCGTGTTGAGTGATATCATTGATAAGAACCTGCTCGGGCCTTTAATGTCTTTTGCATGAAGGTTGCATGGTGCAAAACAAACTGGGAGTGGGGCAAATATATAACTAGCTACCACATTCTCGCATTATATGCCAACAGTGACATTTTTGACAAGGGGATGCTTAAATTTAGTTATTAAAGATTTGCTGGCATTATAAGGAAAACCAAACTGTTAGATAAAGCAAACTTAAATCTTGACTTGATGATGGTGCAAGAGGACAAGTCGAGGGATAACCAAAGTTCACAAAGACCGTAAATGTCTGCGCCGAGTTTTCCTTACAATCCATCCAACAGAGACTCCAGAAGTGGGTTCATCAGAGTCATTAGGATTCATCCACTGGGCACCATGAATGCCTGTACAAAATTTGATGGCAAAACATCTTGTAGCTGAGGACGTATTCTACAGATTATTTCGTCAAGTAAATTGATATGAAATACTTTTGCTTTGCGCCCCCGGTACCCCGGCTGTTTTCTGCTCTGCGTTGCTGAAGCGACTACAACACACACTGTACAGAGGTGTTGTTTACTTTTAGCTTGAAAAGATCCCATCCCAGACACTTCCTGTCTTTTTCTCTGGCCTGTCTCTTCTTCGTCCCTCGCTGTTCTCTCTCTCATCCTCCACTTTGCAATCCGCGGCATCAAATCACGTCGACTTCACTTGTCCACACCTTTAGCGCACAATAGTAATAATCGTACGTGCGAAACAGCGCGCTGTACATAGTTATATGGATTAAACAAAGCCTCGACACAAAGAATTATTATTATTATTATTATTATTATTATTAATTAATAACTTGATTGAATCATTTCAGTCCAGACCAAAGTGGTAGGACGACTCCCAAGAATCACATTGCCATCCATAGAGCCTGGCTAATAAACATGGGCAATGCTCTCCAATGGAAACCTGTCCAAACACTTCAAATGTTGGCTTTTCTGTGCAGGTTTTTTTGTTAACTAATCAATAATGCTGTGATAACATATACACGTATATATATATTGACATGGCAAAACCTACTGTGTTCGTTATGTGCCACAGCTGCAGTCACAGACAGCTATGACCCATTTAATTATTGCATGCCAGGAACTTAGGCTGCCAAAATGGAAAAAGGTACTGGGTGAGCTGTTAGATTAAAAAGGACAACAAATAAAACTTGGGATAAGGCTTGCACCACTCGACATATCGTGGAACACTGCAGTGTAATGACCTGCTGGAGACACACGGAGGGTTTTGGTGTAAATGTTCTCATCACTTAACAGGTGAGTTGACCAAAGAATCACAACCCAAAAACTCAGGGTATATCTCTTTAATGTCAAGTGTTGAACATTCATCTACTGCATGAGCTGAGACACAACAACACAGAGCATTACCTCTACCCCACCACACTCTTCATATAGACGCACACACTCAGTATATTTCACTTTGGAAACTCTCCTTTTTTCTACACAGTAAATCTTTGTGTTTTTTTTTCCTGTGCACTGGGGGAAATGCTTGTGTGTCGTTTGTCCGCTGTGTTGAGTTCTGTCCTCTTGTTCTGTGCGACTGTGTAAAGTTTCAATGAAGGAATCCATTCTTACTTTCATCCTTGATTGCATGAGCTCTAAAATAACCCAAACAACACATTTGTGAGATTCAGCAGACTAAATGTGAGATCCAAATTTTGCCTGAGATCATAGCAGAGTGCAGTGCACCAAAATGAATCTATTATTTATTAGCACACTCAAACAAACCACACGAAGAGGAAACCCGAGCAGACTCTAGCACATCAAGGATGGATCTTGGATCTTGTGATCCGAGTCGATCAAAGTCTTCACTCTCTAATTCTCAGATGTCAGTGTACAATATCTTGACTGATTAAACTTGTATGTTTGACCGACTGCGTCTGTGTCCTGAAGCACTGGTAGTTACTGTATGTGGTCTGCGTGTGGACATCATCTCCTGTTAACATGTTTGTGTGTATTTTACTGTCAAACCAGAGTTTCTCACAGCCAAGCCCGGCCTCAGCCCCCCCCCCCCCCATACAAAACGTAAAACCTGCTTCGTCGTAGCGTTTTATTCCGCACACGCTGGTCGATCCTCTTCCTCTGCAATGAATAAAACAAAACAAAAACACAGCTCCCCATTGCACGGGGAGGAAAAACAAAAGCACCTTCTAGTGGACTTTATTTCTGTGACAGAGGAAGGTGTACATCTTTGCCAGCTGGACCCTCTCTGCTGACCGTTTTCCACTGGTTTGGCTTCGCATCTTTTAGTCGTGGCTCGGCAAGGTGTCATTATTTTGCATTAACGTGTTTAACAACCACATAGCGCCAAAACAAGATGGCTTCTACCGCTGACTTTCATTGTGCTAAACTTATTGGCTCAACGTTTACAGTGTTGTTGATGAGAGAAAGCACATTTTAAAAAATTTCCCTTTTTAATATGCTCTCCTTTCACGTGCTGTTAAAAAGCTGCTTAATACAACCAAATATTTCCTGCTGCTGTTGCTTCAGATTAAAAGTTTTCCACTAGTGAAGCTCTGAAAGAATTTTATTGTGAAGCAGCTACTGAAAAGCCATCCTTGTCACTGAAGCTGTTTGACAAGCTGTCGCGTGCGCACAACTTTATCTAATGCTGCGGCTCGCATGCAGAGTTCAGACCATTTGAATCAAATACTGGCATCAAGCATCAATGGAAATCTTTCCCAACGCCAAGCTTCTTCTTCCCCGAAGAGCTCAGAGGTCGTGATCGTTCAAGTCAGTCAGAAACTGCTGCAATAATCTCCCGGAGGTGAGGCAGAGGAGGCCTCGATGTGTGACTGGCTTGGGTGTGAGACTGGTGCTGAGTCTTCTCCTGTCCAATCCCCCTCTGTGTGTGTGTTTGTGTGTTTGTGTGTGTGAATGTATACCCTCTCCTCTCCATGCAGCCTACATCCACTCCAACCAGATCATGGGCTGGGGAGAGAAGGCCATTGAGATCCGCTCCGTGGAAACGGGACACCTCGACGGAGTTTTCATGCACAAGCGAGCTCAGCGACTGAAGTTCCTGTCCGAGAGGAACGACAAGGTGAGTCTGAGAACACCCGGACGATTGTGTTTCTCTCAAATGAAACCTCCAGAGAGCTCATTTATGAATTATTTAAAAACAATGAATAGATAGAAATGTACTAATGTGATATACTGTTGTGTCTGGTATGTACAGTATCTCACAAAAGTGAGTACACCCCTCACATTTTTGTAAATTAGTGAGTGTACATCTTGTTTAACAGTGTAAATGTGCTGTCCCCTCAAAATAACACATCATACAGCCATTAATGTCTAAAGTGCTGGCAACAAAAGTGAGTGCACCCCTCACATTTTTGTAAATATGTGATTAGTGTACAGCTTATATAACAGTGTAAATCTGCTGTCCCCTCAAAATAACACATCATACAGCCATTAATGTCTAAAGTGCTGGCAACAAAAGTGAGTGCACCCCTCACATTTTTGTAAATTAGTGAGTGTACATCTTGTTTAACAGTGTAAATGTGCTGTCCCCTCAAAATAACACATCACACAGCCATTAATGTCTAAAGTGCTGGCAACAAAAGTGAGGACACCCCTAAGTGAAAATGTCACAGCAGTTAAACAAGCTGTACACTCACTACTTTACATTGAAGCAAAGTGTCATTTCTTCAGTGTTGTCACATGAAAAGATATAATCAAATATTTACAAAAATGTGAGGGGTGAACTCACTTTTGTGAGATCCTGTAATTCATCAACAAAAACAAAACGAAGCTTGACTTGCACTAAGATTTGCACTCTTTTTTTTTTTTATAACCGTTTTGTGTCCTAATAAATCATTTTAAGTCTCGTTCTCGTTGTGTAAAGGATCTTTCTTTTCCTTTTCTTCGGTGTAAATAAATAAACTGCATTATTTTCACTGTGGCCACTTGGGGATTTTAAATAAAAGGCGATAGAGAGAGACAGGTGTTCAAGCTAACGCGCCTCCTTCCTCCAGGTTTTCTTCGCCTCAGTGCGTTCCGGCGGCAGCAGTCAAGTCTTCTTCATGACCCTCAACAGAAGCTCCATGATGAACTGGTAACCCTTCTCCTTCGACCCACAACCCTCCTCTTCTTCACTCTGACGTCCAGAGAGAGGGACGGAGGGATGAGGAGGACAGTGTATGTGTGTGTGTGTGAATACAAAGTGTGTGTGTGTTTGTAGAGGACATCAACAAGCTGCTGAACAGACAATTGAGCAACTGGAGGAAGAGTTAAACCGCAGGAGCGTGTCCCCCGATATAGATACCCTCCAACTATAGGGGTCGCTAAAGGCCCCGTGTATGGTGTCACTGCCTGCTGGAAAAGAGGTGACTCCACAAACTGACAGTGACGCCTTTCGCCTTCCCTGTGGACTGTTCGAATGGGCTGATGGGTGTTCTTGAGAGTTTGGATCCAGGCTTTTAAGGACGCTGACATCGTGCCGAGTAGCCTTTTACTTCCCCGTGTGACTGAATGGGGAGCTGCAGAGAAGTTCTCTGTGTAGCACATTAATGATTTCTTACAGGGTGTTCACACTGCGAGTACAATTTGCCGTCTTGTTTGTTGGTGGGGATGCAGGTGTTCTGACTCCAGGCATGTTTTGCTGCGCTGTGGTGTAGTGAGAAATCACTGCTGGCTGTTAAGGTAGCATCAGAAGAAGAACTTGAGCTTGTCTTTGACCCAAATAGAGGATGCAACAGTTTTTGAGCTGAATTAAAATCAGGAAACTCAGTATATTTACACTAAGCTGGCCTCCAATTGACCTTGTGTCCACACTGGTTCCCAAAAATGTAGCTTATTGAACACAAAGTCGATAAATAATTAAACTCTAACCAAATGTTTAACTGTGGACACACAAGAAAGGGCCTTTGGAAAACAACAACACGCCCTCTGTCCTTAGACCCTCGATTCGGAAAAGGGAAAACTCCCAAAAACCCTTTTAACAAGATGAAAAGATCCCAGTAAGGCAGTAAAGTTAATGTTGGCTGTGACGCCCAGTGGAATTGTTTGTCGGTCCTCGTCGATACTTCGAGGACAGTCAACTGCAATGGGGGATTTCAGATTGTTGTGGAGGAAAGTTGACAATCGTGAGAGAAAATGTGGTGAAATCTTTGGACGTAAATCCAAACGATGGTTCTACATCTCAGTCTTTCGTCCGCAGCCTGCGTCAAATGAATTACTCCCACAGTGCGACTGCTGCTACGACTCACATCTACCATCCAACTGAAATAAGACATGACTCAGAATACACAGGCAAGCTAATGTTATCACTCTGCAAAATATTATGATCCCCTGCCCAAGGTGGATGATGCAAATTGATACTTGCATCCGCTTTTTTGTTTGTTTTTTATTTACGTTTTAGAGATACAGTTCAGCAGACATTCATCACACAACCTGACATGCTTACCGTCTGGCACTAACTGACCCTTCGCTAAGCCACGCCCCCCTTAGTTACTGTTGCTAAGTACGACAAACTGTCGGACCTGACGGACTTTTAGCACGGCGCTGCCACTGTTTATTACTGCAAGCTAGAAAATGACTCTTTTTGCATTAGAGTCAATGGAGAGTGGACCTCAGTTAGAGAGAGTCTTATACTGCGCTGTGATTGGCCAGCCACGTGTTCGGGGAGTGGCTTAGCAAAGGGCCAATTGTGACCAAGACTATTAGACTTTATCTGAACTCCTAACGTTGTTGTTATTGCACAATGTATAGGCACCTTTAAAAGAGATGTTCCAATTGTTGAGGCATTTAAGTTTAAAGTCTTTACAAAAATCAACCTAACGTGGACAAATGTAATTTTCAAACTCTTCCAATTTAGCCGGTAAAGTGTGGACAATCAGCCTTTAACCTGAGCTATTGGCCAAATGTTGACTTCAAATTATATACATGATGGTTCTTGTTCATTGTTATCACCTAAACCACTTCTGGTGGTGATGACTGGTCAACTGAATATCAGTGGATGTTTTGTAGACTAAAATCTTGTAGCAAAAACTCAAGGGTGTCTTCTCTGCGTTGTCAGACGCTTTCTTCGTAAAAGCAAAAATCAGACGGGTCTACGTCAGAATCCGTTGAACTTGAAATTTCAGCTGTGGCCGACACGCTTGCTGTTTCCTGATCATTGCTGTATCTGTAGGAAATGAAAGGACCTGCTGTGACTTGATGACGGTGTTGCTCACAGTGTGAACACTCATTTTGAGTGCTGCTGCTGAAACACCTTTTAACTCTCTTCCCCGTTAGAAGAGAGAAAAACTGCAAACAAGCTGTTAGTGTCACAAAAACGAGACATTTTCCATTTGTCACTGAGGATGCTGCACAGTTGGTTTCAGCCACTCTGGCTACTTTGTCCTGGTATGTTTCTGGTAAGGAAAGGAAGGTTGTAGATATTGTATAATTGCTGCAACAGCAACACAATAACAGAATCTTCACATTGTTTCTCACAAGAAGAACTTGGCGTAGAGTAGTTGCCAACTTCTGGAGGTTTCTTCCTTCGCTGCCCTTTGTTCTCTCCACCCTTTTCTGCCCTTGCTGTTCTGTGTACACTGCACCTGTGTAAATACTCACTTTGATGTTAAGGACTGACTTTACAAAGCAGGTGAGAACACTGAAGAAAAAAAAAACGGTCTCGCTTTCTTTCTTTTTTTGTCACACCTCTGTAAATCTGTCCGTTCTTGTACTTTCTCTCAGATGGGAGTTTTATTGTTTCTGACCAACGAGCCGAGCGAAGACTTACAAAAAAGTTTGGTTTGGGTTTTAACTCCGAGTTTACTCTTTCTCTCTGTAATTCATCGCTGTTTATTTAGTTGTGCATTTTGCATGGAGACATACATGTTTTATCTGTCATCACTTGTTATGAATTGTAAGTTTAAGGCAATACGCTGACTGGCCTGACTGTAGACACTTGGCTGTCAGACTCAAACTTTCTACGTGAGTTCAAAAGCATTTTTCTCACAACACTGAGCTGTAAATTGAAAGTTTTAACTTAGCCTAGCATATAAATCAGATAAATCAAGATTGTACACTGGATAATTACACATTTACCATTAAATCTATATTTTAGACATTTTGTTCAGGCTATAAAGAGCGAGCAAGACGGGGCTTTGCATCACTTTGGATGACGTTTTCTATTTTTTTGAAGATGGTCTCTGGAAACGCTGATGTTTTGGGGATTGTGATCAGGCTGCGAGAGAGGAGAGTGGTTCATCTTTTACTTGATTTTCTTTTATTTTTCATTGGTCTTAAAGGATGCGACGGGTGTAAGTGATGCCGCTTTAAGGCCAGCTGAAGCCTTTTACATGTGCAGGATGTTAGCATTAATCAACACCCTGTGAATAAAGGTCAGGAGGCAGGGTCGGTTTGAGAAACCATAGATAAAAAGATATATATACTGTAAGAACTTTTTGTTATGATGATATCTTACTGATCATTTTAGGGAAAGACAAAAAAATAATGTTCACTTATCAAAGCTTAGTTGTCTTTCTACAGAATAGAGAACATAGCTATAAGAATTTCTAAAAAAAAAAAATACAATGTTTTTATTGTGGTTTTATTTGTATTTGTATTTCAATTTTTGTACGTATCAAGACTGTGAACGTATGTACGGCTGTCAGGCTGTGAGTGTGTGTGTGTGTGTGTTTGAGTGTGTAGGTGAGCAGGTGTGTGCACAGGTGTGTGACATGCATGTGAGTGTATGTTTTCACCATGTCTGAATCACTGGAATCAGTCAAAAGACGACCTCAATCTGGTAACGCACATCTGTGATGTTGGAAATTCTACAATAAATGTCCTCTCCTTGTACAGCAACACCACCTGCCCCACTCGCTTTCTTTACACTTGATTTGTACGACAGAGTTCTTGTGTCGACAGGATGAAAGACGCACTCTCTTACACTTAAACTCACTTCAACAGTTATCAGTAGGGTGCTTTTCTTTATTTTTAAGAATCTGTCAAACATCAGTGCTAAATTTAGTTAATCAATAGATCATGAAAGAGATCACTTCATTAGTTAGTAATAAAGTAGCAAGACTAAAAGTCTATGCTAGCAGCTGTGTGAGGCTGTTCGTGGCCTCAGCACTGCTTTGAGCTAGATGCTAATGTCAGCATGCTAACGCTCACAATGACACTGTTAATGTGTTGATGCTAAGCAGGTTCATGTTGTCGTGTTAGCATGCTGACATTTGCTGTTCAGGAAAAAACAGTGCCGCTGAGGTAGATGGGAATGTGAATAACATTAGATCTGCGGGTATTTAGTATTTGGAAGATTAAAAAAATGGACCTGCATGTAAAGTTAAAAGATCATCTGAAAGTCGTTGCAGTGCGTTTTAAGGGGTATCTGAACCTACTTTCATGGAAATCCATCCCAAAAAAATATCAGATGTTTCAGAAATAAGCAAGTACAATAAACTACTACTAACTAATTCAGGAAGACATCACAAACTTTAGTTACTTGTGATGTGTTGTAACTTTACAAAATGAATGATTAACTTAAAATAACTATTGAAAAGGTAATTACTTGCAACATTACTTTCACTCAGTAAGCCATAGTGAGGTATTATATCATCAAACAAATCCTACTTTTCCCATATATTTTCATTAATGTTAAGCAAAGCAGTGAGAGAACTAATAAGAATTATAAACTTCAACTTTGCACTGTCTGCTTTACTGCAAGAACACACGACCACCTCCAAAGCTCAACCAACAACATAAGGTGTAGGATGAGGAAGGAAACTTCCTTTTTATTACGATATTTACTCCCATTATTATCCTTTTCTTTAAAACTCTAATTTGGTTGACGCAGTTACTTAATGTGCTTAAAGCTTTATGCTCTTTATATTTGCATCTTGAATTGTCTTTTATGGTGTAATGTCTTTTGGGGGTTGTCTATGATACCTCGTTTACCCTCAGAAATGTTCTCAAGTGTTCCTATTTTTTAATAGTTCTAAGATGTGAATCTTGTAACATGGTCGATGGACCACGAAAACACAAGGGGCAACCGTGGAAGTCCACAACTTTAATTTTCAATCCATGACAGAGTCTTATATGTTGTATTTTAAATATATTAAAATATTATCAATAAACCAATATTTTACACAATATATCCCAAAAGTGAAGCATTGTACTGTTGTATTAACACACAAAACAAGGTGAAATTTTCATTAGTGGTTGCCCCTGCTGCTCCAACTCTCTCACTCGCGAACAAGACCCCGAGGTACTTGAACTGCCTCACTTGGGAAAAGGACTCATTCCCTCCCATCGGTTTCCTATGGCCTCAGATTTAGAGGTGCTAATCCTCATCCCAGCCGCTTAACACTCGGCTGAACCAATCCAGTGAGTTCTGAAGGTCACGGAGTGACAATGCCAACAGCACCACATCATCTGCAAAAGGCAGCGACGAGATCCCCAGCCCACCAAACCGCAACAACTCCCCACCCCAACTACACCTCGATATCTTGTCCAGCCCTGGCGGAGGCCAACCCCCACCTGGAACCGGTCTGACTTACTGCCGAGAATCTGTCCACAGCTCTCGCGATAGCCCTTAAAGGGGACCGGTCTGCCGCTCCTTGGGCACTGTCCTCGACTTCCACGCAATGTTGAAGAGGCGTGTCATCCAAGACATCCAGTTATTATCCATCCAAGTTATTTTTAATGTTATTCCATCACTCTTTATTACTCAACATTTACTTGTTAACTCGACTCATTATGCATAATTTGATTTTGTTTGTTTTACTTGTTTGCATCTTGAACAATGTGTCTTTTATGATGTGATTTTTTTGGGGGGGTGGAGGGGTATATGATACGTTTTACCTTGTCTGATCTTTGGAGAAGATGTTTTTTCTAGGTTTTTAATTCCTATTTTCTAAACTGTTTTAATGACAATAAGTGCCTGTCTTCATCTAGAAAATGCTTTATGGACTACGAAAACATTACATGGCATCTAATACAGTGCATGTTATAAATATATATGTTGAGAAGCTTTCCAAAACTATGGAAATAACAAAAAACAAAAGAAGGTGATGTCCAGCAGGAGGAATTCATCATTTCTTGTAAACAATTTGTTTGCTGCTGCCTTGTTTTCCACAGTTTTCTTAAGTTCTTAAGAGTTTTTCCTCTTACTGATTTTATAGCACATACAACCACTTTGGTACCAAACAAACTAACAACAGAACAGGGAGGGGAAATCATTTTTATTGCATTGTTCTTCCGTCCTTTTTCACTCTCACTTCCCTGCAGTTCATTAAAAGTTTTGTTTTATAAAGCAGGTTTAACTTAAGAGTAGTACAGTATTTGGATAACTTAAACCTAGACCCCATCACATCTGAAATAGGGACTAATGTTATACAGATAATCCTTCTTCTGTGAATAAAACCTTCTAGTCAGACAGTTTAAGAGCTGCATTTTTGCCCGATTAATTATTATCCGTTATCAATATTGATCTATTAGGCCATTATTAAACAATTTGAGTGGTTGAGTTATGCTGATTAATGAATTAGTCGATTAGAAAATCGTTTAGGTAATTTGTAAGTTATTTTAAAAGCAAAACATACCAATAAATTGGAAAATGTGATGTTTGGTAAATTTCCTCTGCTTTATATGACTGTAATCTGAATACTTTTGTGTTTGGGGGCTGTTGGAGAGACAAAACAAGACATTTGAAGATGCATGTTGGACATTTTATAGACCAAATGATTAGAGTAGCCGTTTTATAACTCAGAAGGTAAAAACCTACAAGACTTCACGGCCTCCGTACATCCTGCAACCTTCTCCGCCGAGCACCACAGGCTTGACGGGTTGCCATGTTTGACGGGCCTCAGACCTGGCAACCCTTTCTGCGAGGCTCCGACCGGAAGCCATAAGGGCCCCCTCCCTTCCTCCTCTACGGATGCCGCAGTAAAGTTGGCCGCGCCTGCGCACTTTCGGTCCTCTTTTTCTTGGAAGGTAAGTGTGGCATGGCGCGTGTTTCTGCCTTGGGGGCGATAAACGGAGGACTTGGCGGGTTTATAAGTTAACCGATAACGGATTGAGAGGTACTAAAGTAGCTGCGTGACGGTCTGAGAAGTCGGGGGGAGTACTTTTTATTAATTTCCCGGTAAATGTGGACGGGTCTCGAGGCTGGGTGTGGGTGTCCATGTTGCAGCTTTAATCAAAGGGACACGCGGCCTTCGGCGGCGCGGTCGGTGGACGTCGCTTGTCAAGCTCTCCGGTAAAAACCCCGCTGCTCGCGTTCAAAACCCGCGGTCTGGTTGTCGTCGCCGTTGTAATATTGATCGTATAAACACGACCGTTGACGTCCCTGCTTTTAATGTGGACGGAGCTTGAATGAACGAAGCTAACGCTAGCGTGACTAGCCGCCGTTAGCATCGCCTTAGCTAGCAGTCGGATAAACGGTAGTTTGCGGTTTTAGGGAAGCAGCGCCGTGTGTTTGGCCCGCAAAGTAACCTCACAGCACCAGAAAGCGTCTCCTAATAATGCTAGTTAATCTGATACAGGTTGCTTAAACCCAAAATCTTTAAGATAACATCAGCTAATGTTGGCACAACTTTACCGTTATCTGGCGCTGTTGCACTTGTAAACTCCATGCCGGCAAACTTGTTTCAAGATAAGTTTAGATGATTTAAAATAACTCGCTTTTATTGTCATACTGACTTTGTTTTTATCTTAAACGTTGTTAGTTGCTGCAAGCCAAATAGCTAATGTTGGGTTTAGACGTTGAAGTTTAAAGTTACTGTTAACAACAATAACAAAAAAAGTAGTGGTTAAAAAGTTAAAGTCCATCCTCGTGGTGAGCCGCACAAGTTGTCGGTGCTGCCACATTTGGAGTCTGTGTGTTTTACTAGTTTTGACTTTATTAAATCAGAGGAGCAGGATCATGAGGATGCCGTTTTTCCCGAGATCTCGCGATGTCTGAGAACCTTAGCCGACCGCACAATGTGCGCCCTGGAGAGGCTGCAGAGGGTCTCCGGCAGGGACGAGCCAGCTAACTGGTATTTAACCAGTTAGAAATCAGAAACCGTTTTACTTCCTAGCAGGTTTTCACGTGTCAGGAAATGTCTTAGTGTTTGTGGTGCATACCACTCAAAACAAAGAACTACTGCTGCATAGGTCATGAATATAAAATAGAAATTAAGGCACATTACAAAAGTAGAACGGTGTTTTCAGTCTGTTAATAAGTGATGATCTTTGCGCCCATCAAACCGCAAAACTTCACTCCTGAAATTGGGTTTATTTGGACAGATCTTGGTGGCATTTTGTTACATCTCCTTAAAGGCTTTGATTGTAGTTGATTCTTTCACTCTGCTTTCAGGCACACTTTCTTGATTATAACTGATCAAGATAAAAACAATTATGGCAGCTGTTGTGTAAACACCTTGGCTTGTGCGGTCTTGTAACATCACTTTGTACTTTAAGAGGCAATAGTGAGTCACAGTCTGCCTTTAGTCCTTCAGCACCAATGTGGTTTTCCTGCTGACACCTCGGGGCTGATGCAGCCGTAACTCCCGCTCCAGATGTGGGTGCTGACTGGTGCCCGGCTTTCCCCTCGCTCCTTTCCCCAACCCAGCCTGTCTTTGTCGTCCGCGGAGTCAGAGTCCTTGACGGCGCCGCTGTAACTCACCTCGGTACTGTATTCCTTGTCGTAAAACTAGCCTGTGTGTTCGGTCCAGGTCCGGCTGTGATAACTGGGAGGCTGCTGCATCCCTCTCACATCCCAGGCCCCCCCCCCGACGGTCCACAGCTCCTATACCACTCCCGGTGCTACATAGTCCCAGTCTGGGCAGGGTCAGCGAGTAACAGGCTGCGCGGCTAACTGAGCTAGCTCGTTAACAGCGGCTACAGTTAGTACTGGTTGCTCCTACATACTGTATGTTTTTCTTTTAGTAAAACAGACAACTCTCCAATAAAGTGACCAAAACATGATGTTTCTCAGTACCTTCTGACTAGCCCATCCCGTCTCTGGCCCTCGGCCCCAAGTCCACTCAAAGTAGTTTGATTACTGTAGTTCTTGTAAACTAAAACAGCAGGGCTTTTTATGTTTTAGCAAAGCAAGAATTGCTCACTGGTCGTGTATCGGTTGGGATATTTTCAGTTGTGGATTTCATGGTGTTGAGGAAAACATCACAGTGAAGTAAATGATCTGTAAATCTTTTTCAGTGCCCCTGACCCATCGCACCATGGCAGATCCCGATCTTGACTTCCAGACTGGCGAGTCTGGCGCCTCCGCCACCTACCCCATGCAGTGCTCTGCTCTGCGTAAGAACGGCTATGTGGTGCTGAAGGGACGTCCATGCAAAATTGTGGAGATGTCCACCTCCAAGACCGGCAAGCACGGACATGCCAAGGTAAAATGATCCTTGAAGTTGGGTGATGTAGCCCCTTCAGACTGAGAAGGCACAGCCAAGTCCCAGAGTTTCTGAAAGGAAAGAATGCAATCGCTGTCAAGTGTACTTGTCGGAGACCGCTGGCTCAGCTCGGAGTTGAGGAGCTCAAATTTCAGTCTGATCTCAGCTGCCTGAAGTGATGCACGGGCTCATTATCTTTTTGTTGAAACACTGGGACGCCCCCACGTGTAATCTGACCTTTTGTGGCTGAACATCTTAAAAGTTAGACTTTATTTAGTGATTAAAATACAGAATCCCGTTACAGCTGCTCAGTAAATCGAGGCAGAGGGGTTACATTCATGGGTTTATGATGTGTTCAGGGACTGCAGATGAAAAGAGCCTCTTGGCTAACCGCCACCTTTGCAGCAATGTTTCTTAATAAGCACTGTCCCTGTTAAATAAATAAATAAATACATTAGTTATGACCTGGCGTAAATTAAAGTCTTTAGAAATTCCTTTCACATAAAAAAAAATCCCTAATTCAAAAATGCTGTCTGACACTGACTGCTGACGGTGCATAATTACATGACCGTTGGTGGTTTACAGTTTTGCACCATGTTGTAATTTTGTGATTTGTTAGTGCTGCTTCCAGGAACTCCATATTTTGTCTTTTGTTACCTGCACTTGACTTTTACAGGTAAACTAAGGTTATGAAAGCCCTCACCAAACGAGTTCACACAGTGCTGCACGACTATGGCCAACATAATTATCACGAGTGTTTTGGTCTAGATTGAGATCCCGATTATTCATGGATTTTCGGGACAATGTATTTTTATTGCACTCTCGAATTTAACCAGGCAGCTGCTTTCACATCCATGATGTGCTGCGTTTCTGCTAATGTACAAATCTTTGCATCAAAATGAGACTCGTCATTAAAGTGCATCATCTAGAAGCAAAATATAACAAGATTTTGTTGATTTGGTAATAAATGCTGCTTCTATGATTAAGTAGGCTATGCAGATAAATAGGTTCTGTCTGGTTTTTAACCGTAGGTGTTTTTAATTTTGCTTCTCGATGCTGTTCTGTGTCGGACTTCCTGCCCAGTTCGATCTGCTCTGTGCAGCTTGATGCGGCTTCCGTCAAAAATAAACTTGCGTGTTGAGCGTGTTCTTCGCGGAGCTGAAAGCTACATCTGGCGCACACGCTGTCTGATGGACTCCCAAGCATTGACTAGAAGGGCCACAACCAGTTCCGGCAGCACGCAGATTTGTGGACTTTGCTGTCTACTCTGTACAGAAGCAGCACGAGAGTGCACACACAGCCAAATTTAAGAAGCGCTTGAACGTGCAGCGGTGTTTTCCATGAGCGGAGCACTCGGTTTATATCGCACTCGATCATGTTGTTCATATGTTGGGAAGCTAAAATCGTAATCGCGATCAGTTTGATTAATTGTGCAGCCCTAAGCCACGACATCTGTCTGTAATCGCAGTACACCAGAGTTTTAAAAAGCGGCGTCCTGCTCTGGTGTGTTTATGGCCGCCAGCAGTGATTTTGTTTGCCGGAGCTGCAAACGGGATCGACGTAGCGACATCAGTTCAGTATGTCAGAGCTCATACGACAGTGTGGTTACTCTCACTGTCAGACGGGGGAGACAGAAGTTCAGCTCTGCAGGTTTGAATACTTAAATCACTGTGTACTGAACCAAACTGTCCTCCGCAGGTTAACCTGGTTGGCATCGACATCTTCACCAACAAGAAGCATGAAGATATGTGCCCCTCCACCCACAACATGGATGTCCCTTCCATCAAGAGGATAGACTACCAGGTACGCAGGCCGGCCAAACTTTCTATCACACTAGAGTGAAACCTAAAGAATGCATAACTCATTAGAAAGTACATGTGGCTGCTGGCTTCTCTGAGCTCTCTGGCGTCGGGTTGGAGCTCAGGAGCTATGGGTGCGTTTTCCCAGTCAGTGGGTGTTGGATTAATATCAGCAGTTCCCGGTACTTTTTAAACTGCTTGTGATCAAGTTTTTCCCCTCACGCTCTCAGCATTATCTTACAATATTCCAGTGTGAAGAAGAAACATTATATGTAACCAGCACTTGTGACTACTTATCCATGAAAAGCCTGTAAGTGATGTAAGCATAGTCAAAGCAGGACGTGTGAAATATGCCAGTTTTTTGTCATTTTACTATCTGAGTTGTTTGCGAATCTACTCGTGCTCAGACAGAACTGGTAAGATGTTGACTGCTGGAGGACAATTATACTGAAGTCATTAACGTGGAAATGCTCCCCAGTAAATTCTGTAATGTAACAGTAGCAGCGTTGTTCATGTAAACGTTGCCTCTTGTCTTCCCAGTTGGTTAACATCAATGAAGGCTACATGTCCTTGATGAGCGACAACGGAGACATCAGGGAGGACCTGCGTGTCCCCGAAAGCGAGGTCGGCAAGGAAATCGAGTCAAAGTTTGAAGCCGGTGATGAGTTCATGGTACGTGTAGAGATCCTTTTTGTTACACTGAAGAAACTTTTTATCATGAGAACATCTCTGGCCATATCGTCCAGCCCCAGCTGGAAGCGTTTTGAGTCATGTTTTAGAAGCCTGACTCCAAAATCTGAAAGATGTCAATGACGATATGCAAATTCTTGACATTGTTGGCCGCAGTGAGAACATGACTGCCATCTGCGGGGGGGCTGCATCAGTAAAGTTTGACATGTCGTGTGTGTGCTCTCTGCAGGTCACTGTGATTTCTGCCATGGGGGAGGAATGTGCTGTCGCTACCAAGGTGTTGGCCAACAAATAGGGAGACGGACTTTGCTGCCCAGGCAACAAGCACCACCCACAACCAGTCTCTTGCATTCTCATTGGTTCTGTCACCAAAGCGTCGGCCTTCACAGACAACCTCAAACATTCTGTTGTGATTTCTCTCATTGATCCTTTTTTTTTTTTTTTTTTTTTTTCTCCCCTTTTCGTTTCTCTTTTCCATTTGCTGTTGGGGAAAGGTCCGCTGCAGCTCTCGCTGCGTGGTCCTCTGCCCGATCGCTGAGGTTTTGTTTGGCAACAGTCTACTTTATATATAAAATAACTTCAAAAATAATGATCGGTTGCTCATTCCTGCGTATTTTTGCCTTCAAAGTGTTAGTTTTGCCACTCACATTCCTGAATGTTTAAATAACAACGGGATTCAGCTTTTGTATGATTATTTTTTTTTTATATTCTTGAATATAGCAGGTCTAAAGCCTTTTAGAGGGAAGGGAAGGGGAGGGGGGGCAGTTTTTGAGTTGTTAAAGCAGAGGGGAGGGAGGGTTGCCCCTGTAGATAACTAAATTCTGATTTAGGTCGTCCCTCTAGCAGCCATACAGCTTTCCACTAAGGCCTTTGCTCGGTTTCCCGAGGGGACTGACGAGGTCCACTTTCTCCTAATTCGCTGGGATTGGTGGTGGCGGCTAGCGCTTAAGAGCACTTGAAGTCCCAGCATGTCAAAGCTCTAAACCCAAGAAAAGAGAAGTGTTTTTTTTGTTTGTCCCCCCCCCCACCACCACCACCTTTCTCCCCCCCCCCCCAAGAAGAACAGAAACAAACTTCAGTGATTTACCCTTGTGGTGCCAGTCTCTTGTCTGTGTAGAAATTTGAGGGAGCGTGAGGGTCCTGTGCGCTCACGCCTCTCGTCCACCGAGGCAGTCCAGGGCTCACCCCGCTGCCCCGGCCATCCCCCCCCCCAAAAATACAAAAGGAGTGTTATGTTTTTGTTTTGAGAGGCGTGAGTGTGAAGCGGTGTGGGCCTCCGATATGTGGGAGGCAGTTTGCAGTGAGGCGTGTGTTTCTTTTTGAGGGACTCGATCGGGTTGGGGAGGGTGGTAGAGTTGCAAACTCTTTGTTCACTCGAGGCCTTTGTCACCTGACTGGAGATGGCAAAAATAAAACGAAACAAATGGACAAAAACTGCAAACTATGTCTGTCTGGTTTTCTGTCTGTAATATACCCGGTCACATGATGAGTTTAAGCTCTCATGCAGTGATCGATGAAGCACGTGGTCAAATGCTGGAATAGATTTATTTGCCATTTGTGCAGGTACATTAGAATTCTTGTGTGCACGTTACAGAGTCAGTTTTAAACTAAAAAAACAGCAATTTAAAAGCAGATAAATACACTTTAGTGTTAGAGGCTTGAGTGTCCATAGTGTGAATGAGGTGAAGTATTTCCTTTCAAAAAAAAGTACAACTTTTAGTAGTTCGATCTGTTAATTTGCTGACGATGCTGTGAGAAACTTCAGGTTGTAATCTAGAATAATTTGAATAAAAAGCTGGAGCCCGTTTGATACAACGTAAGTTTCTACTTTTTCAAGGTACTTCTTTTCTACCCTGCAGAAGTAATAATTTCCTTTAGAGAGATCAAAATGCTGAAAGAAGTCCTGCTTTCAGATGTTCACGAGGTAAAGTCTCAAAAGTTAAAATATGGGTCAAATGCCTTAACCAAAGGACTGATGGTGGTTCAAATGTTGATATAGGCTACTAGAGTTCAAACTCAATAGGGGGTCAAAATAAGGTTATGTTTCGTCTTTCTCTGCGAAGTGCAAACAGCACCTGCACTTCAGTATGTCAGAAGATCCACACACTGCAGCACCCAGTGGAAAATGTCATAAAAATCCCATCAAAGGACACTTGAGGTGAAGGTTAGACTGGAAAAAGCGAGCCAAGTGATTCACAACCAGGAATTACATGAACGAACTAAAGTAGGTCAAAAGTATATAGTTTAATATATAAACATATTTGTGTTGAGAGGAAAAATCAACAACTCCTTCCTGAGATATATAATAAAAACGGGGCTGTTAAAATACAGTTTATTTACATACAGAAAATTGTCCTGTCTGCATATTTGAGGGCGAAAGAACTGCTCAGGACATAAAAGATCTTCTTAATCTGTCTCTGTGCGTGAAAGTTGAAGGCAACAGATGATTGTCTGGTACTCAAAGTGACTGAAACTAACAGAACAATAGTTCCAGGATGTAGGCAGCGTTTCTCCTCTTGTGCAGCCCGACTGAAGGCTGATGTGCACTTTGTGTGTCTGTCTGCACACTGAGCCACGAGTGGCCCCGCAGTGGAAAAAAGGAAGCATGTTTTAGTTTTTGTCTCCTACCCAGTCGCGGTTTCTCTGAGTCATCGGGAGGCATTTTATTTTCAATGATTGACCAGGCTCGGCAGCTTTATATTCGGGCTGTACTTGACCTTTGGACTCGCATCATCCGACACAAACAGCTGCTGAAACGTCAACGCTGACGTCTTTATTGTTTTCAGATTTGGTGAAATTTAAATGCAGTTTTAGGTATTTGAAATAAAGGGAACCGGAAGAATCTCTGCACGAGACGAGCCATTTTCCAGAGTCATGTGTGGAAATGTTTATTTCTGCTTGTTGGCCATATTTGGAAAGGGCGTGCTACGCTGCACGGACTACGTCACGGCTGCGTCAGATCCGGGTCTCCCTTTCCCGTCCGATCTCTCAACATGGCGCCGGTAAGTCCAGGCAGCTCCTTCGGGACTTACGCTATTTTGTGTTAATTCATTTGTGTTTCTACAGTTTTAATGGCTCATTATGTACTAAAACAAAAAGTGTTGGAAGTAAAGTTGAGAGCTTGAGCGGGTTTATAGGGCAGGAAGCTGAAGCTAGCAGAGTTAGCATTAGCTCGTAGTAGTTTTGCCGTTTGCTTCCACGTGTTCCATTCATCGGTCCGTAAGAGCCAATCTCCATAGAATAAACTGTGCTTTATTTTATATCAGTGGGTTTAGTCCAATAACTGGTAAAGTTGATGTGTACTGTCAGTCTACATGTAGTCTAATGTCCATTAGATAGTTCGGCGTGACTTTTATATTAGCTGTCCTTATAATAGTTACATAATAGTTAAGTAAAAAGTAGGAATGCTGTCACATGACTGAAGGCTGATTTGTTAAATTTCTAAACGCAAATTCATTTAGCAGATACTAATTTCACTTTGAAATTCAGTTTACTCGTCACTTTTTGTAACAATTACAATTGACAAAGCACTACTGTTCATTTTTAATAGTTGTGGTCAGTTGACATGTTTTAATGGAGATTTTTTTCATTTCGTTTACTCTTATTTTAAATCGAGTGTATGTGTAATGTATCCTCTGCCAAGACCTTGTTACAGCTCAGTAACTTATGTAAGGCACTTATCTAATTATGTTAACAAGCAACGTGTCTGTTGATAGAGTAGCTATTTCACAAAATATGTTAAGTTTTAATTTGAGATTACATTTAGCACATCGAGATTTACTAGACTAGACCTTTAAATCAAGAGAAGAGCTACTGAAGGACACCAGTCGATAAAGAGTACAAATGAAGACTGAGGAAGTTGTTTATATTGCAGATATTTTAGGGACACTTATCTGAAAGATGTATTCTGAAATGAATACTTTGCATTAACATGCTGTGTTGGTGGACATTAGATGACTAATTGTCACAGGTGGAGCTGAACATAACGGTTATTTTCATTATGGAGTAATCAGTAATTTATTTTCTTGATTAGTTATTAGGTCGAGAAATTTGTGGAAAAACGGCGATCAGTGTTTCCCAAAGCCTAAAACTACATCCTCAAATGTCTTGTCTACAACCCAAAGATAGTTTACTGTCATAGAAGAATAAAGAACCAGAAAACATTCACATTTAAGATGCTGAAATCAGAGAATCAAGTTGTCGATAATTTACTAGTTGAGAACTAATCGACTAATCATAGCAGCTCTAGTCACAGAAGTTAAAACCAGTAAGGTGACCGTTCAAACTAATTTTTATTTTTTACCTCAGATCAAACCGAAGAGGCCGACTGTTGGCAAGAAGTCCAAAAAGGGAGCCGGATGGAAGTTCACCTTGGACCTGACCCACCCTGTGGAGGATGGGATCCTGGACTCTGCAAACTTTGTAAGTCTTGCTGTGTTTGTTAAACCGTTAGTGTCATGGACTTTGGTTAGAAATTTTTAATTGTTGAAACATTAGAAACCCAATATAACTTTGTGTTGCCGCTATAATCGTAATTATTTATGGGACCATAAGCTTTTCTTTGAGATCATGAAAGGGTTAATTTAGTGCACTTTACAAGCAGCTAACCCCGTGTCTGGACTAGGGCTCCCTTCCCTAGCTTCCAATTTGCTAGGGTTACCTTCCCTAGTGTGTCATCGTGCTCTGTCCCACAGGAAACCTTCCTCAAAGAGAGGATAAAGGTCAACGGAAAGACGGGGAACCTGGGAAACATCGTCCAGGTCGGCCGCATGAAGAACAAGATCAACGTCTCGTCTGAGAAGCAGTTCTCCAAAAGGTGAGCTGAGATGGTCCGCATCAAAAATGGAAACCAGATCCAAGTACCTTCAAGTGTTTACCAGGAATAATACTTTCTGACACGAAGCAACCCCTCCTCTCCGTAGGTATCTCAAGTACCTAACGAAGAAGTACCTGAAGAAGAACAACCTCCGTGACTGGCTGAGAGTGGTGGCGTCTGACAAGGAGACGTACGAGCTGCGTTACTTCCAGATCAGTCAGGACGACGAGGAGGAGTCGGACGCAGACGAGTAAACGGCTGCATGTGTGTCAGCAGCTGGAGCAGGAGAATAAATGTGGAAAAAGAACTTTATAATCTCTCGTGTGTTTTATTCTTCCCAAATAACTCTGCACACCTGAGTATGTTGCAGGAGTGTCGACAGGAAGCATAATTCCCTCAGAGTGGTTTACTCTGGTGTATTGAGATGTCTTTTATCAGGGACAAGTGTGTCAAAACGCTTTAGTACAGTATGAGCACACAGGTGCATCGAAAAACAAAAAAGAATATCATGGAAAAGTTTGTTTTCCGTAATTTAATTCAAAATATTTAATATATTCTAGATTCATTACACAAAGTCTCTTTTGTTTAGCAAATTTTTATAACCATCTAAATCATCTCATGTGAGTGAAGAAGGTATTTTTGTCAAACATTTTCTTTAAGGCAAAGAGATTTTGCTTTTTGAGAAATGAATTCTCTTCTTGCTTAATCACATTGACTAAAGTGGTTAGTGGTTAATCATTCGCTCTGTTTCCTGTTTATTTGGTAACTGCAGTCTAATCCAGAGGTGCTGCGATAAACTTACTTTAAAGTTTTAGACAGACAGGGTGTCAACCGTACAATAATTTTCGGTGCTGCTGTATTTCGTTAATACTGATAGGTGTTTCCGTTATTTTGTCCACCCCTTTTCTCAGCTTGGTTAGACTAAATAAGAGAAATGCCTCCTAAATGCACACCAGGTGGCGCCGTAGATGCTTTTTTTCCACTTGCATGCTGACTTTCTAAAGAGCATCAGATGAAAGTGATGCAGCTTCACACTGTTGGCCGGTAACAGCTGCTCTGTATTCTTTATTCACTTTATAATACCTTTTCTATGTTTTTAATTTGGCAAGTTGTGAAGGTGGTTTTGTGTTAAACTGGATGTCTGCAGGTCCTGAAACCTCTGAAATGTCTCAAACTTCAGGTCTTAAAAGTGATTCAGTTGGATGAATTAGTCTAATTTTGTCTGATTCAACATGAAATCCTGAAGTTTCCTCAGGATCAGTGACTGTCTTATAACCACACACAGCTCTCCACACACAACACTAATACTGAACTTTCATACCCAGAAACTGAAAAGGAAACTGTTGCTTGTCAAAGAATAAATAAAGTTGGGGGTTCAGCTCAAAGGCGTCAGACCCTGCCTCTTAAATACCCACGTGTTTTTAAAACCTCCAGTTTGTAACCAGTGCTTTCTCTTATAAAATATCTGAAGTCCAACATGAGAAATATAACCCTGATACACTCATCTCAACTGAACTAATAGATCAGCATAATGCATTGCAACGCAGTATAGTAAATCCACAAGGAACAGGTCAACAAAGCAAACTGAACAACAGAAAACCAATCTAAGCCAAGTAAAATAAGCCCCACCAATAAAATAAAAGAATTTAATTCACATCTGGGTTCTTTGGAAATCCCTTAAAGATGAGTTCACGGTAATCACAGGCTCAGCAGTTGTGGGTGTGTAAAATCATTAATATCCTTCAAAAGGAGCCAGAAGCACAATATTTAAACTGGTTTTTCAACCCCTAAGTCACACACTCATCCCATGAGTCTTAGCCCTCAGTGCCTCATGGGAGATGTAGTTGTTGAATGCTAACGAGATATCTCATGAGGTGTTCACATTTCACTTTCCAACGCATCCGTAGAAAAATATTTATCTTTGAGTCAATGGTCAGAAAACTCCAGGCACGTGTTTCAGCTTGGCAAAAAGACTGTTATGTAAAATTATTTTAATTTCTATGACTTTTTATTTACCAACCCGTCTACTTTATATACATTTTTGGTTTGGTTTGGTCATCTCGTTATATGGGAGAAGGATGTTTTGATTTGCTCGTTCTCTGTCTGTGTATGTTTCTCTCTGGATTCTCTCCCATTCGCTCATCTGTTGCGTATAAAGCTCGTAGCCTCAGGAATGCGTCCACCTTCAGCTGCTCTGCTGTCAACAAAGACTCACAGTTATTATTTTGTAACATACAGACGCTCGGCAGTTTACAGTCACACATTCAGAAAGCACACAGATAAATAATGTAATAAAAATGCCTTTTAGAAAAGTTTATTTGCACGTTAAGGAAACATGTAATGCAAAAATTGATCTACAGGAGAAACAAATGTTAAAGCGGCACAGAACGACTGAGAGCTGCACTGACATAGATTCTATTATATTTATACATTTTAAACCTGCCACCTGAATTTTGTGTTTACTTTTACATAAATAAAAACATTTCCACCATAAGTTGGTGCAGAAACTTTCACCAGAATTCAGGAAATGAAGGGTTATAAAGATAAAAATATAGCTCGGCGTTGACCATATCTCTAAGATCTTTTCGTCTCGTTCTGGTGAACCTTATATCGCATATTGTGATGAGCTAAGTGTCTCTTCACACCCCTAATCTGAGCCCCTATGTCCCCACTTTTCAACACAAAGTGACGCCCTTGTCTAAAGGTGACCGGGCTTTTGCAGTCTGGGCCCCTCGTATCTGGAACTCCCTGCCTGAGAACCTGAAGTAACGTCTTTTAAATCACTTCTTAAAACATAGCTTTTTAAAAACTACTGTGCTGTTCTATTTCTAAATTATTATTATTTTTTACTGTTACCACAGTTGTATGACGCTCTTTTCATTTTAAAGAGGTCATATTATGCTTTTTGGCTTTTCTCCTCTCCTTATTGAGTTATATATCTTTTTTGTGCATGTAATAGGTTTGCAATCCCCCAAAAACTCTGCTCTGAACTGCCTGAAAACAGCTCGTTTGTAGTCCAGCCGCTTCTCTTTCATCCCTGTGACGTCACAGGGATGAAACTCCCAACAAAGATCATTTAGAGACAAGATGTATCACTCCATAGTTAAAACGGAGTGTTCAACACAGGGTGAAAAGAGGAGCAGCAATGTGCAGTATGACAAAAATGTATGTATGACACCTTCTAATATTTGGTTTTCAGGTATTTTCCAAATCACAGCATCAGAACCACAAAGAGATGAGTTTGTGTTTCTGGTGGTGAGATGAGCTCCTCCGGGAACTGACTCTGTATAAAACTCAACTCGCCTTACTGCCTTTTCACATATCAGGGTGGCGCTGGAGGGTCGGGCTCCCAAACTCAGCCTTTAGAGTGAATGAATGTGAAAGTATAAATATGGGAGTAGATGGTTAAAGCAGCTTCTGCAGGAGAACAGAGCGGCCTTTTGATTTAACCGAAGGTGCTGAACGTTTTCGTGATGAGACACAGCAGGTGCAGGTCAAGAGGGAAGGAGCGTTCCCTAAAACTGTCCTGTGAACCAGCTTGTGTAGACCGCAGTCGAGTGTCTTGTTCCTCCTGTTTTAGACCCTCATGTTACCGTGTCTGCAGATAAAGCTGTAATCTGACTCTGTGCATCAGATTACCAGCAGATACCAACAACAATGCAACACATGCATACAGCCAGCAAACATACAGTGTGTACACTTTGGAAAAGTTTGATTTTGTGCTTTATTTTGTGTTTCAGTGTGCAGAAGATCTGATATCATCCATTAGCTTTAATGTGTTTGATTGACAGGAGGACGACTGTGAAATGAATGTCCACTTCCACTAGATATGGCGAGCTCAAGGGCACTTGACCTGTGAAAACAGCCTCCAAAATATAAAATAGTTTATTTTAAAATAATAATACACCAGACATACTATTCTATTTACGGTCTGTTCATGTTCTATTCATCTTGTTCCTGTTAATAAACCAGAAGAGAGGCCCTCACAGTGCAACACATCCTTCTCCAAGACAACAGAGCAAACTCCAAAAAAGAAAAAAAGGCTATTAAGTGGACCTTGAGTTTAAGAATTATGTTTTGTTAACTTACGTCAGCTGGGTATAAAGATTCATGCCAGTCTAAACTACTCCTGCGGGTAGAAAAAACTGAGGCAACTTTCTATTACACACCTGCTCCCAAAACACACACCCACACACCTGGTCAGTTCCCAGCCCTGCACACAAAAACTCCCATCCTCGCTCCTATCAATGAATGATGACAGCTACACACACACACGCCTGCTCAGCCTCAGGTGTTGAATAATGAATCAGCCCGATCACATGGTGTCAGGTCTGAATGATTAACGCTGCCGTCTCCTCTCGTCACCATTCACTGTAGGTCTGCAGAAGACTTGGACTCCACCAAACGTCTCCCTCACTTCCTCAGGGAAACACACAACAAGTGAGTGTTTTACCTCTCTGCTCAGGCGTGTGTCTTTAAACTGCATATTGGGTGTTTCTCTCAGCATTTTTATCCAACAAGAAGGAAACTGTCTGTGCTCTCCACTTTCTAAAATGCAACCTGTTGATGGGGATGAGGAGGTTCATGTCAGTCCAGGTGTTGATCAGAGTGTGAAGCAGTAATTTCTGATTGCTAGAAGTCAGTTCAGGTCTGCATGCAGTTCAGTTTTAGCTTCCAAAGTCGTGCCTTTCCGTTGTGAAAGTAGATTCTCGGTCTTCATTAATGTTTCAGAGAGGGAGTCTCGCTCTAGTGAGTGAGGAGAGCAGCAGATGGTATCCCATCATGACCCGCTGGCTCACATCATCAGGGTTGGACAGGTTCACCTGGCTGATTTTGGCCATTTATTTATTTTTTCAATCAGTTATTTTTGACTGATTACTTTGTTAATTTATTGAGCAATTTATCAATCAATTTTCTAAAAGATTGCACTAGTCAAGATGTATGTTTCCCTCATGTGGTATTGAGTCATGCAGAAAGTTTTGGTTTTATGTTTTGAGATTTCTGCCTGAGGACATATCCTGCGGATATGATGTTCACTTTTTACAATTACACATAAATTACATGCAGTGAATTATTCGTGTGAGTTTTAACACAATATATCCGGTTTATGCTGGTTAAAAGAGAAATATTGTTAATTTTCATCCACTTATGGAGCAGCTGCAGTTACTTTTGCTACTTCTGTACTTTTACTTCTGTAAATTTTAAGTCCAGGGCTGCGATGAAATAATTTTTTCATTGCGTTTCATTGATACTTTTATTAAAGTGACTACTTTCTGCTTTTCACAGAGTCTTTGCCCTCCATTTGGATGTGTGGCTCTTAAAGAACAAACCTAACAAAGAAGTCAGAAGAAGACACTCTTGATGAGGGTGAAAGGATGATAGAGGGAGTGACAGAGAAAAGGTAGACGGAGTCACAAACACACACTGTAACAGTTTATAAACAGGTGCGGTGATGGCGGCGTGGCTGGGCCGCCTGTCTTTGGGCGACGCCTGGTACAACATGTATTCCCGCCTGCTGCGAACCAAACCTGTGGGCTCCATGGCTCAAAGCTCAGACGACCTCACCGAGCTCGGGGAGGGGTCCGCAGTTGGCCTCGCCAAGGTGCTGACCACCGTGGACCTGGTGTCGCTCGGGGTGGGCAGCTGCGTGGGCACGGGAATGTACGTGGTGTCAGGGCTGGTTGCCAAGGCGATGGCTGGGCCTGGGGTCATCCTGTCATTTATTATCGCAGCGATGGCGTCCATACTGTCAGGTGAGACAACGTGAGGTTTGCACAACAGAACATTTTCCAACCAGAGGTGGAGAGTAACTAAGTTTGTTTACTCAAGAACTGTCCCGAAGTGGGACTTTGATGTAAATTTCCAAAGGCTCAGATGTCTATCGTCCCTTAAATTATGGAGTCATTTTCATTACAGTCAACAAATCCAATGAAAAGACCCTTTAGTCAATACTTTCTGACTTCCTACTGAATACGTAAATCTTTAAAAACAGCTCATAAATACATAGTTTCATGTTGTAAAAAGAGCTCCGTAATTTCCTAAAACAGCTGGTCACTGTAGTTCTTAGAAAACATTACTCAAACAGGAGGAAATAGTGCTTCTGTTGGGGACTATATTCAGCGGCGGATGAATCCACATGTGGCGCTCTAGTGAGTATTTGCAGCAGCAGGAGGGTCTATGTGGGACTGGGTCAGAATAAACAAGTGTGTGTTCATGGTGATGAAGAAACATGTGACCCAGTGCAGCTGCTGAGGCTCACTGATGTGTTTTAATAGTTAATGAACAACAATGGAGCTCTATGGCTCAGAGGAAGATTTATAGATATATCCATAACTACTTGTTAGCAGATACATTCATTGTTAGTTTTTGTCCGTAAAAAAAAGGATATTGCCTTATACTCGAAGATGCTGTTGAGAAATGAGGTCCTGATACTTTACTGTATCGGTTGCAAACTTTTATGTGAATGATGGGAGCCGGCTCCCACCTGAGGGCTGATATCCCATATTTAATTCTTGCAACTAATAAGACACTAACTTATGTAGTGACCAGCAGAAGTTGTACTACACGAAGATCCAGCTCCCTTCCAAGAGCCAGTACTTCCAATCACTACTTTACTTGGAACATAAGTGTGTAATGTTCAGGTGTCCACATAGTTTTGGCCATGTAGCGTGCTTTTACTTTTAGTACAGGACTTTCAGGTGCTGTCGCCTTGTATCCTTAAACTGTGTCTGTGTATTTTTTTTGTATTTCTTCTTAAGGTGTGTGCTACGCAGAGTTTGGTGTCCGGGTCCCCAAGACGACCGGCTCGGCCTACACCTACAGCTACGTGACAGTCGGGGAGTTTGTTGCGTTTTTCATTGGCTGGAATTTGATCCTGGAGTATCTGATTGGCACTGCGGCGGGGGCGTCAGCTCTTAGCAGCCTGTTCGACTCTCTGGCCAATCACAGCATCAGTAACTACATGATAACACACCTGGGCACACTCAGAGGACTCGGTCAGTACGATCAATACATGTGTCATTGTTCAGCACATTCAGAGCAAATTAACATTGCTGCAGGAATAAAGTTCTTATTGTATGAGAAAAGTTAGTGCTTGTTAAATTTAAAGAATATAACATCAGTAATGGTAACTTGCTAATATTTAGCATATATAATGATGCTAGTTTAGCAAGTTAACATGCTAACATTTCCTAATTAGCGCCGCTAAATAGAAAGTACACCTGAAGTCTTCTAATAAATAAATTCTAATATTTTGAGATATGGATTTTTGATTTCCGTGAGCTGTAAGCCATAATCATCATGATTAAAACAAAAGAAGGCCTGACATATTTCACTTTATATGTATTGAATCTATAATATATGAAAGCGTCACTATCTGAATAAAATTATAAAAATAAATGAATATCTAATATTAATAATCTAATCATCTAATAATTATGAGATGCATTTGTATTTTAAAATGGAGCGGGAGTCAGTGGAGTGACAGGTGTAATGTATTTACACTTGTGAGTTCCAGTTAAAAGACAAGCAGTCACGTTTTCGACTAACTGTAGGCGTAAAAGAGAGGATTGGTTAACACCAAAGAAAAGCGCAATGCAGTAGTCCAGACGGGTTGAGATAAAAACATGCTCAAAATAATTTTGAGATAATCATTGTCTATTTTTATACCCAGATTTGTGACTCTGGTTTCACATCTGGTTGCAGGTAGCCCAGGTCCTTAATATCTTTTAAAGATATTTTACTGTAGTAGAGGTGTGAGGGAGTTGTTTTCACATCTTTTGAGGGGCAGATAGATTTGTGAGTCATCCGCATAGAAGTGGTAGGAGATGCCATGCTTTCAAAGAATGTTTCCAAGAGGGAAGAGGTATAGGGAAAAGAGAAGTGGTCTAAGAGTTTAGCCCCCCACAAAGAAGGGAGTAGATTAAGCAATGTCCCCAAGCTTAACTGAAAACCATCTCTCGGACAGACCAGTGCCCCTGATACCAACACCGTGCTCTAGACGAAAGAGAAAGTCTACCTTTACATCACCACAGCAAGGTGAAAAGTCAAACCACTGCAAAGACAAGGTTTTCATGCGGTGTTAAATTCCTCTTTAAGGGATCACCAAAGTGATTACAATTCATCCTGTGAACATCTGAGCCCAGTTCCATGGCAATCCATCCAACAGTTGTTGAGACGTTTCACTGAAAACCACATGTGGCTGTCATGGTGGTGCCAGAGGAAAATTCAAGAGATCATCAAAGTCATTATGATTCATCCTCTTGGGAATATGAATGTCTTTGAGCTATTTCAGTCTGGACCAAAGTGGTGGACCAACAGAGCAACATCCCAAGAGTCTTGCTGCTAGCATGGCTAAAGAGTTTAAGATAAATAGTTCAGATTTGTAAGGAGACTTTGAGTTGTTGCTTTCTTGTGAACCTACCTGACATCAGGGTCTAATTATCTCAATTCTAACAGATAAACTTCCTGTCATGTCAGTCCTCACACACTTTGTCTCTTCCTTATGTTGAAATGGAGTTGTGTTCCTGTTTGTCTCAGGTAAAGGTGAGGACACGTACCCAGACCTGCTGGCACTGTTTATCGCCCTGCTGGTCACAGTGATCATTGCTCTCGGTGTGCGGAACTCAGTGGGCTTCAACAACGTCCTCAACGTGGTCAACCTGGTGGTTTGGGTCTTCATGATCATCGCCGGACTCTTCTTCCTCTCTGCCAGCAACTGGGAGGGCGGCAAGTTCCTGCCTTACGGCTGGTCAGGGGTGAGAAATTGAACCACCTTGGTTGCACAGTCCCTTGGAAGGCACAGTCTTACAGTCCTTGGGGTTCAGATGTAAGAAAATAACACATAATTTGATCAAATGAAATCAAAAGGAAACAAGTGGTCTCTTGTTGCTCATCAGGTGATGCAAGGTGCTGCGACTTGCTTCTATGCCTTCATCGGCTTCGACATCATCGCAACGACAGGAGAGGAGGCGAAGAACCCGAACACCTCCATCCCGTACGCCATCACCGCCTCACTGGTCACCTGCCTCACTGCCTACGTGTCGGTCAGTACGTACTGTTGTGCGAGTGCATGCTTGTAACATGAAGGACACAAAATCTCTTAACCAAAAAGAAACATGGTTACCTGACCACCTTTCCTCTCTACAGGTGAGTGTGATCCTGACTCTCATGGTTCCCTACAACCTGATTGACGGCTCGGCTCCTCTCATGGAGATGTTTGCGGTGCACGGCTTCCTGTGGGGGAAATACACCGTGGCTGTGGGCGCCATAGCCGGACTCACCGTCTCCCTGTTAGGCTCGTTGTTCCCCATGCCCAGAGTGATCTACGCCATGGCCCGGGACGGACTGCTCTTCAGGTAAGGAGGCATGAGACACACAAACACACACACAGGTAGAAAGAGGATTCCTAGCTAACTTTCTGATGTCTGCAGGTTCTTGTCACACGTGTCTGCGTTCTCACACACTCCCGCAGTGGCGTGTGCAGTGTCCGGGAGCTTTGCGGCGATCCTCGCTCTGCTGGTGAGCCTCAGGGACCTGATCGAGATGATGTCCATCGGCACCCTGCTGGCCTACACCCTGGTTAGCGTTTGTATTCTCTTGCTTCGCTACCAGCCTGACGAACAGACCGACACGCACCAGTTTAACTCCGGGGAGGACGTGGCCGACCTGAAGAACCAGGACGATGGGGCTGTCCCCACCAAAGACGACCAGATGCTGATCGAAGGCTCAGACGGTGATGGATCGGCGTCCTACCACGCTAGCGGGACCGAAGGAGAGGGTGATAACTCTGATTTCCACACAGGCAACGCCTCATTGCTGAAACGGCTTCTGGGAGGTCATTACTACACCCTGCGGCTGCGGCTGGGAATTCCCGATGCTTCGGCCCGGCCCACGCCTGCCACTGGCCGCATAGTCACCCGATGCACACTCCTCTTCTTCCTCACCTCCTTCCTCCTCTGGTCCACGGTTATATTTGGTGTTGAGCAGGGAACAGGTGTTGCCGCAGGGTTTTCAGGCCTCATGGCTATGACGATGGCGGGGTCCATGGCAAAGCTTTTGATTATGATTATACAGCAGCCAGAGAGTGGGAGGAGACTGCCCTACATGGCGCCCTATGTGCCTTTCGTCCCTGCGGCGGCCATATTGGTCAACAGCTACCTCATGCTTAAACTGTCTCCCATCACGTGGGCCAGGTTCACGATCTGGTGCTTCGTAGGTGAGATGAAACATTCTTTGTTATACAGTGGGGGAAATAAGTATTTGACCCCTTGATTTTGCAAATTTGCCCACTTACAAAGAATGCAACGATCTATAATTTTAATCATATGTACAGTCTAACAGTGAAAGACAGAATCCCAAAGAAAATTCCAGAAAAATCACATCATATGAATTTATTAAAATTGATAACCATCTGATGAGGAAAAACAAGTATTTGACCCCCTGGACAAACAGCATGTTAATATTTTGTAGAAAAGCCATTATTGGCCAGCACAGATGTCAAACGGTTTTTATAGATGGTGACAAGGTTTGTGCACATTTCGGCAGGGATGTTGGCCCACTCCTCCCTGCAGACAGCCTCCAAATCATTCAGGTTCCGAGGTTGTCGCCTGGCAACTCGAATTTTAAGCTCCCTCCAAAGATTTTCAATTGGATTCAGGTCTGGAGACTGGCTAGGCCACTCCAGAACCTTGATGTGCTTCTTCTTCAGCCACTCTTTTGTTGCTTTGGCGGTGTGCTTAGGGTCGTTGTCGTGCTGAAACACCCATCCTCGACCCATCTTCAGCTCTCTCACTGAGGGAAGGAGATGTTGGTCCAGAATTCCACGATACATGGCCCCGTCCATCCTCCCCTCAATACGATGGAGTTGTCCCGTCCCCTTGGCTGAAAAGCACCCCCAAAGCATGATGTTGCCACCACCATGCTTGACGGTGGGGATGGTGTTCTTTGGGTTGTACTCGGTGTTCTTTGCCCTCCAAACACGACGAGTTGAGGCCAAAAAGTTCTATTTTGGTCTCATCTGACCACATCACCTTCTTCCAGGCCTCTTCTGAGTCGTCCAGGTGGTGAATGGCGAACTTCATGCGGGCCTGTACATGTTTCTTCTTGAGCAGGGGGACCTTGCGTGCGCTGCAGGATTTCAATCCATGACGGCGTAGTGTGTTACCAACCGTTTCTTTTGTAACTGTGGTCCCAGCTGCCTTCAGTTGATTCATCAGTTCCCCCCTTGTGGTTTTGGGATGATTCCTCACCGTTCGCATGATCAGGGACACCCCACGAGGCGAGATCTTGTGTGGAGGCCCAGACCGAGGGAGGTTGGCGGTGGTGTGGTGCTTCTTCCATTTCCTGATAACTGCACCGACAGTTGATCTTTTCTCTCCAAGTTGCTTTCCGATTCTCTTGTAGCCCATCCCAGCCTTGTGCAGATCAACAATCTTGTCCCTGATGTCCGTAGAAAGCTCTTTGGTCTTGCCCATGGTGCTGATGTTGGATGCTGGTTGTTTGGGTGTTGACAGGTGTCTTTTATACAGGTAACGAGGTGAGGCAGGTGTATTTGATGTAGATAATTGGTTGGGATTGGGGCTGTGTCTTAAAGAAAGACTAACTGGCTTGTAGGAGCCAGAATACTTGCTGTTTGGTAGGGGGTCATATACTTGTTTTTCCTCATCAGATGGTTATCAATTTTTATAAATTCATATGATGTGATTTTCTGGAATTTTCTTTGGGATTCTGTCTTTCACTGTTAGAATGTACATATGATTAAAATTGTAGATTGTTGCATTCTTTGTAAGTGGGCAAACCTGCAAAATCAGCAAGGGGTCAAATACTTTTTTCCCCCACTGTATTTGAACCTCAAAGTGCATTTTAACTATTAGAGCATAGATGCTGGGTTTTGCTTATTATCTGTTTTAAAAATGTGTTTGTGGTCAGCTTGAATTGTAATGTAATAAAAACACAATCAGTGTTGTGTGCAGAATATGTAATTACGCTGCAGAAGTATGTTATTCTCTTAGTCCACCTACTGTCAGCAGTTAAATGTTTGTGCATGATCAAGCCAGTTAAGATTTATTAGTAAACTTGGTTTTAAATTAATGTTTTTAGCTGACGAGTCCTCTGCTTCTTAGGCTACTGCAAGATGTTTTTATTTTATTTTTTACAGATGTGCAGTCATGATGTTTAGTTTGGTGTAATTTACAGTTTGCTGCGCCTACATGAGTGGGAGTAAAAGATGAGAAATTACATCAGAGTGCAAAGTCTAAAAAGGCAAACCCACATGGAAGAGGATTCAAGAGAGGCCCGTACATCTGTTTTAGCATATGGTTTCAGTTACTTCAACTGTTGTGCTTATTTTTAGTTTGCGCCTATCATACAGGCTCCTCTGCTCTTTTAGTTCTTGCACAGTCAGCACAGTTGGAGACACCGGGACTCACCGGGACTCACAATACTGCCATTCATTCTAAACTATGTGATACACCAACCAACATCTCTCACAGTAAACATGAAAGTGTATTTTGGTCAAAGTGTCAGTTTTACCGTTGTTTCAGATGTACCAGGTAGTATTCTTATCTGTCACATCTTTGGGAGCTGAGTGTCTGCTGCTATGCTAGCAGCTTTGTGAGGCTGTACCATAGACTGTATGTAAGAAGTGGACGTAGTCATTGTGACGTAACCCGTTGGATTGTGGACTGCTGTTTTGAAGCCTCGAGTTTGGCACCGCCATGTTGATTTTCTGCAACCAGCGGCACCGGACGTGACCATAATTGGACGAGTGGAGCTATCGGCCGTGTGTGGAGCTAGCTAGCTTGCTTAGCTAGGTGCATCTGTAATTCACGTCAACTGTCATTTTAACAGGGCTGATAACTTTGTCTAGAGAACAGCAGGCTTAAAACTAAATGTACTCACCAGAGAAAGTGAACAGCCGACTCCTAATAAGCTTTTTCAACGGCGCTGGTTAAATTTACACAGTGACATGGGTACAAATCACTCTTGCCATGGAAACAATTTGTCAGTCACAGATAATCCTGCCCTGAAGCATACTCTGCTTTCTGGTCTATTTTCCTCTAAATGGGACCATAATTTACTAAACGAACATCATGCTGTGTGGAAGAAGACTTGAAACTAGCGACTGAGACCATAAACTCGTTAGGAAAGTGTTTACTGAGGTAATAAATCAGCTGAGAAGTAGCAACATTTTACCTTAATTGTTTGACAGAATGCATGGGATGTAGGCTACCTTAGGCATAATGGTCCTTTGAGCTAAATGCTAACATGCTCACAATAACAATATTAACATTTTGATCATGTTCACTATCTTCCTTTACTGGCATGCTAACATTTTCGTCTTAGCACTTTTCACAAAGTACAGGTGAGGCTAATGGGAAGTTGTCAGGTATTTTGGTCGTAAACGACTAATTACAATTTTGACCCGCTGATGGCGCTAGACGAAGGGATAACTAAAAGTTATTACAATTCATCCTGAGGGGAACATGAATGTGTGTAGCAAAGGTTAATGGCAACACATCCAATAGTTGTAGAGACATGTCAATCAAAAGCACAAATGGCAACTTGTTGGTGGCACTCCCAGAGTTTGTCAGTAGGATTCGTCTTGTGGTCACCATGAATGTGAACATGGCGCAGTGGCTAAGGTGCTTGCCTTTGGTGTGACAGACCTGAGGTCAAATCCACTGTGAGACACCAATGTGTCCCTGAGCAAGACACTTAACCCCTTGTTGCTCCAGAGGCGTGCGACCTCTGACATATATGGCAATTGTAAGTTGCTTTTTATAAAAGTGTCAGCTAAATGAATAAATGCAAATGCAATCCATCTGATCTCTATTAGCTGGCTTGAAAGGGAAACAGGAGATGTTTACTCATTGTGTGTAGTGAGGAATGATTACAGAAATGCAGACTAGATATGAGGTACAGCAGAGAAACGATCTTCCAGACAATCTCTCTGTTAGGTCTGCAGTTGGTTGACAGATGATGAAGAGAGCGAAGAGTTTCCCACCTTCTGAAGTTTGTGATAAAACAGTTAGACAGTTTTTCAGGCGGTCATACATTTTTTATTTAACATTTACCGTCTGTGCGTCCTCAGGTTTGTTGATCTACGGTTGTTACGGAGTGTGGCACAGCACGCTGGAGCTGAACGCCCAGGAGCAGCAGGCGCACTCCAGCTCCTACCAGCGATACGACGACCACCTCGATGACACCTTCTCCCCCGATGACAACCTTTACCCCCAGGAACCGGGGGAGAGACCCTACCAGGGCTGGTCTGCCCCGGAGGAGAAGGGATACCACTACCAGCAGCATAACCAGTACGAGCAGGAGGGACAGTACGACGACCAAGATGGAGAGCAGCTTCAGAGCCAGTATGAGGATAACAGTGACCAGCATGGATACCAGTCCGGACCAGGAGGCCAGTATACAAGCAGAGGTGGCAGAGGAAGGACCAATCGTGGTTTTGATGTGGGTGAAGAGGAGGACTGATGTGAGGTTGTTTCCTGTTCCTCCAAACTGAAATTATGCCAGAATGAGGAATACTTTGAAAGTGACTTCTACACGAAACAGTAAATCAAATAATCTCCAAAACAAGCGAAGTCATACCAAAACATTTTATTTAAATATTTACCAGTGAACCCCTGCCTTTGTCTGCTCAGTGTGAAAAAAACGTATCGTTGGAGGAGGTAGGGGAGTTTGAATGTTTCAACAACTGAAGGGCCCGGCGGCTGCAAAGCTTCGGTAATTTCTGGTGTCTGTATGCACCTTTTAACACACACGATAACAGTTTGTGTGTGAAACAGTGGTGTTGCAATACAAAATCCTCCCCCTGTGCTTCTTCTGTCCCTCCAAATTTTTTCACACCACACTTTGAATCAATGACTACCCATACGACAGACGTTAACCCCTTTCAACTATTTACCTCACGACTGTCGTAACAAAATAATAACTCTTTCGGGTTGTAAAATCCTGCGGACCTATTGGAGTCGTCTGTAGTTGTGTATTGTTTTGGCATCAAATAAGCCTTTAAATTAACAGATCTGAAACTGAACTTAAATTCCTGGATCTTATTTCATCGTCTCACAGGTACAGGTTTTGTCGGCGCTGAACTCGTCCCCGGTAACGTGCTTCAGGTCTTGGCCAAGAGCATCTAGAGCTTGTTTCAGACAGAGGCTGAAATGAAGGCCTACAAGAGTCAATAGAAAATAGAAAATTATTTTTTGGAACTTTGAATCGTGCAAAGCTGCCATCCAGCTGCACAGAAATACAATTTAGGACTGGAAAAGCAGTTTTTATAGGTCTCCTTTAATCTAAACACGCACTGTACAGTTTTTTTTGTATAGGAGAAAACAAAAAATGGAACAAACTAACCTCTGTTGCTCCTTGCTTACTTCTGTAGCCTGCACCAGCGTGCTGCGTGTGACGTTGTGTTATTCTTCTGCGCATGCGGGTCACTTTCAGTTCACACTGGAGTCTGATGTGGGAATTGAGCATTAAGGCAGTCTGAACGTAGCCTTATTCCACTCAGAAACAGGAACAACACAGATGTGATCAGGGCATCCTTACTTTTGACTTTACAACAGTCACTTAATACAGAAGCTATGACATCAGCCCCCCCTGAATCCAGAGATCCTGGGCCTGTGTGTGGTAGACTCATTTGGAAGTGGATCCATAGGGACAGCAGAGACTGTCAGTATTGCAACATTAAACTGGAGGTGATCTACAACAGGGTTTCCTCAACACACTTGTCATCAGTCTTTACGTGGTTTCTCTTCAGCTGTTTCTTCTGATGAAAGTCGCAAGGACTGGACTATTTTATCCCCACGGAGCTCTTTCCCTCACTCACACACGACGTTTATCAGACTCAAATCATAAGAAATAAGCAATAGTCCGGCTTTGTGAAACTTCTTGTCTTTGCTTCTACAAACTTGACAAGGAGGTAGGTTTTTCCCTGGAGGCAGAAATTCCCTCTTTGAAAAAAAACTCACTGGGTGAAGAGAGATCTTTTACTAACTGGCAACGTTGAAAAACAAAGGTGGACGTCTGGTGGTACCACTTGTTTTTCACTCACAGCCTTTCCTCCCCTCTTACCTCTTGTTTCTGCGCATTGCTACTTACCCAAGGAAAAAAATTAACCAATCACACGACTTCTGTCGCCAGAATAAAAAAGTAAATTCTCCTTTTACCATCAGTCTCATGATCAAACTTAGCGGCTCGCATTTTCTTTTTGAAAGTTAAGGATTTCATCCTATGGCTGTTCGTGGCATCTCTGAATATCTTAATTGTGGCTGAAAGTTACTTTTGTGTTTGTTTTTCTTGTTTGAGTGAATGGTGTTTACAGTGAAAGACTATTTGCTCTGTTTATTGCCTGCAGCAACTAATTGTTTTAATGTGTGTAAATGAGAACGGGGCATTTAAGTTTTCTCGTGTTGCAGGAATAAATGTCACATTTGGAGTGAAATGATTTATTGTGAGACTCTTAATTATTTGAAAACTTTAATTATTTGTAGCACTGGACAAAAAATTGCACAATACAAGTACACAGTTGATATATATTGATTATACTGTTAATATGAAAAAGGTTACACATGGTACATAAAACAACCTGTGATGGACTAAATGAGAGCAGGTAATCTCAACAAATGTAATTCTCTGTACTTCAGGTAAGATTTTGGAAATGTGTTCATGCTATTTAAAGTATAATAATCATTAAAGGTAAAGTCACACATGCGAGAGCAACAGTTTTCTAATTTCAAATCATGTTAAAAACAAACGAATCTAAATACATCAAACTAGTTCAGAAAGCAAATTTCAGACCATAGTTACACCATTTTGTCCGAATTCAGCGCTAAATGCCTGATTTTGTTTTTTAAGGCAGCAGTATAATATATGATCTAACAATAGTTTTGGCAGAAACCCTGTTTCTTTGACTCTGCACAGGGATTTTTAATTAAACAACGAGACTATGTTCCTGTAACTGTGTGGCTCCTGGTGGCCCCTGTGCCATACACTAAACCCCTACCTGCTCATGTATCATAAGTCCTTCTCAAAGGTGGATCAGCTAAATGTCAAAAAGGGAAACTTCACACTTGTGCACTCTTGGCGTGGTTTGCGGGGGGGGGTCCAGCGGCGTGGCCGTGCCCCGCTGTCTGGAGTAGAAGAAGCTGTTCTCCCTGCTCGGGGTCCAGGCATCGGCGCCGTGGCAGCACAAGATCATGGAGCCGCCCAGGAGACAGAGAGCCGAGCCGACCCAGCCGGCGTACAGAGAGAAGCCAAACGCCATCAGACCCTCGTGTTGGTAAGCGCCGATGGGGAACCAGACAGTCGATATGATGCCACACACAGCTGGAAGAGAGGAGTTACAGAGGAGATGGTCATTTCTACGAAGAAGTGGAAAAATAGGGAAACAAACAAAACGTTCTTTGGCCTGAAGATACATCTGCACACTGTTTGAGTTTCTGTACGCTGTTTGTATCCATCTGGCCGTCTGTCCCTGAGGTTGTTGACAGGAACTACCTACTTCATCCCACAGGAAGCAGGATGCAGGCCAGTCTGACAGACCCTGACCCTGACTTCCAGCCCTTTACCACCTGCAACAGCAGGGAAAGACCAGAGTACCCTACCGTACATCTCAAAACTAAAAACCAAAACGGCCTCCAATGAGAGACTGTCTCATTGTCTCCACAAATTGAGATTAGTTTGAAATTGTGTGTGTGTGTGTGTGTGTGTGTGCGCGCGCACCCATGAGGATGAAGAGGACGCCTCCCACCCGGGCGCGTCGCTTCTTGATGGCGGCGGTGTCATTTGGCAGCCGGACGCAGGGCAAGGACATCAGTACCTGCAGCATCGCAGGGAGGCCGAGCAGACATGCGCAGATCATCAAAGCACGAGACGTCTGGACGTGGGCTGAAAGAGAGAGAGACAGAGGTTTCATACCTGAATCATGTGTTTGCTCACCTCTGGCACTCTCTCGCAGTCAGGAATGCACGCACACAAAAATAAGTATAAAACACAATATGGGTTAAAACGAGATCTTTTTTTTCTCAAACTAATTTGAAATATTTTTAAATAATACAATTATTAGTTATGTATGTGATTTAATAACTACACTCTATTCCCCCTCTTCCTCTCACCGGGCAGAGTGAGGATCTGGTTGAGGGCCACGCAGTGATAAAGCGTCGGGGAGATGACGCACTCTGCCCAGAGTCCCCGGGAGCCCAGCTCATCCATGCGGAGGCAGGTGGCCACTGAGTAGTCGCAGGTCCGGACCCAGTCGTTGGTGGCAGTGGCGACGATAATCCCGACCCAGCCCGCACAGCTCGCCGCGCTGCCGGTGATCTGCCTGCACAAGTGCGCCATGGAGCCGCCGTGCGTTTTTACGCGCTCTGCTCCGACGAAAAAACAATTGTCTTAAAAATGAGAAAAACAAATGACAGTGTTTAAATATCTGTAGTGGTCTCTCTGCACTTTAAAAATCTTTTTTTTCTTCCAGAGGCTGAAAAACTAGATGTCTTGAGAAGGATTCAGTTATATTTGTATCCTTCTCTGCTCAGTTATTAAAAGATGAAACGTTGAAGTCTTTCCAAATATGATTAAAAGTAGAATTTTTGGTTCAGAATCCTTAAAAACAAAAGTAGAAATTAAAAAAGTAATCCTCAGTGCGTCCTGGGCTGATGCGCAGAAAAATGCCTAGAATAAGATTTATCATCGGGTGTGGTGAAAAACTCTTAAGCCAATCAGAGCGCAAGTGAGATCCTAACCTAAACCAGATATGGAGAGACAGACAGGCCCAGACAGAAAAACAAAAACTAAATCAATCAGTAAAGCAGCAGATACAGACCGACCTGGAATATTTAGTCCAGATTTGAGGGTTTGGATCTGGAAAAGCTTCCGGAAGGAACTTTGTGATATGAATTAAAATCACTTCTATGAAACACAGATTTCTCTTTATACCACTCACCTTGCTCACTGTGGCCCCCTGCTGGTGACTTCATCCTCCATCCTCGTGTAAAAAAATGTATTCATTTTATTTCAAACAATACGATAAACCAATCATATTGATTAATTATTCATTTATTAAATAATTTCAAGCAGGATACCATAAAAATGTGATGATTAAAGACACCAGTCTCTACCCTGATAGTGACTTTTTTTTTTTAATCCACAGACATGTTTTTGCCCAGAATATAGTGATAGAAAACATTAAACTTTCATGAATCACTTACAAAGTCTACGTGTCGTTATTATTATTATTTGTTTTTATTTTATTTTTTTTTACACACACCGGTTATGTTAGCTACTGGATAGATTTGTCATTGACGTCACGTTCTAAAAAAACTAAATAGACAAATTTTATATATTAAATGTTGAAAATCCTTCATGAAATAGCTTCAAATTTACACTCTCCAGCGGCATGTAAAATGTACACAAAGTTACAAAAATCAGTCTCCTGCTACAGTCAGAGGGCCCAAACGGATGAACTTTCTTCTGGACTCTGGGATCTCCATGCTTCTGCAAACCTCTTCTGTTCCGGTCTCCTAAGGCCACACCGCAAATTTATAATCTCATAAATTACAACGGATCTCTTTTTGTGACTTTGTTCTGTCATCCTTGGTGTCAGCTTTTGTTTTTCTCTTTCTCCCCCACCATTTGTCTGTTTGCACACATCTTTATTGCCTGTGTTCCTTCGACTTCACGCCCTGACCTTCTCTCTCTTTTTCTCTCCGAATCTGTCTGCCTTTTTTTTTCTCTCATTGGTTTTTCAGCGAGTTGATGTGAGCGCAGATCTTGAGAGCCGGCCCCAGTTTGATGTTCATGCTGGTCATCAGATGGTCCTCGGTCAGCAGCAGCAGAGCCTGGCCGTCGATCTCCTGCAGCCGGAAAGCCTCCGCCACGTCACTGCAGCCTGAAACGCAAAGACAAAGACAGGGTTAACTCCGCTCTACAGTGTAGAGTTACGTGCATGCACGTCGCGGGTCTATTTCAAGTACCCGGCTATTTAATAACCATAAAAAATTCTTTGTGTGGTTCATCGACGGTGATAAATTATCCGAAAATCCCACGAGGTGTGGACAACTCGGCACAACACCAGTGAAGCTGGGGCTCCGTCTCTTCTGCCACTACACACTTACACGCTACACCGACACATGCGCCCTGACGACCCAGGGTTACCGTTACCATTTTGGATTCTGGCTTCAACTGTGAGATTGACAGTTGAATCAGGCTCCGCCCATCGAAGCATCGAATCTTCGACTATTCGGGGTCAGCCCTGAGAGATGGTAGCAGACTTTAGGAAGAGCCCAGCCCCACCCTGCGTGACCCCACACTGTGGAGTCCTTCTGCTTCCTGGGCACCATCATCTCTCAGGACCTCAACATCACCTCCCTCACCAAGAACACTGCTGTCCATCAGGACCAAAACCTCCAGCCATGGCCTCATCAACAAGGCCCGGGACCGCCACTGACTCTGACTCTCGTATCTCTCAGATGAGTGATTAACAGGTCTGAGTATCGTTTCAAATGTAAAATACCTGAATTTGGGAGGAGCTTTATCTTAATGTAGTGTGATCTTTAAATATGTCGTTTTAAATTTGGGTTTTATTTATTCATTTAAAAAAAGATGTAATTAAAACACTCTTTGCACTTTGCAACACTATTTGGGAATAACACCCGTCTTCCCGATGTTTCCCAGTGATCTCGCTCAGACTGACAGTTGGTGGTTAAAAGTATGCACGTTACCTCACATGGCGGTTCGGTTCAGCGTTTTTGCGAAACACTTAATTGGATGAGGGGCGCAGGAGAAGCTGTGCGCAAGCCCCCCGTCGTCATCATCATCATCATCTGCTGACGATTAAGACACTTGTTTGTTTATATAAATCAAACTGACAATTTTAAGAGACGCTGCCAGTTCCAAAGAAGCTGAACGGCGTCCAGGGCGTGTGAGCAACTTGTTTATATCTTGTGAGTGACACTCGTGGTTAGTGGACGAGTTACCTGGCAGTGTGTGTATGAAGGCAGTTACTTCCTCCACGCTCCACTGGGAGGGGGCGGGTTTGAACGTGGTTGAGGGTGTAGAGGTGGTCAGGGTGGGCGCAGACGCCCTCCTCGCTCTCCGTGCCGCCCGGCGCTCCATCCTGGCTGACATGGCAACAGCAGGGTCTTCCTCCCCGCCATCATCGTCTTCCTCCGCCCCTCCTCTCTCCATGTCCTCCTCCTCCCCCTCTTCTGCCGCCGGCGCCCTCTCCTTTCCCTCCTTCTCTCGCCGACCGGCGCTCCAGAGATCACGAGGCTGCAGAGGAAAGAGGGAGAGAGCGTGACTCGTGGAGGGATGGTGTCCGTTAAGAACGCAGGTGAGTTCATCCTGCATCCTTTTTTAATGCTTGAGCATCCTGAAACGTATGCTTCTTAAAAGTCTTAATAAATGAAGTGTCAATCACAATAATGTAAAAATAAAAATCCTGTCATTAAAATTCCACTTCAGTGAAGTTACAGAAGTATTATCAGCTAAGTATAGGCAAGCTTGTAGCTGCTGGAGCTAGTTTAACTACTTATATACTCATATACAGAAGGCCAATTTAACTGGGGGCCGGGCCCCTAAAACAGTATCACCAGATGAACCTGAGGGGTCGTGAGATGATTAATGGGAGAGAAAAGAAGATAAAACAAAGTCCTGATACATTGATTCTTCAGATGTTTCTCTTATCTTTGCTGTTTTTGTAAAATATATGCTTAGTTATTTTCCACCACTGAATAAACCTGCTTGAATGAAAAATTTCGAAAGCGCCGTGTCTGATGATGCAGTTCCTGCAATGACCACCAGAGGCTGCCTCCAATAAACTTTCAACTGCATTTAAAGTCAATGGAAACGGCAGACAAAATAATCAGGTCCAGGTTTCCACTACACCAGGAAATGTTTACCAGACAGTGTCTCAAGCATTTTATTTATCAAAATAACTGTTTAATTATTTTGTCTGCGCATCTTATTTCACACCTACAGACATGCTGTTTAAAAAGCCTGACAGGGAACTAATTAATCCCTTATTTATTTGTTGTTGGCCGAAACGAGAGAGCTCAAAATAAAACATGCTGGGTCCAAAAATTAATCAAATGTTAGTTTGTAACTGTAGAAGAGATTCTGGCTCATAGAGGAGGATGTTGTGTGAAACCAAAATGTCTGTAAGGCTTCAAAACTTCACCTCCCGAAAGTCCCAGGTGCTCGTTAACACCTGTGCAAGCACACTGACATGTAATCAAGAGGTGGACTATACTGCAGGAGTAGTTTTTTAAGCTTCTGTGGATTCTTTTGACGGCTTTCACATTGTAAAATAACGAGTTATCACTAATAATTGAAACCATCGCAACTGCTGTGAATCCGAGCTCAGCACCGGTCGCCTGTGGAGGAAACTGCAAACTTCCAAGTCCTCAACAGGTGACGGTTTAATGACACACGTAAGCTGAACTGTACCATGCTGTCGTGCTAAAACAAAACTTGCACTTGTTCTTGTCTTGTTTTGTTCTCTCTCGCTTCTGCTTTTTGTTCTGGTCAAAGAATAACCTTTTACACTCTGTCCGCTTCTCACATTCTGTGTTTGATTGTAAATTAAATATGTTTGGACTGTTGGTCGGACAGAATGAGTGAGCTGAAAGCATCGACTTCGACTCTCGCAGACCCACTCGACCTGACCGCTGACCCAAGTGCTCTCAACATAGAGACACAAAGGACATCTCACACTGAAACGTCGAAACCCCACGCTCATTAGAGGTATAAACTTTGGACCCAGTTTATAAGAGACCCGTGGAAAACCTCTCCAAAGATAAAGTGCGTTAGTTTATTGATCCAAAAGGGGACCCGCGGACGCTCAGACTTTGTAGTGTAGCACTGTGTTTTAAACTGGCGGTTAGTTCAGAGCCCCTACCAGTCGCAGCAAAAGAGGTTTCCCAGGGACTGACTCCGCCCTGTTCAGGGCTGGGCGGGGCCTCTCTGAGCGACTGCCTGCACTGAGAGCCCGCAGACGCTTCGTCAGACGCACGTTAAACCTGACAAAGACAGAAAAGGAGAGAGAAAAAAGGTCAGAGCGAAGGAGACAACAAGACATGTGGTGATGTTTCCTTGTTCTGCTGCTTTGATTCACACTCATATCTGTATTTAACACCTGTGTGTTTCTACACACACACCACACACCACATCCTGCTAGCACTTCTGCTGTGAGAGCAACACCCCCCCCCCCTCCAAAAAAACACTGCTGCATTTCAGAAACAGTGTCTTTGGTCACACAGTACAAAAGCTGCTTTTTGCTTTTTGAGCCAATGAAATCAGGTCTCACCCGCGTGCACAGGAAGTGGAGCAGAAGCGCTTGGACCGCATGAAGTTGTGTGCGTGGCCCCTCTTCCCGCAGAACTGGCAGTGCAGCACGGTCCTGTCCCTGTGGGCCGACCCTGCATGTGTGAGACAAACACATTCACGGGCTGCCGTGTTTTTATTTGAGAGCGGTTAGAGCTGCGCACGGCGTTGATCTTTTACTAAAAATACACTGAGCGGAGCTGCGACAGAGAAAAACGTGTTTATGGCTCTCGGTCATTATGTTGTTAGATAGGTTGTAGAAAGAGGAACAACCGGTGAGACTATTTTAAGCCCATTCTTTTTTTCCTCTTGGTGCCACTGGAGTGTCGACACACTGAGAAAACTTGGGCTGCAACTAACTGTTATTTTCATTATTGGTTCATCTACTGATTATTTTGTCTAAACTATATCAGCAAATAGTGAAAACCGCCTGTCTGAACTCTGGTTAACACCTTCAGATCGCTTGTTGTGTCTGAATAACGGTCCAAAAGACACCAGTTTTCTGTCACATGAGACAAAGGAAAGCAACAAATCCTCCACAAACCGAGAAGCTGGAACCAATCGATCATTGTCTCAAATAATCAATTAGTTTTTCATCTAAAAAATGTCAGTTAATTATGAAAAAATGTTGATCAGAAACCAGAAAATATTTAAATTTAAGAAGCTGGAATGAGATAATTTTCTTTAAAAAAATGATGAATCAATTTTCAAAATAGTTGACGACTGATGGTTTTGGATGTTTTAGCCAGTTTACATTATTGATCATCCTTTTCCAATCTTCAGATTTTAGATTGTTCTTCAACCTTCGCAGCAGCTCTACTTTCAGTTTGTCATGAACCTGCAGTTTCTAAACTTGCTCCAGATCAATCACAACGACTATGCCGAATCAATTAGTCGATTATTGAGTTGTCGATCCACAGAAATTGACGCAAAAATGCTGGATCCGGCTTCTCGAATGTGAAGCGCTGCTGCTTTTATCTGTTCCCTCTGATTGGACTGCTGCTCGGGCTGAAATCATCACCCTGCGTTTTTAAAGACCCTCTGGAGAACAGGGCATGTTAGGTTATTCTTTAATCACATATTTGTTACTATTACTTCTATTTGACGATGCATTTTCAGTGTTTTAATGATGATACTGTTCTTTACTTTCCCTGTCTGGTTTCTTTGTATGTTCCTCTGTATGTAACGCGGCTTTCTTTTTGTATAAACCTATGTCACTTGTGTTTCTTTGCAGAACCATTTGTATGTTTTGTGTCGGACCACCTTGAAAACGAGACGGTTCATCCCACCATTAACAAACTTACATATTTACAGTATAATATTTAAAAAACCGAACTAGGTCAAAGGACTCGTACCGTTCCCGGCGTCGTCTGTGTCTCCTCCCTCCTCCACGTCTGAATCGGTGGAGTGCTCAGCTTGTTTCAATGTCTCCGTCACAGGCAACGCCGCTTTCCCATTGGTCCCGTTCACTTCCTGTGGTTTGGCCACCTGCTCTGGGACCAGCAGCGACGAGCGGTTCACCTGCACGATGAAAAGGTACACTTTACACTTTGTAAACCTCCATGTGTGTAAGACGCCAAGAATCTCGTAGAAAATAATTTCAGGGAGGATAATATCTTCTCACAGGAATCGGCGCCGTATTTGCTTTATTCATGAGTCACTCATAGTTAATTTAGATAAAACTCTGCAAAGGACAGAGGAACCCAAGCAAACTAGAAAGCACTTCCTCAAAAGCAGGTTAAAATATCAGCTAAACCAACGTACATTCTGCAGTGCTGCTGAGAAACGTGAGGAGCTGGACGCCAGAAACACTGAAGTTCAGCCGCTTCACGGAGCTAAAACTAAACTCTTGAGCCCTGACAACTCATCACTACAGTGGCTTCATGCTGCTGAAGTTAGATTTACTGTACGGACCTCCAATCTACTCAAACTTCTCATGGAAACTTTATAATCACTACCGCTACTACTTTAAGTGGCGACAGTTACTTCTGCACATTTAGAAAATAGAAAACTACAATCGATTGAATTAAATTCTTATAATTAAACTATATGTATATATTGCTTTTTGCATTTTGACTTGGGAGTGATTTTTATTCTTAATAAATTAGACATTTATTTTACTGGTTTGTGTTGGTCATGTGTGAAATACATCCAGAATACATCAGAGATGCAGCAGCTTTTTTTCTGTACTGGATTTAGTGAAACTTGTCTGATTGTTGTAAATGTAACTTGATTTTCTTGTTTAGATTGATACTCGACTCTTGAGAAATATTTTGTAGCTGTATTGAATGAATTGCTGAATTAAGATACTGAAATCTGTGGCAAGTATCTGCACAGACAGGTCTGTCCCACGCTCCAGTTATTAATGCAGGTCTGGCACAGAGCGCCTGAATAGATAAAGAGAATGATGTCCTCTACAGCTGACAGAATAATCTAACTTTCCAACATTAGCCTGTAGAATATTGACAAAACAAAAATGAATATGAGACATTAATAACTGCTGCTAACATTATAAATCAACATCAGTAATATATTTCTAAAGCCGTCAGTGTGGTGTGAAACGTGTGTGTGTGTGTGTGTGTGCGTACAGGAAACGGTTGCAGCCCCTCCTGGATGACAAATCCCTCCACCAGGTGAGTCAGAACCTGTCGTCCCTCAGGCCACGCCCTCAGCTCCCAGGGGCTGCTCAGCGATTGGCTGAAGCTCTCTGATTCTCTGTCTTCCAACTGGGTGAGGAGCTCCGTCTCGGCCAGGTGCTGCGACTCCCCGACCGTTTTGTCGACGGTCTCCGTCTCATGCTGCGATACGCTGAGGTCGGGCGGGGCGGCGGTCTGAGCCGGGACGAGGGGCGGGGGGTTTTCTGCCGAGGGGGTGATGAAGGGCGAGGAGGGGGGGGACTGAGAGGAGAGGCTGGACAAGGCTGGGAGGAGCAAAGATAGAGATCCGAGTTAGACCAACATGTTAAGTCAGATACACACAGACGCTGTTCTTCACGACTTCACAGAAGATAAATCTTAATGCTACGATCATATTTTAGACAACAGTGCTCTGACAATGCCTCTGTGCACAGAGACAGATCTAAAAAGATCCGGGCTGGTGTGGAAGAAGTCAAAGGGTTAGGTTGTTTACTTCTCCACAGTGAGTTTTACGACCTGCAGGAGATGGCTGAAATATGTTTTCCTGCTGACCCACAGCAGTACGTTCCCAAGCTTCTATTCTGTCTCCGAACTGAGGACACACTGACTTCCATCTACTGCAGATAATACACAGACTGTGTACCTCATACAGCCTCTCTTCAGAAAACCTGAACTATCCCTTTAACTGCTCTGCACAGAGACCTGAACCTCATCTAGCAACTTTTGGGATGAGCTAGACCACAGACCTCAACACCTGGTGGAAAGTCTTCCAACATACTGTCCGCATGCAGATGAGTGACTGTGTCTTTTACAGTACAGTACATAACAACAGTAGAGCCTGATTCGACTGTCAATGTCACAGTCGAAGCTTCGGGGGTGCTCAACTACGAGTTATCTCCCAATAAGTTAATATACAGCCTGTTACAATATACATTTCAACGGTTAATTAATTAAAAAGAAAAATTTAGTAAATGTTTTTAAGGTGCGTGAATAAATCCAAAATTATCCAAAACTATTGTTTATGATCAGAACAAACACTTGATGCCAAACAGCGGACAAAAAATCCTTTTCCAGTCCCTTTTCCTCAACAAAATAAATATTTTAATAGAAAAATTAAGAGCTAATTCATTTATTAACATTTGTTATATTCTGTAAGGTTGCTCTGCAGAATTTACAGATTGTGTGTGTTTTCTTAAAATACTTCGCTGACACATCCTCCTGCTCCCAGACAGCCACACCTTCTCCTTCACTTTCTTGGAGTGCGTCTGAAGGGGGGTGGGGGGGGCGTTATCGGTGGCATTTGAAGTTTTACATCCAATAAAAGTTTGGATGTTGACAAATAAATCAGACAATGCAAAAGCAATTTATTTTTATTCCCAAAGTTATGGTCCTCGAGTCCTGGATGTTCGAGACCGAGACCATCAAAAAGGGGTCTTAAGACCGGTCTTTTCAGACAATTCTGATTGGACGATATAAATCGTTACAGCCCTAAACAGTACTGATACCACAACTGGGCTCCAACGTCCTCCTCTCTCCTACACCATACTGATGTCTTGAACGTGTGGGTCAAAGGTGCACGTGAGTCGGGTCTACAGGTGTGTGGTTGAAGGTACCTGACTGGTTGTCAGAGTGTGTCGACATGTTCTCACAGAAGTCCTCCTGGCTGACAGGCTGGAGGTCCCGATGAGACTCTGGTAGCCTCTGACTTTGGAGGGAGACCTCTGGAGCTGGAGCTGGAGCTGGTGCTGGGACAGACGCTGGGGTTTGCACTGGAACTGGAGCTGAAATGAGACCCGGGACGGGTTTTGCTTCCACGCTGGAGTCTTTAACGGTATCACACTTTGGGATAGGATCTGTGTTCTGGTACTGATGGAGAATCTGACTCGTCAGGTTCTCAGACTGGTCCATAGCGGTCTCGCCTTCCTCTTCCTCCTCCGCTATCTTTTTCTCCTCGCCTCTTTCCGCCCTCTCTCTGTCGCTCTGACCTTCCTCCGTCACTTCCATTTGTTCTTCCTCTCTCCCGGTTTCAACTTCCTGTTCCTTCTGACTGACGAGGCTCACGTCCTTCTCAGTTGAAAGCCGCCGTTTCTCCTCCTTCACCTTCTCTCTTTGGTCATCTCTCTCCACCTTCAGGTCTTTACTAACACTCCCCTCATCTCTGATCGCTTGTCTTAGCCCTCGTCCCCTCTCTCGCTGCTCCTCGCTCTCCTTCGCCTTTCCTTTCTGTGTCAGAGTCTGTGTTTGAGCACCAGCCTGACTCGGAGGGGATGCTGGACTCAGGAGAGACGGAGGTGAGGGCATGGGAGAGGTGGTTTTTGGCGTTGAGGGGTTTAGAGGAATAGGAAGCGCTTCCTCGCTGCTCAAAGTCCTCTTTGATTGGCTGGACAGCTCAGGCGGCTCTACAGCCGGAGGCGCTGACTGCACAGTGTGGGTGAAGGTGCCAGGTTGCGGCTGGCGGCCCGAAGAGAGGGCGATGATTTGCAGCTGCCTCGCCGCAGAAGGCGAGCGCTCGAAGTGGGAAGAAACAGACAGGGGGTTGGTCACAGATAAGGAGCTGTGCTGGGATTGGCCGGTCCCGAGCATAGTTTGAGTTAACGGACAGCTCTTTAGTCCAGCCGGCGGCCTGCTGACGGGAGAAGCGTGACCGGCGGGCGCAGCAGCGATTGGTTGGAGGGTTGAGGTTTGCCTTGGCGACGCCGCTCTGTGACCGTTTGGAGAGTGAAGTCTGGGTCTCAGAGGGACGGCTCGAACTGGAGAGTAAAGAGCTGCGAGGGGGAGAGGAAGAAGGAGAAAACAATTAAATGTGAAGAAACTCGGGATTCAAGCAGCAAACGTTTATGAGCAGAAACCAGCTGCTGGTTTGAATCCCAGCATCAGCTGTTTGTCTGATTTAGGAAACTAAATCCATAAGTTGGTCTGTCCTCCTGCTGAGGTGAACAAGATACTGAACCTCAGATTTTAGTTTTTGAGGCTCACATTGATATTTGAGAATATAAAAGTCTGGTTCGTATATACATAACTCGTCAGACCGTTTCCATTCCCAGAGCGTCAAATAGCTACGCTTTGTCACGTCTTTCAGCGTTTGGTTCCAACGCACATGACATCCTTTCTAATCACTGGGGGGAAACCCCTTTGGTGCCATTCTTCAATGCTAAAAGTACCAAAAAGTCAGAGTAAAGAGGCGGCCGTGGTGGACAGGTTGGCCAAAAACCAGGCCTTCACCCGGGAGACCGGTGCCACGTTTCCGTCTAAACGTCATGCGAATTTTATGCGTATTTTTGAAATGTCGCAAAAAAGAAACAAAAAGTAAATGTGAAATACGTGCGATTCCAGAAGCTGGTTTGAAGCGAATAAACCAGGTCAGTAGTTGATGTTACACATGACTGTAATAAACAAGACGTCTGAAACCAGAAACAAGACCAGTCACATGGACCTGAGGACCACTGACCATCTTAGAAAATCTCAGGAATGTGTTTCAAGCAAGCAAACTGCAATGTCTCTGTGCGTTATGGGAATATCCAGCAAGACAGCTGATCAGACGAGAGTTACAAATTCGCTACGTCAGAACTTGTTCGGAAAAGGTGTTTCCATCTCCCGTTTAGCACATTTACTCTTTTTCGACAAAAAAACACCTCAAGTGAGCGTAAAAACTTTTTTGTGTTTTTCAAAGTTTGCCGTTTCCATCAACCTTTTCTAACCCTAATAAAACGCTGATGGAAACACAGCTACTGTTATTTACCTTACGTTACTTAAATAACGTGAGTAACGTAGTTATTTTAAGCCAAACTCTGATCTTTTCCTAAACCTACCCAATTAGTTTCTGTGCATAACCCTAACCAAAGTGCAATGTTTCATTTCATTTTACAACTTTGTTTTATTTTGAAGGTGTACCTGGGCGTTGCATTGTTATTCTAGCTAACTTGACCACGGAGCCCTACATGTACAAAAACCAAAAAAAACCTCCCACATGCTTTTGACATTTCCACACACTTATTGTCACTTATCTGCCAACATATGTGTGTGCTAATACGGATCCATCTGTAATGAGCAATTACTTTCAACCATACTGACATATTAGTCTGACTCTAAGTACATCCCCTGAGTACTGAAACACAACAGCACGTGTATTTAAAGTACAAGGTTGGCGATATTCTATAATTTTCTTAATGTCAAGAAATTCAATTAAAACAACAAAACCAACAGTGCATGTATCCAGTTCAACACTATAATAATTGCATCAACAAGGCTTTAAATAGTACAAAATAAAAATAATATTTAGATGTCTTGTTCATTTCTTTAACCTTTTAAGTTTCAGTGGGAGCTCAGTACAACCACAGTTCAGGGGCAAGAGACGGATTTACTTACAATTCAATTTTTAATTATCAGTTGATTGTTTTAGTCTTTGCAATGTCAAAGTAGTGTAAGTGTTTTTAAATGTTTTGTCGGTCCGAAACCTCCAAGATATTCTATTTCCGATGATATAAAACCAGTGGTTTAAAACACAGCTACATTTAACTTGTCAACAGGTTGAGACCTGCTCAACTAAGAGCTTCTATGATTGTGTTATTGTAATTTGCCTGAAAGGGAAAATTGTCCAGTTATTTTACTAGAAATAAAGCAACAACAAGGGGAAAAAAGTCTAAAATTAAGCAATTTTGTTTTTCAGAAATACATGTTTCTGTTTTTTCTTCTCTTAGTCATCCAATAACCCCTTTTAGACACCGACCAGGTTTAAAACGTTTGGTGAACCCTTACTGTGTTTATCTGTTACCTAAAGAATACCGTTTCACAGTGGGGTTTTGTGTGACTCACTAAGACTATGGATAATTGCTGCACAAACTGACAAACTAATTATCGCTCGGCTCGTAGCACAACACAAATACCCAGGTGAATATCTGTATTTATAGAGCGCTAGTGGATCGGGTTACCTCACAGGCCAAAGCTTTTCACGTCTATCTTCTGAATCAATAAAACTGAAGCTCATGTATGTTTGTAGGAGCCGTAAATGTGTCTACCTTTTAATAACCGGTTCCTGTCTACGAGAGCGTAGGGACACGTCTCCCTCACTTTGCAGAAAGTTTTACCATTTAACTTTGACTGAGTGACTCTAAACAGTTTTCTATTTAAAAAAATAAATGTATTATTCCCTTTTTCTAAAAGCAAACCTGCAACTTTCCCAGCCTGGTTAGATTTCAGCGGTTCACCCAATGTCAATATAAAACCTAAATTAAACACTGAGACGCCCACAGTGATATCACACCCAGTGTTGGTTAACCTTCTGGGACTTACTTGGAGGCGGGACGGAGAGGTGGCGGTTGGGCGTGGTCGGGCTCTCCGTTGCCGTGGTGCTGGGCTGCGGTCGCGGCCTGAGAGGGGGGAAGAGGGGGGCGTGAGGGCGAGAGAGGGGAGGCGGGGCTGAGGAGGGGGGTTTAAGGCGCAGGGAGGGCGGGATGGTGAGGGCCCCGGGGAGAGGGGGCCTCAGGGTGAGACTCTGGAGCTGGAAAGGAGAAGGGAGACAGAAAGAAAGATGTTCAGTTAGATCTCACACACGTCTTTTACTCTCGGGCTCCGATTCAAGGTGTTCGAGAAGTGACTGTTCGCTGGACCCCTCCCCCCAAACAGAGACTGCGTTTAGCTTACGTGGTACTGTAAGGTTGTACAACATGAATACGATAGGAACATTTTCTAAGAGAAGTTACTGCTCAGAGCCAAGGAGGAGCATGTTATTGCCCGCTGATTAGAGTCATGCTAGCAGTTTCCCTCCGTTTCCAGTCTTTATGCTAAGCTATGCTAAACGGCTGCGAGCTGTAGCTTCACATTCAGCAGACAGACACGAGAGTGGTATAAATCTTCTCATCTAACTCTCCTCCAGAAATCAAATAGAAAGCAAAGGTTTAACATTTTGGGACGGTGTTTTGTACAAAGTCATGGTGGTAATTAGATTAATTAGCTACAGCTGATAAAGTCTGTTAGTGACAGTTGTCAGTCTCTCTGGAAAGGGGAAGGAGCTTCTGTCAAGGACCCATTGTTTCAAAAACTATTCATGAATTTCAGTTGTAAACGTGTGTTATCACAGTGAACTGTCACTGAGGGGGGCGGGAGTTGGCGAACAGTCGATTGATATTCATATTCATTCATGCACGTACACAAAAAGTTGGATTTGCTCGGCTGCTCACCTGAGCGGAGGCAGGGTTAGAGGAAGGGGGAGAGGAGGAGGAGGAGGAGGAGGAGGAAGAAGAGGAAGCAGAGGACAGGGCAGGTCGCATGGCAGACGTAAGGATCAGCTGCAGGAAGAAAAGGGAGAGAATAAACAGAGGAGGAAACACGAAGAGGAGAGCAGGGATTACAGCACAGCGCAACCACATTCCAGCACTGAAGATGCATGTTTGTGTGTGAGACCAACTCTGAATCATATCCTCTTTCTTAATCTCTTCCTCAGCTTCTCGGCACAATTTACTGACACTGTGAAAACAAAAACAGTTCGTCTTCCTCTGTTCTTAAGCGTCTTATTGTTCAGACCTAGCATTTATTTTTTTACAGTAGCATCCACGATCAGTGACTTTTTTGGGGTTTTGACATTACTTGAAGTTCAAACAGATCTATAGGCCACGCTTTCTGCATATTGTTTGTAAGGTTTTATGTAGGGAAGGTCGAAAAAGGAGTGAGATTTGTGGCAACATTTATGTCCTGGTGACTGTCAATTTGGTGCAAAGCTGCAAAGTCATAATTGAATAAAACTGATGAGAATACTGAATAGTTATAAGATTATTAAATCAGTTGCTTTCTTATTGGTCAGGTTTTCACAGGATTAAATAAAAAAAAAACATTCCTCTCTGGTTACTTCACTTACTCCTATCATCAAAATATTAATATATTTCTTTGTTCTAGTTTAACTTGATTTCCTCTTTTTAATCCTGAAACTATGCATAAAAAGGTGTATTTTCGTCTTGTCCTTCTGTGATCATCATTACACCAATTATTTTCAATGTGGTAAATCTCAAGCAGTTTATCCTGAGACACAGCACATTTAAATAACATCATTATTATTATTATTATTATACATTGATGTTCAACTGCTAACGTATGCTCAGATGTTTCTGGCCTGCTGCTGAAACCCCGAGCTTTAAAAGCGGATGTGAAACATGTTTTCATGCAGAAAGCCTAAAGCATCTGTATTTCCCACATAACCTGAATGCATCGCCACTCTGACCTTTGCACCCATTGCTACTATCTCATTTGAATACTGGTAATTTGTGCTGCTGCTGCAAGCAGCAAACCAGATTAGACAGAGAAATGTATGTAAATGTGGGTTCGTGTGTGTATCCGTGTTTACCATCTGGGCTCTAAGCAGCACCTGGTCTTGTCCAGACCCTTTGAGACCTTTCCCTAGGAGCAATGTCTGCTGGGATACCCTCTGCCTGACAGGGGACGGGCTCTGATTGGCTCGCACAAGACCAGGTGTGCCCACAGGATGAGTCTGTGATACCTGGAACAAAAGGGGGGAGAGGAGAGCTTCAGAGCAGGAACGTCTTCTTGTTACATTTCCTAGGAAAGCAGGACAGTGATGTGTGTGTGTGTGTGTGTGTGTGTGTGTGTGTGTGTGTGTGTGTGTGTGTGTGTGTGTGTGTAGTCTCTGTGTATAAAGGGTGGAAACCAAAAGAGTAAACAATTGAAAAAGTTCTGTATGATGTTAAACTGTCTGTAAAAAGAAACGTGGCATTACACGTTTAAAGTTGGTCTTTTTCTTCAAAAGTTAAAACTCATTTAGTTTCCAGAGCTCCCAGGTTGTTTACAGCCCATAAATATAACAGCAAACGTCACACCGCCCCTGGCCTTTGACGTAACTAAGATAGCATCTAGGCAAAGCAAGCCACTTTTATTTACATAGCACTTCTCATGACAAACAGGACACAAATCTGTCAGGACTCAAACATCGGCATTTTTTTCAGTTGTTACACAGTAACACACATCGCACAACTCTTCTCCATGTTTCTTTCGGCCGTCTTTACCTTCATCAGGGCGGAGACGGGGGTGGTTTACTTACATATAGTTCACCAATCAGTCATGTGACTTTTCAAACACTTAAAATACAAAACCGGTAAACAGCTTCAGTTCAGCTGTACATGTTGCCGACCAGCTTGGCAACATGGACTGGAGCGAGAGTTTCAGAGCGGTGAGTTATTAATCTGTAACAAAAGGATCTTTCATCCATAAAGTTTTAACTGAGCTCTGTCTCTACATCACAGGAACAACTTTATGTCCACTGACTGCCTGGAGGGTAGCTGGTGTTTGGAAGGGAGAGGAGAGCTGTGTGCTGCAGCTCACTGTTTTTACACCGGTGTTTTTGAGGGCGTGTAGATTTAGCCGCTTGGCGAGCGTTATGACGTGTTTTCTTGTGCTGGACTACAAACGAGCTGCTTTCAGGCAGTTCAGAGCAGAGTTTTCTGTGGGAGATGGGAACTCCCTTTGAGGTGGACTTTGCAAACCTATTACATTTACATTTACATTTTCTCATTTGGCAGACGCTTTTATCCCAAGCGACTTACATTTCAGTAACAACATACAAGCATCAACAGAGCATCAAATACAGCCCGAGATCTACAACTGACAATACATACTAGTAAGAGCAGCAATAAATACTAGCAAGAGCTAATAGCACATTTCGCATCAATGGGGTTGATACCTAGGGAAAGAAGTAAGAGTTAACAAAAAGTGTAATCAACCCAGGATCATTGTAGGGGACAGAAGAAGAAGAGCACAGGAAGTGCATGTTAGAGGTTAGGAGTTAGAGGTGTTATAAGAGGAAGTGTTCTCGGAAGAGATGAGTTTTCAAGAGCTTCTTGAAGTTAGAGTGGGACGCCCGTGTGGTAGCTCGTTCCACCATCGTGGTGTCACAGATGAGAACAGCCGGGACTGGGATTGCTTTGTGTGAAGGGACGACAGAGCGAGGCGGCGTTCGTTGGAGGAGCGTAGCGGCTGAGAAGGAACGTAAGTTTGTATTATGGAGTTTAGGTAGATGGTGCAGACCCAGTAGTCACTCTGTATGCAGCATTAGTGACTTGAATTTGATTCTGGAGGCCACGGGGAGCCAGTGGAGGTCACTGAGTAATGGAGTGACATGAGTCCTTTTGGGCTGATCAAAAACCAGTCGGGCTGCTGTGTTCTGAACCATTTGTGAGGGTTTCACCGCACAAGCTGGGAGACCTGCTAGGAGGGCATTGCAATAGTCGATGCGAGAGGTAACCATGGCCTGTACCAGAAGCTGGGTGGCATACTGAGTGAGGTAGCGCCTGATTTTCCTTATGTTGTATAGAGCAAAGCGGCACGACCGAGAGACAGCAGCAACATGGTCTGAAAAGGACAGCTGGTCATCAATCATGACACCCAAGTTTCTCACCACCCTGGTTGGAGTGATGGTTGCGGAGTCAATTTGTAGTTTGATGTTATGGTGGATAGATTGCTTGGCTGGAATGACCAAGAGTTCAGTCTTAGAGAGGTTTAGTTGAAGGGGACGAGCCTTCATCCATGCAGATATGTCTGATAGACGGTCCGTGATCCGCGTTATTACATGCACAAAACAGATATATAACTCAATAAAGGAGAGGGAAAAAGACAAAAAGCATAATATGACATTGAAGCTCACTCTGGTCTGCACCTCGCTGTGTCAGAAACAGGTGCAATTTAAAGGAATACTTCACTGATAACTTGTTTCACTTGTTTGAGTATCAAATACTGTGTAGGGTAGACAGCTGGCTCTGAAACACTGCAAACAACATCTTTAAGTGAATTGCTGATGCTCAAAACATCCATATTTTCAGGGGAGCATCTCTTCAATCACATACAAAAAAGCTTGTACAGCACCCGTTTCTACCTCTTATTTTCCACAAGGGCCCTCTCTCTTTAACTAGAGATAAAACACACGTAGCAAAGTCTTTACATCCGTGTACACACTGTGTTTGTTTGTGTGTGTATTTACATATGTATGCTCACCGTTCAGCTATACGTTTCTTTCTTCACAAAAACAACTAAGCTTAGGATGTGACACGTAGACAATGAACGGAAACTGAGAGGAAACCATAACTGTCAACTACACACTTTAAATACATAAGAACTCTTTAATGTATGTTGAACTTATTTTTACATTAGATGAACGCTGGAAACTCTGAGATGCTTTTAATGTGTTTAAGCTTCTGGATTAGCGCACACTTTGAAAGGTCAACAGGATTAAGGTCCACATAATCTGAATTTGGAGCGCGGTGGCGAGGTTTGTAGGGCTGGGTATGATTTAAACCTGGGACTGTGTGATGGTCGTAGAGTGAGCAAAAAGATAAAACCTCTGACGAGACATTTAATGCCAGTTTTTTGGTACTTGACTTATTTTTGATATCCGATACCCAGCGAAAACCATCGATCTCGCCGCAGAGAGAATCCAGCACAGAGCTTCTGTCACCGCGTCTGTACAGAGCGCTAAAGAGAAAATAAATGTTCCACGTCATCTGCGATGTTGAGTGCAGTTTAAAGTTTAAAGAGAAGAGCTGTGGTTTGGCTTTGCTCTGATCAAACTCCCCCTCAACCCGTCTCACTTAGGATACTACAAAAAGCTTTTCAACAGCTCACTGAGACCAGCTCTCTATCGCAGGTTCATAACACACACTGATACTATGCAGTGTGTAAAATATACAGTAGTTTAAACCTGGTTAGTCTGCAGCCAGGGCCTGGGTTTGGTTTGATTTATAGATACAGTAGATAAATAAATAAATGGAGACCAAAATAATGGCAGTATAACAAAAAACAAATGTAAATCTCTGTATCATTGTTGCTCTAACACTTTTTAAAATCCTTTTAGTCTCTGACTGTTTAAAATAAAACTAATCTTTTTTTTTCAGCCCTAAGTAATGTCTGCACGTCAGCCTTTCGTAGCCTTAGAGGCAAAACATAGGGCCAAACAGTATGCAAAGCACTCCCTGCACCTTGCTGCTGCTCCTTAACCTTGTTGCTTTGAGCTCACAGTAATTAACTGCAGGCAACTCAGACGATCAACGTTTCTATCAACTCAGATGTTCTCTCGTCTGCTCTCTAGGGCTGCAACTAACCATTATTTTCATATATAAGTTTTCCAGTGCACAAAGTGACGTCTTCAATTTGCTTCTTTTGTCCAAACAACAGTCCACAAACCCAAAGACTCCATTCACTCTCATAAATGACCAAGAATAGCAGCAATTCCTTACATTTAAGAACATTTTTGCTTAAAGAAATGACTATTAATGCGATTAATTGATTATCAAAATAGCTTCGATCATTGCAGCTCTACTGGACAGTGAGAGAACAAAATATACAGGAAATATTAAAAGTGAGAGGGACAGAAAAGTTGTTGCTTCCAAATAAAGGTGGTTTTTCACAGCAGATATTTTAATTCGTCACAGCAGGAAACGCACAGGTGAAACCAATGAAGTGTATCAGTCAGCAGGCATGAACACTACCAGGACTAGATCACCTGAACTGAATATCATTTGAATGCATGTTTTCAATTACATCTGTGTGATTTTTCAGTTATAACCCAGCCAAGTTTGTAAACTCTGGGATGTGACTAACACGTTTTGTCCCTTAGCTCAACGTACCACTGTGCATTACACCTGTGCTTACACTGCAGCAGCTCTGAACATCTGGTGTTTGTGTTGAACTGACTTTCTGAGGAAACGTTTCCACAGAGCACAAAATATCACTCAGGAAAAACTACAGAGACACAAAAACTGGAACTGAATCTTTCCCTGACGGTGTTGTTGGAGCTGAAGTAATCTCAGAAAAACCCTACATTCTTTACTTAGTGCAGCAAAAATAACAAAATATAAGCAAGTAACGGAGTGTAATACAGTTTTGGGGCTACCGTTAGACGAACAAATAGATGTTGTGCACGGTAATGTCTGTCCTCGTCTTTGTTCATGTCTCATGTATGCTGTTTTAACACTATTGCAAATCAAATTTCCCCCGGTGGGACAATAAAGATTGAATTGAATTAATGAAGCACATTCTCACTCTCAACTCGTCACATATGGACGCTTGGTCAAGATCCCTTGGTGACGCTTTTTAACACCCTGCGTTCCCCTTTAGCATCGTTCTTGGACGTGTAGGGCGCCGTGATCAAGTTAGCAACAATAAATGTGCAACGTTCGGATACATTTTCAAAATAAAACTATTACTTAACGTTGTCAAACGTCACATCTGGTTCGGTTTAGGCAACAAGACTGCTTGGTTAGGTTTAGGAAAAATAAATTCGAGGGCAATTAAACAAGAAATATTCAAGGTGAAACGAAGATAGAAATATAATCATACACTTGACATAATGACACTTACAGTTTTTTGTTGTTTAGGACGCCGGAGGAATGAAATTAAAGGATTAATTTGACAACTAAAGTGTAAAAGGAAGTTGCTGCACCTGGCAAAGAAAAAGTCCAGCACCTAACGTCCTGTAAAACAAGCGTGTGTCCTTTTTGTTTTTTTATACGGATTAAACAAATGAGATATGAGACGTGTTCATTTGTGAGTTTTAGGGGAGCTGGTGTGTGTTAGCGTTTAAGAAAGCCAGGCTAGCTGTTACCCTCTGTTTCCAGTCTTTATGCTAAGCTAAGCTAACTGTCTGCTTCATATTCAACACACAGTTTGTCTCACAGCGTGTCTCCTCTAGTTATATTCAGCTTGTGTGTGTGCATCCGTTACCTGTCTGCCAGGTGGACTGGCTGGTGTGTGAAAGGGCGTGATTGGTGTGGAGGTCGGCGTGGATACAGGCCTCATGTTCCCGTTGGTCAGGCTGGTGGTGGTCTTGGTTGACACGGTGGTGCTGCTGCTGTGTGTTGCAGAAGAAGAAGAAGAAGAAGAGAAGAGGGGCAAGATGGTGCTGGCTACAACAGGAGAGGAAGAAGAAGAGGAGGAGGAAGGAGGAGGAGGAGAGAGAAGAGAGGAAGAGGTGGAGGTTTGTGTGGTAGGAGGTGTTTTGGAGACGCCCGTAGGGGAGGGAAGAATCGGACGAGAGTACGTGCGAAGGGTGGGGGTTGCAGTCTGGGTGAGTTTAGGGGGAGCGGGGATAAGGATGTGGGGAGATGGAGCGCCAGCTGTTGCCGCCGCCATCTTCGGGCCATGGGCTGCAGAGATGGAGGGAGCAGGGGTGAGAGGGGGAGGAGGGGAAGAGGTGGTGGGCGTCAGCGTGGGCGCAGGGGAGTCCAGGAGCATGGGGTTGGGGGTGAGCCGAGGAGGGGAGGGGGTCGTTTGGGTGGAGGACTCGGGCGCGGCGGTGGAAGTCTGAGGACTGGTTCCATTGGTGGCCTCTCCGTGATCTGATTGGCTCTGTCGAACCAGCTCCCTGTCCATCCTTCAACACTTTAGCACACTGTAACAGACGGAGAGATGATTAAAGCGTCAAATCAGTAAAGATGCAGGTTTCTTCTTCGTACGTTTTAAAGTGGCTGTAATCCTTGATCTGCAGCTCCCCCCAAGAGATTTTAGTGACTTTCTCTTGGTCTTTGTTTATCTGTCCAGCTACAACTTTACTGTTCTGGTTCACTGTCAGCGCCCTCAGAGCGCCGTTTAGCGAACATGAACACGGCGGAGCATCTAGCAGCTACAGAGCCAGATATTTCCCTCACAGAGCAAACAGAGAGACTCACATTCAACAGGAGACACAAACACGGCTTCATCTTAGGGCCCATGGTGCTCAATACAAGATGACAATAATCACGTTACAGGACACAAACATGTAACTACACTAGACAAGACAAGAAAAAGGGACAGATATATTAAGGTGGAGTGAACGTGGCTTGGCTGGAGCGTTGTAAAGTGCGAAGTTCAACACGTATCTGCCTCTATACTAACAGCAGCAGCAGCAGCAGAGGTCAGTAATAATGCTATGCAATGCTAGCTATATTTATATGAAGTTACATTAAATTACTAGTGCCTAGAAATTTCCACCCTTGAGGTGATGCATCGTGACGCACTGAGATATCAAATCCAATCGAATCGTTGACCTGATAATTGGAATCGAATCATTAGACCAGTGGAGATGCAACGTCTGAACCATCATGTTGCTCTGTAGCTGCCGGAAGTGAAAAGAAGCAGCTGTTTGCTAACAAGTTCACAGTTTCAACTTGTTTCTCCTGCCCCCAAGAAGCAGTTCTGGGGATGGAGGGTGTCTTATCCTGTACAGATTATAAAGCCCTTTGAGGCAAATTTGTAATCTTGGGCTATTTAAGACAGTTTACTTATAGTCAATATTAGAGTCCAGTTAGTTGGCCTGGCCCACACCAGCTGATTTATGACCGGCCGACGTCAGGGCCACGGCTACGACTGAAGATACTGAGGTCATGTCCTCGTAGCATGTAGCCTTGTGACTCCCTCCATCACTTTGTGTGTGCACAGACTACAGAGTCTGTCTGTAGGCAGCATTATGCAGAGTTTATGCAACGTGGAGCCTCTAAAAAAGGAAGAAATAACATGTCTCACATTAAGGCTGGATGATAAGGACAAGAATGTTATCACGATAAAAAGTTGCATATCTGTCGATAATTATCACGATAAGTTTCAAATCGTTATTTCTTTCGGGTTTAATAAAGGCAAAGTTGAAGAAACCTGATGGTTAATTGTGGTTTAAACTCTTCTTTATGGTCAAAACTTGAGGCCAAACAGTGAATCACATCACAAATCTGAGGCAGAACATTCAAAACAATTATGATAAAAACTCTGTTAACAAATATGCATGAGAAAAGTTAAGTAAAAGCTTTTTTCAGTCCTTTTTCTTTAAAAAACACAGATTTATTTCCAAAATTAAGTCCTAATTCTGTGATTTAAGTGAAAAAATCAAACATTCATTGAATATTTACTGAACATTTGTTATATTGTAATTGAAAAAAATAATATTGCGATAATCACTGTTATTGTTTTATTGTCCAGCCCTATCTCACACATACAGCCGGCTGTAACTCGCCATCTTTAAATCGTAACTCTTAACCTCACCGATCATCTTCAGTTATCTCTCCTTCATCAGGGCGTGAGAACCAGAGCAACTCTCTAAGTGCTTAAACACTAACGGAGATTCTTGAAGCCAATGCATTGTGCCAAACTGAATGCACGTTCTCTGCTTTGCACTCAGTAACACACTTAAACACTAAAACCTAAACATTGGTCTCTATTTTGCTACAGTATTTTGCCAATTGGCGTTCCACAGTGACACGTGTGAAAACACTTTTAGATAATTAAAACACTGCATGTGATGTGGCTGAAATCTCATGGCCAAGCGCACAAAGTAGCCCACAAGTTTTTATTTTCTTCTACTGAACTTTTGTTCACGTTTGTTTTTCCCCACTCGCTAACACACTGAAAGTGAATGCTTAGACCAAAGCATGAAAACGTTACCTTTTGTGACCATGCTTTACACACAGGCAACAATTGCTTTGCACTTTGCAATCAATTATGCAACACATAAGAATTAAAACTTCTGCAGTTATTGGGAAAACCCAAAATGCAAATCACACACTTTAAGACACTTCAGGTAAGCTGCCCCCTTTACTCCCCAGTTCTCAATCCGACTGAGGAACTCCTTTCGGCTTGGCGTTGGATAGTAAATGCCCAGACATTCAGGTGGAGTCACGGTTGGATACGACACGTAAGACAGGGAGGACGTCGCTTGTGTGGATGCGGTGATGTGGCCGACTCTAATCGAAGGCGTGATCCATATCCATCTCTTACACAACTATGTTTCTCAGGGTTGTTTTTTTTTTTGTTGCTGTGAGTTTACAAAAGTATTGATTACTGTACCTTAATTCTGCAAAGGTAAAACATATTTAAGGCTTTTTGAGTTTATTTAAATGTGAGTAGATTTACTGTAGGAGGCCTGTGTGAGAAAATAAAAGACAGCTGTGTGTTGAATGAAGTTCATCAGTGTGTTGTTATTTAAATGAGCAATATATCATCAAAAAAGGCCCTTTTGCAAAAGAAGTATTAGGTTTTGATTGCATAAGTTTGACATAGAAGTAAGATGTTTATTTCCGAGTGTTGGGTCTGAGTTTTGACACAATCGGCCAAATTTTTCGTATTTGTGTTTTAGCAATCGGGAAGAAAACATTTTGAGAAAAAAAAAAAAAACCTTTTCCCCTTATTTGTATTGATAGTGCGGTACGTTTAGAAAGCACATCCACACTTCACACATTTGCACATCTGTGTGTGTTTTACTTTACTACATACTTTAGCTGCAGCTGCTTTTCCCTACACACAGAAAAAGCTGGTGTTTTTTCACGTGTGTCCTGTTTGTGTGTCCTGTATTGATGCATAAACAAAATTTTTGAAGTTTTGCAAGACCTGTTTGCTTTTGCAAGAGATGTATAATGTTTAGCTTATTGTTGTGTAAGGTTTTGTGGTTAGTGTGTAAAGAAAATAACCATAATTTTCAGAAATTGTGCCTAAGCAATAAAAAAAAAACTGACTTGAAAATTAGTTGCTCATCAGTATTAAGTGGCAGAAATGTAAGATTCCTATTGGTTTCACCACCTTGATTAATAAAGCCTGGTATATGTGAAAAGCAGTTGTGTGGCGGGAAATAAACCAGTAACTCTGCATTTTATGTGTCTGTAATATCCTGATATTTCTTCAGAAGTGTCCTGTAAAGATCTGAGTCACTAATTCTCAAGAAAGTAGAGACAAAGAGACCATTTAGTTGGTTGGGAAACTTAAATAAATAAACGAGCAGTTAACGATCAAAAAGCCAAATAATTAAAACATTTAGGGACTTTAGAGGGCGGAGAGTTTTTCCACATCCGCACCAGCCAAAACCAGACAGATGTAACTAAAACAAACATTTTTATCTTAACGTTGTTCAGGATAAACTCTCCACGCGTGTTTTCAGTGTGACGGTGAAGTGTTGAATGTGTTGAACAATCCCTGCAGTTTGTTTTGACTGTCACATGATTATCACGTGACAGTCGCCCTTTGTCTGAAACATTTATCAGAGCGGCTCCTGATGTTGAAGGTAAATGGTAGACCACAACACTGGCGGTGCCTTCACCGGCTGTTGCAGACTGACTGACACACGACACCGTTACTATCAACTGTTGCCGCATGTTTTGGATTGGAGCCATGGCGGCAGTTAATGTGAGCCACCACTGCAAACACAACTGAGAGTCTGCTGCACATTACTGAGTTTACAAAGATGTCAGGCTACGTTTGGCTCCTGACGTCACTGCAGTGATCTGAATATTATAGTTTCATTGTGTATTTTTGTCTTCTTGCACTACTATAATTTATTTTAAAGCTGCAACAAACAATGACTGAATTTAATGACAGATTAACCGATTAGTCACTTATAAAGTACCAAACGTTCTCGGAGTCCAGCTTCTCAAATCTGTGATGATTTTCTTTTGTTATGTCATTTATGTGCTCAAACTGAACATCTTGACAAAACATCACTTTCAGCTCAGTGAAATTGCATTTTATAGACCAAACGATTAGTTGATTAATCGGGAAAACAATCAACAGCACAGGAAGACATTTTACGAGTTAGTTTAACTCCAAGTTGAAGTTTGCTTTTGTTTCCACTCACAAGTTTATAAAGTTGCTTTTTTTAGTTGATTGAACTTTTCAAAACTTGTTTCAACTTCATACTATGAGTTAAAACAAATATTTTACTTTATCAATGCAAGAAAATCTTCTTCTAACTAGTCTAACTCACATACATTTCTGCATTATTACAATCCAGCTCACAGTTTCAAGTTTTAAAAAAACTACATTTATAATACTTTCCATTTAATGTTTAGAGGACTTGAATCCCAAATTAGTTTAAATTTGCATAAAGCAGGTAACCACTCCAATGGTGGAACTAGTCCTTTCTTGCTGACCACAAAAGTGTCTATTTTAGTTGGAATTTAAATACATGATTGATCTGCAGTGTGTAATCAGTAGGAATGAGCGAGAATAACACCGTCTGTATATCTGGTTAACAAATTAAATTGCCTGCAGCCATATACGGAAATGGGCGGGACTTAGTCGGGACATGGGCGGGACTTAAACTGGACATGGGCGGGACTAACTGAAAGTTAGTTATTTAAGCCTTAAATTGGTTGATCAGAAATTGCTATATTTATTTGAAAGCTTTTTACAGAACAGCCTCAGAATTGAGTTTCAGAGCAACATTTCTGATTACAATAATTAGTAATATAGTTCCTATTTTATATTTTATTAGAAAACAGATATTGACACATTTTACTCTGATGATACTCTAAAGTATCTGTACCGGATCCTCCTTTAATCCTAATAATTAGTTGATTTTGTCAATGTTTCACCTTTGCCATGGTTTAAAGAAACAAACTCAAATGACGCAGCAACTAGGCGATATTTTTCTCTCTTGCTCACATCCACGCACACCCGCTTTTTTTTCACCTGAAAAACACCCAAGTTCAATCTACGCACACACATCTGACAAAAGTGTCAAATAGTCAACACGATATATTGATGCAAGTTCAACTTTAAAAAAGACCTTATACAGTTGAGAACTCTTGAGTTAAAAAGAAGAATAAGTGGACATTACTCAATGGGGGTGTAGTGATTCACAGTGAGATCAATTAACAATTAAAAGAATCGTGAGTTGAAATCTAGTTTTGTCTGACCAACAATCTAAAACCCAAAGTCTACAGTCACGAAAGATGAAAACAATCAGAATTTCCTCACATGGTGGAACCAGTGAAAATGATTAATAGCCAAATGGTCGCCAAATGATTTACCTAATCTTTAAGATAAGGTGATGAGCTAATTAAAATGTTTATAGGTTTAGTCTCGTCATAATCAACAGAAGAAGGAGTTTTGGAGCCCAGGGCCCCCAGTGAGTAAGTTATCTCCACACTTGCTACAGATGGGTGCCAATCTGGGCGACAGTCTTATCAAAAGGGGGGTTTCTGGTTTAAACGGGGGCTCAGTCTGCAGCCTGAACTCAGGAAATTCACGCACCATCACCACGCAAGCAGGTGCCGCTCCGCGCACAGCGGGCAGATGCTGACATCTGGCCCGCAGCCTATTAGCCGTGCACGTCAGCGTGACTTTATTCTGACAGGAAGGCGATGACACTGACGAGTCACATTGCACTTCGGTGACAGTTAGGCCGGAGATCATGCATGTGACTATCAAAAAAAAAAAAGAAAGATGGAGACAGGCCTGCACAGTGGAGAAGTCTCACGATAATAACATTGTGGGAAATTGTCATATCCACGTTTTGCGTAAAGCTCTTCGCTCACCTACCCCCTGAATACGGCGTCGTCCTGCAGGTTATCCCCGGTGTCGTCCATCCGAGGGTGACCGCATGTTTATAAAGTCTGTTGCTGTTATCTGATGAACGGGTCTGGGCTTTTTTAGCAGGGTCGACAGGCTGAAATGGGCGTGTGTGAAGCCTCACTTCCTCGTCTGACAGCGCAGGGGCTGTTGAAGTGCGCGTCACCCTCCCCCCAGACAATAATTTCACCAGCCTCACGTCTGATTATCCGCCTGTAGCCCCTGCAGAAGAGGCAAGAAACGCGAAGTTGCAATGCAAAGCAGGCCCGTTTATGATAATGCATGGGCTCGTGTGTGTGTGTGTGTGTGTGTGTGTGTGTGTGTCGCACTTTGATTAGGGTTTCATCACATCCCGATCTTTTCCCGCGGAGCAGTCCGTAAATCCAGCCCCCAGAGGAGGGGATGTGTTGCCCGCCGTCCTCCGGTGTACCACCACCGTCACACCTGCCGGGTCTGTGGTGGGAATCAGCCCGGCTCGGGGCCACCGTGTAGCGGCTGCGAGGGCCCTGGTTAGTCCGCTGGTGGAGAAATGCAGTGGAAGGCAGTTTTCATAGGAGGGCAGGGAGAGACAGCACCACTCAGAGCTCAGGAGGACCGCGAAGACTCATGTAGGCCTGCACAACAGGCTGCTGCAAACCGGTTTCACATTAGTCCTTCAAACGGACTCGCTCCATAAAACTACTAGTACTTATTTATTAGTTACTAGTAACTATTCCCGTTTAACTAGTAACAACTAGTACTTTATTTATTAGTTACTAGTAACTATTCCCGTTTAACTAGTAACAACTAGTACTTATTTATTAGTTACTAGTAACTATTCCCGTTTAACTAGTAACAACTAGTACTTTATTTATTAGTTACTAGTAACTATTCCCGTTTAACTAGTAACAACTAGTACTTTATTTATTAGTTACAAGTAACTATTCCCGTTTAACTAGTAACAACTAGTACTTTATTTATTAGTTACTAGTAACTATTCCCGTTTAACTAGTAACAACTAGTACTTATTTATTAGTTACTAGTAACTATTCCCGTTTAACTAGTAACAACTAGTACTTTATTTATTAGTTACTAGTAACTATTCCCGTTTAACTAGTAACAACTAGTACTTATTTATTAGTTACTAGTAACTATTCCCGTTTAAGTAGTAACAACTAGTACTTTATTTATTAGTTACAAGTAACTATTCCCGTTTAACTAGTAACAACTAGTACTTTATTTATTAGTTACTAGTAACTATTCCCGTTTAACTAGTAACAACTAGTACTTTATTTATTAGTTACTAGTAACTATTCCCGTTTAACTAGTAACAACTAGTACTTTATTTATTAGTTACTAGTAACTATTCCCGTTTAACTAGTAACAACTAGTACTTTATTTATTAGTTACTAGTAACTATTCCCGTTTAACTAGTAACAACTAGTACTTTATATATTAGTTACTAGTAACTATTCCCGTTTAACTAGTAACAACTAGTACTTTATTTATTAGTTACAAGTAACTATTCCCGTTTAACTAGTAACAACTAGTACTTTATTTATTAGTTACTAGTAACTATTCCCGTTTAACTAGTAACAACTAGTACTTATTTATTAGTTACTAGTAACTATTCCCGTTTAACTAGTAATAACTAGTACTTTATTTATTAGTTACTAGTAACTATTCCCGTTTAACTAGTAATAACTAGTACTTTATTTATTAGTTACTAGTAACTATTCCCGTTTAACTAGTAACAACTAGTACTTTATTTATTAGTTACAAGTAACTATTCCCGTTTAACTAGTAACAACTAGTACTTTATTTATTAGTTACTAGTAACTATTCCCGTTTAACTAGTAACAACTAGTACTTTATTTATTAGTTACTAGTAACTATTCCCGTTTAACTAGTAACAACTAGTACTTATTTATTAGTTACTAGTAACTATTCCCGTTTAACTAGTAACAACTAGTACTTTATTTATTAGTTACAAGTAACTATTCCCGTTTAACTAGTAACAACTAGTACTTTATTTATTAGTTACAAGTAACTATTCCCGTTTAACTAGTAACAACTAGTACTTTATTTATTAGTTACTAGTAACTATTCCCGTTTAACTAGTAACAACTAGTACTTATTTATTAGTTACTAGTAACTATTCCCGTTTAACTAGTAACAACTAGTACTTTATTTATTAGTTACAAGTAACTATTCCCGTTTAACTAGTAACAACTAGTACTTATTTATTAGTTACTAGTAACTATTCCCGTTTAACTAGTAACAACTAGTACTTTATTTATTAGTTACTAGTAACTATTCCCGTTTAACTAGTAACAACTAGTACTTATTTATTAGTTACTAGTAACTATTCCCGTTTAACTAGTAACAACTAGTACTTTATTTATTAGTTACTAGTAACTATTCCCGTTTAACTAGTAACAACTAGTACTTTATTTATTAGTTACAAGTAACTATTCCCGTTTAACTAGTAACAACTAGTACTTTATTTATTAGTTACTAGTAACTATTCCCGTTTAACTAGTAACAACTAGTACTTATTTATTAGTTACTAGTAACTATTCCCGTTTAACTAGTAATAACTAGTACTTTATTTATTAGTTACTAGTAACTATTCCCGTTTAACTAGTAATAACTAGTACTTTATTTATTAGTTACTAGTAACTATTCCCGTTTAACTAGTAACAACTAGTACTTTATTTATTAGTTACAAGTAACTATTCCCGTTTAACTAGTAACAACTAGTACTTTATTTATTAGTTACTAGTAACTATTCCCGTTTAACTAGTAACAACTAGTACTTTATTTATTAGTTACTAGTAACTATTCCCGTTTAACTAGTAACAACTAGTACTTATTTATTAGTTACTAGTAACTATTCCCGTTTAACTAGTAACAACTAGTACTTATTTATTAGTTACTAGTAACTATTCCCGTTTAACTAGTAACAACTAGTACTTTATTTATTAGTTACTAGTAACTATTCCTGTTTAACTAGTAACAACTAGTACTTATTTATTAGTTACTAGTAACTATTCCCGTTTAACTAGTAACAACTAGTACTTATTTATTAGTTACTAGTAACTATTCCCGTTTAACTAGTAACAACTAGTACTTTATTTATTAGTTACTAGTAACTATTCCCGTTTAACTAGTAACAACTAGTACTTTATTTATTAGTTACTAGTAACTATTCCCGTTTAACTAGTAACAACTAGTACTTTATTTATTAGTTACTAGTAACTATTCCCGTTTAACTAGTAACAACTAGTACTTTATTTATTAGTTACTAGTAACTATTCCCGTTTAACTAGTAACAACTAGTACTTTATTTATTAGTTACTAGTAACTATTCCCGTTTAACTAGTAACAACTAGTACTTTATTTATTAGTTACTAGTAACTATTCCCGTTTAACTAGTAACAACTAGTACTTTATTTATTAGTTACTAGTAACTATTCCCGTTTAACTAGTAACAACTAGTACTTTATTTATTAGTTACTAGTAACTATTCCCGTTTAACTAGTAACAACTAGTACTTTATTTATTAGTTACAAGTAACTATTCCCGTTTAACTAGTAACAACTAGTACTTTATTTATTAGTTACTAGTAACTATTCCCGTTTAACTAGTAACAACTAGTACTTTATTTATTAGTTACTAGTAACTATTCCCGTTTAACTAGTAACAACTAGTACTTTATTTATTAGTTACAAGTAACTATTCCCGTTTAACTAGTAACAACTAGTACTTTATTTATTAGTTACTAGTAACTATTCCCGTTTAACTAGTAACAACTAGTACTTTATTTTTAGTTACTAGTAACTATTCCCGTTTAACTAGTAACAACTAGTACTTTATTTTTAGTTACTAGTAACTATTCCCGTTTAACTAGTAACAACTAGTACTTTATTTTTAGTTAACTAGCTGCACATTTTTGCCAGTGAAATCTATGAGCCTCTGCAGTTCAGATATCACTGAGTCAAAGTTACTTGTAACTTATTGAATATTTAATACTAGCTTAACAATTTCTATTTAATAATAGGCCTACCTGTTATTTAGAAGTTAGCCTACTGGTAACTATTCCCGTTTTACTAGTAAGAATTGATTAGATACTATTGCTTTATCTTTAGTTATTAGTCCAATGGTTACTAGTGACTATAGTTAATTTTTTGCTATTTAAATCTACGGGGCTCTGCAATTCAGATATACTTTTCATTATAGTTACTAGTAACTGATTGAATAGTCACTAGTAACCATTTCCATTTTACTAGTAACTATTATTTAGCGACTAGTGCTTTTTTAGTTACCAGTAACTATTCCTTCATTACAAGCCAAAGTCCTTCATTCAGTGTTGGGCATTAATGCCTACATGTCTACTATGTACATATACATAAGCAAAATGTGTCATGTATCAAAGATTAGTATTCAATATGCAAAACGGCCCCTCTCACAGTGTTACACTATATTATATGATTTCATTAATGTGTAACGACTTTATCTACTGCTTTGTTGTATAAAACGCATTAAAAAAGCATAATTTTTACAAACTGATGTGAAATCTTAAAGTAACAAATACATTTAGAGGCATAAAAAGTAAAATATTTGTGTCTTTAAAAATGGTAGAGGTGTGTGACTTGACTACTGGCAAAACAGTACTCGTTAAGATTAATCATTAACAACATATATAATATTATATTGAGAGAGTGATAATTAATTTGGAAACAGACAGCAGCCTCTGATAAAAGTAGAGCCTAGATTAGGATCCAGAACTTATTTTTTAAAATTATTTATTTTGTGGAGTTTGTATCACTAAAACGAAACAAACAAATCCAGTTATAGTTTTTATTATGTAGGCCTAATGCATAATCTCACGGCATGTGGTCATGTGACCTGTGTAGAGTCACGTGTCAGTAATCGGATGAGCCTCTGTCATTGGACAGGGAGCGGGCACGGACACCTACTGATACAAATACTCTGCTGCGTCACGAGATTTAATCTGCAGCTGCATCAAACTTGGCACAGACAGGCAGGGGCCACACCGGAAACCAGGCGCCTCTGCCTTCAAAATAAAATGTAGAACTGCAAACAGAGGGTAGTAAGATAAACTTTAAATCACTGGTGGGGAGCCAAAAACTACTTCCAATGTGAACCAGTGATGTCTCTGTATGTTTCAAGGTGTAGAGACGTCTGCACAGGAGGGGTTTCCTGCCTGCTCCGTGTTTTTTTTGCCAATCTTCAGTGTGGATTCATCCTTAAACAGTTTTTGGAGGAGCTGCAGACATGTGTTAAGATAAGATATAACTTTATTAATCCCTATTATTAACCGAGTCTAAGCCTATATGTCAATGGGCAGCATAAACATGCTAATGGCACATTAGCTTAGTTATTTTCTTGATTAATCATTTGGTCGATAAAACAGTGGAAGTTCAAAGATAAATCTTGTACTGACATTTTCAAACAGCTTATTTTTTCAACCAACTGTCCAAAACTCGAAGGTTTAAAATAACTCGAAGAAGATGAAGAAAACCAGAATTTGAGATGCTGAAACCAGTGATTTTCTTGCATGTTTCCTTTAAAAATGATTATTTGGTTGTTAAAGCTGTGGAAGATAAATTTTCTGGTTTTTCTGAATAAGTGAAGGATGAAATGAACCCTGAGCAGCTAAAGCCAAACGTGCAGCCACAGGCCGTGCATCAGCATAACAAGTATCCCCTTTTCTTATTTCTTATTCCTACTATTAAAGGTTCCCCTTCATTTCCGTTCGTTTTGCTTTTATTTTGAAAGTTTTGACCAGAACTCCTTCCCTGATCTGTGTGACTTGGCCATTCCGTTGCTAGGGTACAAGCTCCGTAGCAACCGAACCACCGAGAGACAAAATTGAGATTTTAGGTTTTTGCCTTTTAATCTACAGAGGATGAGGGCGCTCCTCCCTGCACTGAGGCCGGAGACAGGAGCGTTACCTTGAAATAAAAATGCCAGCCACACAAGTAATAAAGCAAAAACCTGTAGAGGCTACAAGAAAAACCCTCGAGAAGCCCAAACCGGTGAAGGTAAGAGCGGTCAACGGGACAGAAAATGAACTCAAAGTGCCCGCTGTGCGTAAAAGCCGCGCGTCGAGCTGCCCGAGGTGTCCGCAGCGGGACAGCAGGTGCGAGAGGAGCACCGGGGCGCAGCGCGCAGCCGTAAAGACGAGCTGTGAGAGGAGAGCCAGGTCCAGCTCCACCGCTCCCAGCACCACCGCAAACTGCCCCAAGACAAACCCGGACTGTCGCAGGGCGACTAACTCTCTGAAACACGCTGCTGTTTACCCAAAATGCCAAGAGATGGCCGCCGGTCCGGGTCCGAGGGAGCAGCGGGGGGTCAGGGCTGAGACAAAACATGCAAGTCAGAGGTGAGACAGAAGGGAAGTGTCTCAGGGGACATCCAGAGCTCCTTAAAGTTGTCTTCCCATGCCTGCAACAAGAGAGCTTTTAGTGTCTCATGGCTCTGAAAGCTGCTCCACTGGATTTTCTGTAGTGATAATAAGTTCATTTGTATTGAATATGTTAAAGGTCACATGTTTTATTAAGTCTAAAATCTTAAAAAATACATATGTCTGAAAGTAAAATATGATAGAGATGCTTTGGGGGAACTAGCTGAATGAGACTTCTCACAGGAGCATCATTGAAATGCAAAAGAAACCTTCAATAAGTAGTTTTCATTTTCATATCAATGTCCACTTTATGTTTGAATCGATCACACCTTTAAAATGCTTTGCTTTCTTTCAGCAGTCTGGAGTAAAGTTCAAGGCTGCAGCTGTAGATGTCTTTACATTTTGAAATTTGTCTCGCGTCATCAATAAATTAACAACAAGACATTAGAAAAATGTATATTTTACACGTTCCTACCTGTGCCGCTGCGCACATCTGCCAGAAATGAGCTTTTATGAGTGAAATAAAGTTTCACGCTCCTGAACCGCAACAACATTCGGTATCTGTTAAAGGAGTATTTTCTGCTTTGTTAGTTCAGAGCGAAAGTAAAACAGATATTCTGATTCAAAACTCAAACGGGGGTCATCAGCATCTTTACAGTACATTTACAGTAAACATAATCAGTTATATTATTTGTGTAGGCTATGTGTGCTGGGCAATGTGTAAATGTAAATTTACTGTATTTCAATGAAGTACAGATACTGTAATACTGAGTTGCAGTATTAAAACAGTAACAATGGTAAATTATGAGTAATCACTGTGATTTGTGTTCAGCACCATACTGTAATTTAGAAATAAAATAGTGTAGTTTTAGAAAAATGCTGTGTGGGTTCATTACTGTGAATTGCTGTAACTATGATATTACAATATCATATCATTTCAGCCACAAGGCAATTTAAAGCAACATGGGGAAATCAATAAAAAAGACATTGTACCAACTAAAAAAACAGTCAAATAGAAAATAAAAACCTACAAGCCAGCAATTAACTGTAAAAGTACAATAATACATGTTACTGTGTGTGCAGCTCAGAGTCTGGAGGTGTTGACATTTGTAACAAAAGGCAGGTAAACTGTCCTGAGGTATCTTCCTCGGCCATCTGTTGCAGGACTAATCCCACACGCTTTACCCCCCGCTGGTGTGACAGAGCTGCAGGTGAACTCGGTGTAAACATCCAGAAACTTGCCAGCACTTTGATTGGCTGTTTTAAGGTCTCAGGTCAGCCGGGAGCCACATGTAGTCTGCCCGCTCACCGTGCACAGCCTCCGCTCAGGTTTTTATATTCATGTGTTTCTCTGTTTCAGTCCCAAAGCTTTCACTGTCATCCCCCCGAACCCAAAAAAAGAAGAGAGATCCAGAGAAGTGAGTTTTCACACCTGCGCGCTTAAAATCAAATTGGATTCATACCGTTGATTTCCACGTTAGGTTCATTGTCATGTGACGTGTGATTGGTTGAGCAGAGGCGGAAGCGGAGCTCGCTGCTTTGGAGGAGCTTCGGCTGAGCAGAGCGATGGCTTACGTCTCCATTAACCCCAGCAGCGTTGGTGAGACGCACACACAAAGTAGGACTGTTATGTCTTTTCGATGTAATCCATCAATCTGACTGTTCAGGTGTGTGTGTCTGTGTTAACAGGTGGCTGTATGAGTCTGGAGGAAGTACGGCTGAAGCAGCAGCAGGAAATGATGCAGGCCAAGAGGAAACCGGTCAGACTAAATTGTATCAATAATTAAATCTGTAAATTAACTAGTTATTTCATTTATCAGGTAAATGCAGTGGAGTAAAAAGTACAATATCTCTAGTGAAGTAGAAGTAGAAAGTGGCACGAAAAGAAAACACTCAAACAAAGTACAAATACCTCCAATTTGTACTAAATATAGTACTTGAGTAATTGTACTTACTCACGGTCAACCACTGGTTTCTGGTCTTGTAGTGCAAAGAGTAAAGGGCAAAGACAGACTGAAAAAAGTCACTTTAAACATGTTCAAAAGAACCAAAGTCGTGTTTTTTACCTGGAAGTATTTATGGGATATACGCTCTCTTTATAAAAACACTGACATTAAACATTATTTAAATAATAATAATAATAATCTTTATTTGTAGAGCACTTTACAAGTTACAAAGTGCTTTAACAAGTGTAAAGACATTAATACCCAAAATCAATAATACAAAAACAATACAAGATAAAAGCATGAAAACATTGAAAAGACTAAAATACACGTTTAAGATAAATATAAAATTAGTAAAATAGAATAAAATAAAACATACTGGGAGCCAGTGTAATGAAGCTAAAATAGGAAAATTTAAATTTAAATTACTATCAAACCAAACACCAAGGTTCTTTACCACAGGCTTAATGTGATTTACTAGCGAACCAGCAGATGGCAGTATTTGATTTGCCATCTGCTGGGACCCGATGACCAGGATTTCTGTTTTGTCTGAGTTCAGCTGGAGGAAATTATTTGACATCCATTTTTTAACTTCACAAAGGCAGTTGTTAAGGAACTCAGCATTCCAGGGTTTGTGGATCTGACGGGCAAGTATATTTGTGTGTCATCAGCATAAATATGAAAAAAAATGCCATGTTTATGGATAATATGTCCAAGGGGAAGCAGATACAAGGAAAACAAAATGGGTCCTAAGACCGACCCCTGAGGCACACCATATTTAACTGGACAGAACGAAGAGACATAGTTGTTTACAGACACGCAAAACTTCCTATTTGACAGGTAGGATGAAAACCATTCTAGGGCAGTACCAGAGATCCCCACCCAGTGCCTCAGTCTGTCTAACATGATGTTGTGATCAATGGTGTCAAAAGCAGCGCTAAGGTCCAGGAGTACAGGACTGAGCACATACCTTCATCAGCAGACATTAAAAGGTCATTGGTGACTTTAAGCAGGGCAGTCTCAGTGCTGTGGTACTTCCTGAAACCAGACTGAAACTTTTCAAATATTTTGTTATTTTCCAGTACAGTGAGCAGCTGTTTGGACACAATTCTTTCTAGAATCTTTGCAATAAAAGGCAGTTTTGAAATTGGTCTAAAATTTTGTGGGAGGGAGGGATCTAAACCAGGTTTCTTTAAAAGTGGGTTCACGCAAGCCGTTTTAAAATAATCAGGGACACAACCAGTCGATAGGGAGCTTATTTGCATCGTTGTTGTTGTTGTTGTTTCAGATGAAGACGCAGGTGATGGAGCAAACCCCCGTCCTGGAGAGCTGAGCGTCGCCTCTCCTCCCGTCTCCGCTGGCAGCTCAACTCCTCGCTCTAGATGTTGTGAACACAAAGGTCACATGAGTCCAAACATATTTAAATACAACATTTAAATAAAACACATATAGAAAAATGTACTCATGACATGATACAAAGAACAACCCTGCTTGTGTGTATTCTGACATCACTGTGGACCCGTGAAGAGAATTATACGCTATGTTTTGTGTACAGGTCTTCAGTATATTATGTAATTTGTAAATTATATGTCTGTCGTGTACAAGTCTACAGTTTAAAGGGTTAGTTCGCCCAAATTAGACGTTATTTTTTTCACAAACTAGCAACCCAATAGCTTTTTTTTATTAATCTTTGCAGTGATCTAAAGGATTACAGCTTGATGGATAAACCCTTAACGAGGCCATTACTCAAATCTTATAACGCCTTAATAGAAAGTGGGATTAGATAAAACATTTAATTGGTTGTTTCAAGAACTTTTTTTCGCTTAAAGGATCATTTCTGTGTTTCCAAACCTGGGCCCTATTTTCACATATGTTGGTGTTGCAATGACTAGCAGGTACAAAACGTTTTGAGTCCTGCAGTAGATGCTTCAGCCAGCAGACGTGAATCCGGCTGCAACATATTCCTTCGGTGCAATTGCGTCCGTCAAAATGGCGTCCACAAAAAGGTCTCAGGGTTTAAAATACAGAAATGATCCTTTAAGTTTTTCATGTTTTGAGTTGTTTGTCCATTTCCGCCCCAGTACAGTTGAGGTTAATGGCTTTTGTTTGTGCAGCTCCACCTGTTGAGAAATCACATTAAAGAAACTTTACAGCAGCGTGTCTTTTCAGAAGTTATGTCCCGCTTACACTGAATAATCTACCGAACACACTGTCAGCTGATTTCATTGGAACTACTGAAGAAATAAGTCGTACAAAAGCTGCTCACAGTCCTAAAAGACGGCTGTGCACAAGTCAAGTCCCACAAAGCCCTGAAATATATTCTTCACCAATTATTGTTATTATTTTCAGACAGGAAATACAATCAGAGGACATGAGGTCCGTAGCCAGAATCAAACCGGGGACACTGTCATTAAAAGGGACAAAATTTGGGATCATATTAGTTTGAATTTTGGTCATTGTTGCAACAATAAAGCATTTGATTCATGCTAGAAGTCTGATATTGCGTCTCCGAGGCTCATGGGTAATGTAGTGTTTAACTTGATTCAGGAACTAATTTGCAGCGGTGGAAGAAGTTTTTAGACATTTTACTTTTTTTCAAAAAACATTTGTCACAAGTAAAAATACAGTTTTTGTACTTGAGTAAAACAAAATGTACTTTAAGTATCAAAGTAAAAGTACTCACTGTGCAACAAATAAGCAGCATTTTAATATTGCAGCCCACTGCAGCAGAGCTAATATTACTTATTTTATGAACTGCTGGCGGTTAAAGTTACGTATGTATGAGCTAAATTTACATATTTTATAAACTCATTATAGGTTTTTTTACATCTTCATCAGAAAAGTTAGTTACAATATTTCCATCGGAAATGTGGAATTAAAGTTACATAAAATAAAATAGTACCTCAGAGTTGCACTTAGGTACAGTAGTTCAGTGAATGTACTTTGTTACTTTCCACCACTGCAAACGTGATGTATTAATTATACACACATTTTTGATATTGTAAATTTCCCACGGGATATCTGTGTTTCTGTGTTGATTAAGTTCATTAAAAGTTTGATTTAATTATTTTAAACTGAAATCTCTTATTAAAAGTCCACTTATACCGTACCTGTAGTAGTTTAAATGCGGATCATTTGCTTTACTCTTAGACAGCTTCATCTCCTGCACCTTGGTAAAGGCGTGGCCAGTGAACGCATCACGCCATTCTTACATGAAGCACGCACGTACAGAGATGACTGGCAGGAATGTAAACGGACATGAATTACTGTATCTGTTGTCCTCCCACTCTTTCACCTGACGCAGAACCCCAGCCAATGAGCTGAAGTCGTGCAGTAAACATGTGCAGTAAAGTCATACCACTGTTGTTGTATTACTCATGTTGTGAGGACTCTGTTTGCACAAGTTAAACTGTGATTAACGCTCACTTTTTCCACCAGACCTCTACTTAAGCTTAAAGATTTTAGAAATAATCATCTAAATCTTCTTCACAATTACACCAGCTTTCGTTGTTGTTGTTGTTGTTGTTCCTTGACTCTGGAGAAGCCTCCCAGCTTTTAGAGAAGCTGAATCAGTGCAGACACTTAAAAAGCATCTTTAAACTTTGAACCTATTAATATTTGTTTCTATCTTGTCTTTTCTGTCTCTCCCCACATTTCTTCCTGTAAAACACTTGTAACATTTGTCGATTATTTCCCTAAACAGCTGAGCATTGTGGTTTTTTGCTGGGGACTATTTTGAGCGGCGGATGAATCCACATGTGGATACTCTAGTGAGTATTTGGGGCAGCAGGATGGTGTGTGTGCACTGTAAATCATTACAGCCCCATTAAGCTGTGTCCACTTAACTCCTTGTTTAAACTCAAAGAGCTCTGACAGGTTTGGGGGTTTGAACTCAACCGTGTGTTTTAGAGAGTTAAACTTAATTCACTGTTTTATTTAAGACTTTTGTCAGATATGACTTTTTGTAAGTTATCAGTTAAAGGTGGGTGTGCAGGGATGGGAGCAAGAGAAAGAAAAAAGCCTAGCTGCTGTGTCCTTTGAGTTTGTCTTTTTTAAACCATCATGTATTCAAATTTCAAATAAAATATAGACACTTGAAGATGAAGGTGAAACAAATTATAAAAAGTTCAGTCAACTAAAAAAAAAAAAAGCAATGTTGAGACAACTAGAAAGCTGTATTCATATCAACTTTATAATTTTTTTGTGTTGAGTTGAATCAAAGGCAGTCTTCAAGTTGAGTTAACTGGCATTTCCAAGTTGCACTAACCTGAAATGTCTTACAGTGTGGGAATGAGTCAGTATAAACCACATGGTGATGAAGAAACCCAGTGAGGCTCCCGGATGGGTTTTAATAGTTCCTGGAAAAAATAGAGCTGTGTGGCTCAGAGGAAGAAGAGACATCAGGCTGTGAGACACACAACAGGACTCGATAGGAGATAAATTCACTGAATCCCTTGACAAATAAGAAAAATACTGAATATCACATGGGTTTTCCTTTAAGGGTTCAGGTATCGCATTCACTTTTTAACAGATAATGTCAGGGTAAATAAAGTCCTCGTGTAATTCTGTCATCCGCCAGTAGAGGTCGCTTTCTGCCTGTTTCAGAGCCGGTGAAGGTGCACAGGGTGGGAGAGTGATGAAGATGACGGCACAACATGTCATGTAAATGAAGACTGACTTGTGTTTGGAGAACATTTGGATCCCTCCAGAAAAATAAGATATTATAAAAATAAATATTATAGTCGGAGCATAGAGCTTAAAATACCACAGCAGCACGATAAGGTCACAGCCATTTGATCTTTTGCAGGGAAATATCTTTGTTGCCATTAGGATGATTCAAATGGTAACATTGGCAGTCTTTGCGCGCGCACGCGCACGCACACACAGAATAAAGGACAGGGAGCTAAATGTCACGAGCGTCTCGGGAATGCATAATTAAAATGTCATATTAGGTGACTGAAGCAGCCAACTGCGCATGCGTAAGAGATATTGCAATATCTGTAGTTTGAGCAGCTGTAGTTGTTGTTCGTGTAGCCATGATTGTAGTCCAGCAGAGACGCCATTCTGTGACGCCGATGTTGCATTCAAGGGATCATCACAAGCTCAGACGTTTCAATGCCGAGTTCTTCACTATCAGATTTTTTTTTTTTTGACAATTAGGTTTACACATACAAGGGATTATCTCAATCAATCAGCATTTAAAAAACTAACACGACAGTAAGAAGAATATTTTTTAAAGTCATTTTCATGTTCTTATTTTTCTTTTTCTTACTTATTGGTTTATGAATCTGGCCTGAATACAATAAATTACTTTCCCCGTGAGAAATAAAAAACTTATTTGCTTTCTCATAATTCTCAACATCTTGCATACAAAACCAAATTGTCATAGACGTAAAGCAACTTATTAGGTAAAAGGTTAAAGGGATGTCCTGGAGTTATCCTTGGGAGGTGGAGGAATATTAAAATAGCCCTTTGGGAAAGTAATTTCATAAAATGTGGATTGGAACAAAGCTTGGTTGATTCCCGAGAGATAAGAAGGTTCATTTTATAACATATATTTTGCCTCTATTTTTCAAACTCTACAGACTTGTCTATATTTTTTTCTTCTGCATCTAAGAAAGAGAAACTGTAATATACTTGAACAGAATAAAGAATGCAGCTCCATCAACACGTTTTTGAACAATTAAAACCACTTTATTTTTGATCACTTTGATATCATATCAATCAGTGGAATCATAAACACATTTATTCTCAAGCAAAATTCTTTAAAGCTGTACTGAAGCTTGAATAAACCAGAACAAATGTATTTAATGTTAACAGGTATTATTTGTTTTTTTTACTATTATTATTAAAAATCTTTATTATCATTGCTACTGAAATGTACAGAGCCCCTAAGGGGACAAGCACGAGTTAGTTTCTGGTGTGCATGGGAAAGTATCTGGTTCTCAGAAGAAAGAAAGTATCTGGTTCTCAGAAGAAAGAAAGATAATAATATCCCTTAATTACATGTAAGATGTGAAAAGAAAGATACTTTCTTTTTTTGCCCATGTCCCCTTAAATCAAAAATGTAATTAACATTTGTTATATTGTTATTGAGGTCAAATTATACTGCCATAATTATATTATTGTTTAATTGCCCTGCTCTAGTAGAAACTATGTAGAAAAAAAAGTGGAAAATGAAAAAAACATTTTCCACTTTTAATCACTTCACTTGCTCGTTTCTGTTTTAGCGTCCATATTTCCGACGGCGCCTGAAGGCAGCATGATTCGGTGGCTGCTGAGCTGATCTTTGTGCGGTCGCAGTTAGCAACGGGCAGCAAACACACGCACAGGGAAACGCAAGACGGCGGGAGAGGCAGCTTTTAGCCCCGAAAATCAACACACACAACGGTTACACGGCGACAGCGACTGCGTTAAAATGGTAAGGAGACACTTCAGAGGCGCGGACGTTGAGCCGGCGGCGCTATTTTTCTCCCATCTAGCCAGGAGCTAGCTGGCTAATGCTAAACGGCTAGCGGACTGTTTTCCTGACTCATTATTGAGCAGCTCGAGAAGCTAGGCTGCCATTTTACACCAACAACACGGGCAGTTGATGTGTCCTGACCGCCGCGACTAGCTCGGTCGAGGCTGTGTTTAATTTAAGTACATCCCGAACACTACATATGTGTCTAAAATAACAAAACAGATGGTCCAAATAGGGGTTTTACTTTTGATTTGAAGCTTGTCCACCCAGCCGAGCTAACGGTGCTCACAAGCTAACTGGCTAATCGAGCCTGAGAAGCTAACGCTAGCTAGCAGTGTTGCGTAGCTGTGTCTTGACACCGTTTGCAGCTCAGCGGAGGATAATCTCAGCAATATATTTAAAAAGCTGTTAATATATAGCTTCATCGTATTTTGTGTGATGATAGCAGAGTGCTAATTTAGCTGATGCTACTACAGCTCGTCATTAAACTGAGCAGATCGGCCGCTTTCGGAGTGAAGAATAGTGATTTGGACGCAACACACACAGAGACTACCTGGTGTCCAGTGCTCTACAGGCCTGGAGAGGTTGTTTTTGTTGTAATTAATTGTTAATAGGGGAGACGGTTTTGATCACGACCCCTCTGCTGGACGACCATGTTGGTAGCTGACTTGACTTTTTCGTCTCTCATCTTTCTTTACAAGAGAAACAAACACCTGGGTTTGCTTTGACCTTTTTTTTTTTAATGGCAGTTCTGTAAATGGTTAATATTGGTTGAACAAGTTTCTTCTTACCTGACAAGGCTGCACCCACAATCAAATGATGTTTTATCTTCTTGTTGTTGTTTTCTTTTCAAGCCAGTTGCTCAGAAAGGAATAAATACATAGTTAGTTACACTGCTTTTTTTGTGTGTTAAAACGTTTTAGCAAGTTTAAAAGCCACTATCTTAATATTTTCATACCAACAATGGCTGATATAGATGTGCATTCATGGAAGATCAGGTTGTTTTGAACCTGATCCTGGGCTGAAAGAGCCCTGACGGTGTTTAAAAATAGTTATTTAGAGGTCTGGAGGTGTTGATTGTACTTGTATTTATATTTTTGTCCCTTGAATGATAAGGACCCCTCTGCTGGACGAACATCTTTTTCTCCTTCATCCTTCTTTACAGGGGAAACAAACACCTGGTTGTTATATTTCAATTCACATCCATTGCTTTGTCCTTTTTAATGGGAGTTTTGTAAATGGTTAATAGTGATGAGATAGTCCTGGAAAAAAAGTTGTGGAGTTTCTGGAGTTTCTTCTTACCTGACAATGTGCAGGGTCCCTGTATTCAGATAATACCTCGTCTTCTGTAGTTGCTCAGAAAGAAAGAAATACTTAGTTACATACACTGCCTTTTTTGCAGTGAACGAGACGCTTTTATCCAAAGTATTAAAATAGTTATGTGGAGGCCTGGAGTTGTTAAGAAACTCTGTTAGATTGTGTTTGTATTTTTGTTTGCCTTGAATGGTCAGGACCCCTCTGTTGGAAGGAAGTAAAGGTTGTTGGTTGCCGACTGGATTAAGATAGCATTTTCCAGTGTAAAGAAACGCTTGAATATATACTTGTTTTTCTAGGTTGACAAGGTGTAGGAGCTCTACTCGACCCAAATATTACAGCCGATGTATACATTGTTTTTTTTGAAGTTGAAAGTTACAATCAGATGTTTTCCCAGTAGTATTGTCAGATAAAGGCATTTATGGAAGAGGCATAGCACAAACACTGGCACCAAGCAAGTGAAGCTTTTCAGAAATACCTACCATAGTTTGGAGGATTAATGGAAAGTTTTATTATGTTTCCAGTGTGACTTGTGTTAATTAACATATTAGAAGAGTAAATAAGGTTTTTACAGTGAAATAGTAGTAAAAACAATAATACTAAACCTGTTTGATAAGCTGATGCAGCACAGTACTGATGTTATGTTGATAGATCTCCCTTTTTCTATTGTAAAACTAAGGAAATGTTAATTTCTTACCCCATATTTTGCCTGAAAGTCAGCAGTCAGTGTAGTTCTTACCAGGTTCTTTTATTGAGACTAAATGTGAATCATGTTAATATTGTCGGCTTGCAGCCCATGTCAGCTGAATATTTTAGGCTTTAATTGTACATGTAGACACGTCTTATTCCCTCAGAAACAACCTGTTCAAGTGGGAGGATCTGTATGTGTTTGAGCAGATAGGGTGGGTGTAATGTTGGTATTTAGAGTCGGAAAGAACATCCAGTGTAGGATGATCGTTTTGCATATGCACCAGGATAAAACAGCTGGTTACATACATGGTTATTCAGAGGCCCAGTGGTGAAAGGCGACAACGAAAACACTGCTCACATCCCTACTTACATCTGCCCATATCTCGTTGAGTTTAAAAGAGAAACATGTGTGTTCAGTCAGCTTTTTATAGCACAAGATAACACAAACAGACAGACTGCACAGCTTGTTTTCTGTTCTTGACAGCTTTAATAACGTTGTTGGTTCGTTACACTTTGAGAGGAATGTTGCACGTCTATATTTAATATAACAGGACATATCTATTTAAGGCGATTTCTTCAGTGATGTTTACAGAACATGGAGCACATGTTGCACCTGATATACTCTTTTGCAACAGCTCGCTCGCTCAGAGTTAACCACATCATGCTGCCATGCACGACCGAAATCAGCTTGCGTTTGGCAGCGTTAGATGACTGGCAAATCAGCAGTTTGTAAACATGCTGTTTGCATTAGAGACCACGTGCTTGCTCCCGTCAGCCATGATGTTCTTCCTCCTCCGTTACCCTGTCAGACCCATCCAGCTCTGTCTGCTTCATATATGTGCAAGGTGCTGTGAAGCGACAGCGCTGAGGGGCAGCGGTCGTAACGTCAGTCCAACAAGGCCGCGAGTGTCTGAATGCTGAGCAGAGGTAAAACGGAGATCAAAAGCTGCTTACGCTAATGAAATGTCCTCCCCGCTGCCTAACCTGGCTCATGATCGGTTTGCGAACACACACACACACACACACACCTTACAAGCATGTCAGTGCTCATCACTGTGATTCAGATGAAGCTTTATCACTCCCCGTGACTTGCCCTCCAGAGCTGGTTTTTGTTTGACCGAAACTCAGAGTTAAGGAAGATAAGTTAAAATCCTAAATCAGAGCTGTGGGTTTGTTTCTGCACTCTGTGTTGGCTCGCTGGTGTTTGTGTTTTAAATGTAGGCCATTAGGTTGTTGAGTCTGGCCAGGAGGTGACCGGGGTAATCAGATTGACCAGGCTGAGCTTTTTTCCCACGAGCGCCGCAGCTCTTTCTTCCCCTCTCTCTTCCTCTCTCTCTTTCCACCACTCCCTGCATCCTTCCCGCTCGGCAGATCTCTGTCACGCTTCGCTCTGAGGCTGAAACACTCTGGTGTCTGTGGTAATACCTACAAAGACTCGTTCAGTGTGGGAGAGAGGAAACCAGAAAGATGTTTTTGCTGCTTGGTTTCTCTTCCAGCCACTTTGGATCACCTACAAGTCCTATTATTAAAAATCTGCAGGGATTTTTGGCGCCATCATGCTGCTATGGCCAGCAGATAGCAGGGTAAGGTAACTTCATTTCAGGGACATTTCATTTGCATTGCTCACAGTTAACAAAGCAGTTTATTGGAGTATTTATTTATTCTTCCCTGTTGGTTTTAAACACCAGGCAGGTGTGCTGGTTTCCCCTCTCTGTCCCCAGTTAGTCTTTTTTAATGTTACTGGTTTTTATTTTTGGTGGCGCCGGTCATTTTTAGTGCTGTATATTTAATCACGTGTAATTTTTGTCCTCCTCACAATTAGGGTCCCGATGTTTCAATGCAGAAACATCGGGATCAGCCCAACCCTGCTCACAGTGCAAAAAACATCTTGATAACGTTGACTGCGATATCCTGAGGGGACAGAAGTCACATTAAGAAAGTTATAGCTTGTTTATATTTCTGCATTGTATGTACGCCCGAGGTACGCCGTAGCCGTGTACCCTATGACGTACCCTGACGCACGCCTCCCCATAATCAAACTACAAGTTGCAGCGATGCAGACCACAAGAAGATGCACCAGTCCACCGTTTTCTGATAGACGTCAGATCAATCAATCGAATACCATTGATCTTTTCTGGGCAGTGAAATCATTTTAATGTAACAAGAGGCTCTGAGCTGAAACACTGAATGTACCTGATAGAAGAGACACTGTATTTTTTCAGGACATTGACAATGAAACTGTATTTCATTAGTATCCAATCTGGTTCATCATGTCACTATCAGCACTGATATTGATCTGGAGTATTAGATCCATGCATCTCTAACAGGACTGCAGCTAACCAATGTTTTCATTATTGATTGGTCCGCTGATTATTTGCAAAGTTAGTTGGTGGTGCACAAACCTTTATTATTACTGTCTTAAAAACCCAAAGAGATTTGATTTACTGTCAGTATGATGAGGAAAAGCCAGTCATCAAAAATAATTTCTGATTAATTTTCTGCCTCTAACATTTAATTAAACGTAATGTTAAGATTGTTTGAAGTCTAAATGAAAACAGATGTTATGTTGCTTTTCCTGGGTGAGTGTAAACAGACTCGACTGTCAGCAGCAGTTGTTGTTGACAGACGCATATTATTGGCTGGTTGTTCCCTGAAACGAGTCACGACCTTGGAGTTTTGAAGGAAGGGCGTATCGGCTGCGGCGCTCATGTTGACCACCAGGCACGGGCTTCCTGTTTCACATCAAACTCTGTAAAAACCTGCCACTCATCAAGCCGTCCCGACGTCCTGTCACTCCTGGTCACAGAGTCGCTGAGCTGATCACAGGTCAGATACCGCTGAGAGAGACTCATCTAATACCTTCAGCTGTGGGAATCTGAAATCTGATCCCAGTGCTGCTGTGAAGGACGCCTTTCTTTACCACCGGTGAATAGAGGGGTGAAGGCTCTACCTTGTGTAGTCAAACCGCTACTCGGGAGGTATTGTCTGCCCCTAGTTGCCATGGCAACTGCCGGAGCGCCTCAGGTAGGGCGGCCATTTTTTATTATTTTTTTCTTTGAGTTTAGTGAGGATCTGCTGAAGAGGAGCGGAGGCTGAAACAGGCCTAGAGGCCGGGCCGAGCTGTGTGGGCTCCATCAGGCGGCGCTGTTCAGTGCAGGGCGGTAAATAGATTTATGGCTCAGTTTTGCATTCTTTGTTACAAAGTCAGCTAATACGAGACTCCAAATAATAATATCCCTTAATTACATGTAAGATGTGAAAAACAAAAACACGCAGTCACCCGTTCACAAAGTCTGGGTGCATGCCAACGTTACGTTTACGTGAGACGGTGAACTTGACGCAGCTCTGCCCACCAGCTGCTAACATCCTGTGTAGATGTTTTAAGCTGTAAAATATGGTTTAACCACCTGCAATTTAAACCCGGCGCTTGGAAGCTGCTGCTAACAAGGTTGGAACTAGGGCTGGGCGATATGGCCAAAAATGTTATCACGATAAAAACATTTCATTATTCTATTGATAATTATCAAGATAAATGTCAAATCGTTCTTTATTTCAAGTTTAAAGGCTGATTTTGAGTGAAAATTGAAGAAACCAGGTGTTTTTTTTTTTTATGTGGTTAAACTTTTCTTTACGGTCAGAACATGACAAACACTTGAATCCAGTAACGCCACCATCTAACGTTGTTGTCCATCAGAAATAACAGCTGGACAAAATGTCTAGTTCTGCTTCATCCTGCAGGAGGAATATTAAAAGGCTTTATGTTGCACAGGAGTTTCACAGTTGCTTTCCCATTGAAGTGAAACTCTGCTTCGGTCGAGTAGCATCAGCACTCAAGTCTAACCTCAGGACACATGTGATTTGGGCGTCTGCCGCTTCCTGGATGTTGCAGCAGGTTGAGCAGCGATGTAGTTGTGTGTTGGTGTATTACAGCAGCTGCAGTGCTGTGGTCAGTTTGGAGACGGAGGCGGAGAGGACGAGAGATTTTAGTGACCGATGAAGGCAGAGTCCTGATGTGCTTGGAGCCTTACTGCTGTGTCGAGGCTTTCCCCCTCTTGATCATCTCGCCCACAGAGTTGCTTGGGGGAACTAGAAAATGCACTGCAGTATCTGAAATAAGAAATGGCACTACATCTGTTTCCCTTTCTGGTTTTTGGGAATTGTTTTTACAGGATAGATAAATTGTTTCTGTCATATACAAACAGGAAAGTGGTACCGGGAAAGAGAGACATCTTACTTTCTCTGTGCTAAACAGACCTGACAAACATCCACCATGTAAACTTCAGGGGTATTTCTCTCCGTTCACCTGTCTGCCTGTAATCGGCGCCATGTTTGGGAAAACAAACACTCGTGGTGCTGAGAAGTCGAAGTGAACAATTTGGGGAACGAGCTAGCTCTGGCTAGTAGCTAACAATTGAGCGCAGAGTTCATTATCTGTGCAGATAAGCAGCTGGCAGAAAATAAACAAACCGGGAGTCCTGAGACTCTGGGCGTCTTGTAGTGGTTTCCCGCTGACAGACACCCAATCACCAGCTTTATCAGATCACAGAACATGCATGCTGCATGCTTATTGGCTCACTGACGGATAAGATGAGAGATACTTTTATTGTCCCCTGAAGAGAAATATGTTTTGGACTCTGTCAGTCTGCAGCTTCACAAAAACAACAGCAAAATGGACACACCTCAACACTTGCTCTCATTTATACATGGGTAGCTTCAGTCTGTAAATACACACATTTACACAATCTCTCAAGGCCGCGTTAAGATTTACAGGCATTTTTCTCACGTCCATTCGTTCAGTGCCATTAAAAAAAGGAAAGAGGTTGGGTATGCAACCCTGAGCTGCTGTAACAAGAAACTATTTTAATAATCAATAATCATTGACCAAAAATATTTAACATTCACTGGTTCCAGCTTTTGAAATGGGAGATTTGGTGGTTTTCTCTGTTTTTATGTCTTTGCAAATTGAATATTTGTAGGTTTTGGACTGTTGGACAGACGAAACAAGCTATTTGAAGAGGTCACCTTCAGCTCTAGGAGCATTTTTCACTATTTTCAGACATTTTACAGACAGCTGATTAATCAACACATGTATTGATAGTAAAAATAATAATTTCCAGCTCTAAATGTGTCCTGAATAGACTCATCTTAGAGTGCTTTATGTGAATGAGACATTAAGTGTTTGTGATATATTTAAAGTCAATTTGATTCAGTTTCATACTTTTTTATCCTGTGATGTTGGAGCAGATTGAAACAACTGTTGTAGTAGTGACGTTACTCGACATCGTGCAGCTTTGTATTTCGTCTTTATTCAAAATCTTCTTAATTTGAGGATTTGCTGCTTTTGTTTTAGTAAATTTGGACCGTAGATGAAACAAAACAAGCAAGTTTAAGATGTCACTTTGGCTTAAAGGAACATTTAATGGTAATTTATCATCATTTTATAAGATTAATTGTTAGTTTAAATGATTTTTTAGTTGCAGCTCTAGTAGAAAAACTCTGTGCGGTGTAATGTAATTCTTACCAGCGTTAACAGCTTGTTGAAAAAAAACTAGCTGCTGTGTCTGAGTATCTAAATATAGTTATGTGTCGTGAGCAACTAACACATTTGCTGTCTCAAATTAAATGTCCATATTTCAGTATTTTTATTTTCCCACGCTTTTTGTAAGTAGCTGCCGTATCACTTAAGTGTTCATTCATTGTCCCGCGGCAGGACTCGCCTGCGGGGACAGGAAGTAAACAGAGCAGGTCAATCAGCTTCCTCCTCTCGTCTTCCACTGTCAGGACTGCACCGGGTCACGTCCTGCGTCTCTGGCCCTAATAGCTGTGAACGGCCGGCCCTTCTAAATATAGCAGCGCTGCCTACATGTACGCAGCAGTTTGTGCCCACACTCCCTCCCTTCAGTCTCTCGGCTTCTTTCTGGCCTCTGGTTTTCCTTTTTGAAAGACTGCTCTCAGATGTTCTGCGACGTCAGTCTGAGCTTCCACTGATGCTGCATGCTGTGCAGTAACGCTGTCGCATCTCTCTTTGAGAGCTGCATGTTTTAAACTCATGTATCTATTCAGCAATTATTTCTGTTCTTCCCACTTTTTGTTTTCATGCAGAGCTACTAGAATTATCACAGATACCTCAAGTGAAAGGCAGGGTGTATTTTTTATATTTTTTTGAAAAGTAAGTTTAATAGTTTAGTGTGTAAACATGCACAACAACATTTCCAGGAACCCAAGGTGATGAGGCTTGTTGTTTTTTTTGGCCAGCGGCCCCAAAAAGCCCCAGACATTCAGTTTAAAATGGAAGAAAACAAGAGTGAAGCAGCAAAACCCTCAAAACATGTTGTTCATCTTCTGCGTGATAAATGATCAAAACAAATAATCAGCCGTGAATCCATGTGGAGTATTTCAGGAATAAAATTATGTCTGAAATACAGCTTTTGTCCATAACACCAGCGTCACACGACCTTTCATGTGTCGTAAGAACCTTAAACATTAAAGCATGAATGAGAGTTTCCACATGCAAAAACGGAGTCTAACTTTTTAGAGCTCAACAATAAGGATTGCCTGATCTCCTGATTGCCTGGGGCGTGTTGTTACAGACAACCTGAAAAGAAAGTGGTCTGTCTGTAGTGTAGCTGTTTAGCATAGTTTGCCATTACATTAAAATTTGACAAACTCTACCAGGTTACCTGCAGGCAGTGAATCACAGCAGCGAAGGGAGGAGGAGGAAGCAGCGCTGAAAGTGACTGATGTCTGTGCTCTTCATTCTTTCTAAACTTGATGTCATAATTTATGAGTTATTTTATTAGATTTGTTTCCAGTGAGATGTTGAGTGTATCCATCCATCCATCCATCCAGAGACTTTGCTGTAAACATTACTGTTCCTGATCCAGAAACAACATTCAGTTATAATAAAATTTTTATCCTGTTCAGAATTTTTCTAGCAGTTATTTAGTAAAAAAAAAGAACTGATCAAGATAAGATTCGGATAAAGAACCGAACCGATAAGGAGCAGCAAATAAGAGTGTATAAATAAAATACAATAGCCACTTAGAACATAGAACACAACACAACACATTTTCTCACAATAGAACTTGAGAAAATGGCAGCAGGTAAATTTAAATATTAAGATAAATTTTTCCCTCACTGTTAACCATCTCTCTGGAGAAGGACGGGGGACAGTCAAGTTTTTAATCTGCTTACCAGCTGTGACAGTTTGTCCTTGTTCTGATTAATATTCTTTATTATTTATAAAGATTAAACATGACCGTTAACTTAAGTCTTCTTGTTACTTCATATCTGTTAATAAATGAAACAGTTTGTATGGAGGCAAGTAAAAATTGACTTCAGGCAAGTAGAAACCTTAACGTTGAAACCTGCATTTAGTAAATACAGTGACTTACCCTCAGCAGAGTTTGAGAGGTGTCATAATTTAATAATAACATTGCTGGAGGACGGTTTCTCACGGTTTCTGCCACTTCATTTAAAACAGATTGAAGATTTTTACTTTGACATATTAGAGGTTTGATCCGTGTCTAAGAAACAGTCTGCTTCAGTTTAGTAGAACAATAAAAGTTTTTCTTGTCACTGTACGCACAAATACGCAGTACAGATATTCATGCCGGGTGTTGCCGCTCAGCCTTTGTGTCTCATATTCGCCCTCCCTCTTTCTCTCTCTCTCTGGCTTCAAAGTCGTTGATGCTGCAGACTCTGGCGTTAATGTACCTCCTCCTCTTGTCCTGACAGCGGGGATGAAATTACAGCTTCAGGTCTGTCAGGTAGCTGTAATGATGTGGGCTGTCATCGGCGCTGATGTTAAACCAGCTGCATTTACTCTTGTGATCGTATCTCAGTCGTGAATTAAACTCGCGTTCAACAGTCCGTTCACATGAAAACGCCAAAAATAACCCGTCATCTTGTAGCTCATCTTTTTCTATTGAGATAGTTATGTTGTTGAAGAAAAGAGACTAAAAGAAGAGTTTACTTATTTTTTTTCTCATGCATATTAGTTGAAAATGGCTTTTATCATAATAGTTTTGAATGTTTGACATCAGATTTGTGAAGTGATCCACTGTTTGGCATCAAGTGTTTCTTCTGACCATAAAGAAAGGTTTAAAATTAACCATCTGGTTTCCTCTGCTTTTATCCCGCAGCAGAAATCAGCCTTTAAACTTGAAAGAAATAATAATTTTATTTGTGATAATTATTGAATATTGGATTCTATGGAATTTTTATCATAACATTTTTGTCCGTATCGCCCAGCCCTAGTTTCTACCCTCACAATAAGTCATAACATGTTGCAAAACAAAATACAGGAAATGGATATATGCTAGAGGTAATTAATATCTGTTTTTAATAATAGTAATGGTACAAAAAGAAAAGTTTAAAACCGCAATTAAGCATCTGTTTCTTCAACTTTCACTCAGGAGCAAAAATCAGCTTTTAGACTTAAAAGAAATAATGATTTGACATTCATCCTGATAATTATCGATATTGAATGATATGAAATTAGTTGTTGTGATAACATATTTGAATTAATAACTTAATAATTAGCTTTCACAATGAAAATATTTCGCAGCTGCTTTGTGCTCCATCGCAGAGAGACTGGCTAACGTTGGTAAAGTGGAGCATTAAACTCGGAGCGCCCCCCCCCCCCCCCCCCCCCACATGGTTTGGTAACCGTCTCGGGGCTAACGTGGCATCAGAGATGCTGCTGGAGATACATCGTTAGTGATCACGTCAAAGTGTCTTACAGCAGAATAACAAACCTCTGCGCTCTACTGGATCAGGCTTTTTGTGTAAAATGTGTAAAAGTAAAAATTGGCTCGCTGTGGCCAGAAAGGAATGAGGGAGACTTGGCGCCGTCTTGACTGGACTGGTGAAGAAAATCGTGGAGGCGTTAAAGTGGACTAATCTGTTATTAGCTGTGTGACGTCAGGGTCTGATCAGCGTCATGTTTGCAGGGATCAGAGCCCGGGGTCAGCTGATGAACCCATACTAACACAGCGGGGAGGAAACCGAAGCTGCTCTTATTAACTTTTGATCCCGGTATTTGATGTAGGGCTAAGCGATACGGCCAAAAATGTTCTGATGATTAAAAAAATGTCATGTAGTTCGATCTTGATAGTTATCAGGATAAAAATGTCAAGTCATTATTTCCAGTTTAAAGGCTGATTTATGCTCCTGAGTGAAAGTTGAAGAAACCAGATGGTTAATTTTAAACTTCTCTGTATGGTCAAACAAACACTTGATGCGAAACAGCGGGTCAATTCACCAATCTAAGGTAGAACATTCAAAACTATTATGATTAAATCTGTTTTTCAACACAATATGCATGAGTAAAAATCAAGTAAAATCTTTAAGTCTCTTTTCCTCAAGAAAATAAATATCTTAAAAAATTCTTTTGTGCTCCAAATTATTTAAATCAAACATTAATTAAAAATTTGATATTGTTTTTGAGGAAAATATATATATTGCAATAATGATCATAGTTTTATTGTGAATCTGAATCTTGTGTCCCGACAATAACGAAGCTAAATCAAAGATGGCTAATCAAAATTGTGTTTACCTCTCTTCCTTTGCAGGTCACCTGCTGAGGAGTGCCAAAGCTTTTAGGTGGCGGAGTGGCAGAGAGCGCCACCCAGGAGTGGGACTGCATCCCGTCTCACGACCGTCGACCAGCTTCCCGAAGCGCTGCCGCTGCTGCCAGATGGACTGCGCACTCTGAGAGCAGCGCGAGCCACGACCGATATCAACCGAGGAGAGGAGCCGGGGGGCAAACGCTCGCCGGAGCAGGAAAGGGAGGGCATTGTTCGGTAGGGAGAGGACAAGGGGCTCCACGATGTCGTCGAACAGGACCCAGAACCCCCACGGACTGAAACAGATAGGCCTGGACCAGATATGGGACGACCTGCGGGCTGGCATCCAGCAGGTGTACACACGGCAAAGCATGGCCAAGTCACGCTACATGGAACTCTACACGTATCCTGAGGGAGAGGCTGTGGTTACAGCTCTGGGTGTTGGGTGGATTTATACACAACAATTAGTCTATTAACTAGGGGTGGGAATCCCAGGGTACCTCACGATACGCGGCTATCACGATAGAGCAATTCTGCAATAACCGATACAGAGCTAGACAACCCTGGAGTGATAAATCACGATCATAACTGTGCCTGTGATAAAGTTCTCAGTTTATTTGCTGCAAATTGAAACTGTTAGAAAACCGCACAATTCTGCAGCACACGTTTCTCACTCTGTAAATAAAAAAACTACAGAACAACTATGAGAAATTATCAAAAAACTGTTCAGTGACACAGCGTTATGCTGCCCTTTCTCCATCTACTGATAGCTGTAATTTTAGGCTACTGGGAATTTGGGGTTTGAGTTTTGACCCTTTGGGGTTTCTGTAGCTGGTCTGTGTGGAGTTAGCAGCTCTTTATATGTATTTGCACAGTATGTCACTCAGGATGTTCAGCATGTGAAGCACAATGTGTAGTTCATGTTAAGATTATATTTTTTGCTAATGTTTGTTAGCACGTCAATGGAGATTCTCATTATATGTTAGCATCGAGCTAACATCAAAGGGCTAATTTTATTTATATCATGAAACGATATATTGCTGTATCAATTTTATTTTTTTTAGCACACCCCTACCATCAGTGTATTTTTTGTTTGAGTAGGAACAATTTTATGAAATCAATTAAGTACTTTAAAAGCAAAATTCACAAATATTTTCTTTAATAGTAAAGTGAATTTATTTGGGTTTTGGACTGATGATATTTTATAGAATCTTTTTGATTGGTTAAGATAATAAACAGCAAATTAAACTGAGCAACCGACAAGAACTAAATGTAAACAATCACATCAAATCACACTTGTTTGGGTGCGCTGTAGTCTACGTAAAGGCTACTTCCTCGTTCTAAAACCTGTTTTATAGCTGTTTGACCGGATAATGAGTTACACCAAAAGAAACGCCCGTCAGCCCAGGAAACAAACCTCTGCTTCAGAAAATCATCTGCACATAATTACTGATCCACAAAACAGAAACTGCACGTCACACGAAGTATGTTTTAGATTTTCGGTGTTTGTTTTTACCACCACAGTGAAAGTATTGTTCAAAAAGTAAACATTATCAGTGTTTGAAGATAACAATCACAATCAGGAGGTGTTGATCTGAACTGGATTTTGTTAATGAACTTCAGTCGCCGGTTAACACTCAAACTTCATGAAATACACAGTGTGTGTTTGTGCGAGTGTAAAATACACAGATGATTTTCTCCGAGGCCAGACGCCGTTTCTCGACAACCTCGCCTCCTCTCACGCACCTCTCCAGCGTTAAAGGATGTCATCATTTCCCTAAAGAACAAAAAGCAGCCAGCCTTGAAACCTCAGCGCTGTAATCTCTCCCGCCGGTGCAGAAAGAACAGCGCTCATTCAAACTCTGCACAAGCTGCCATCTGGGAATCACACATTTTCCTTTGAGAGCTTCTCAAGTCTGCATCGCTGGTCACCAGTTATCACTAAAGATCTGCTATTCTGGAGTAAACGTGTCAAAAACAAAACCCTAACAGGACAGAGTGACAAGTGCAGCGACCGCTCCACCTCGACTCGGCGAATAGAAAAGAGTCGTGTGTGGAAACTTTGCTGTTTCTGGTTTCTCACAGTTCTGGGATTTGTTGGAGAGCTGATTCAGGCCGACGTTTCAGTTCGATCGCCTGAAAATCACCAAAGATGACGATGCAGTTTGCAGCGCTGAGAACTGAATGTCGGTCCAACGAGCCCGTTAGTCCAGGCGAAGTTAGGGACCATCTTTTAAAAGTGCAATTCAATCATCAATACCAGCGCCAATATATAGAGTGACCACCTTTAAACATTTCACACCTGGGAGTTTGTTAAGAAGAAGTATGTGCACAGCTTGCTCATTTATGAATATATTCTCATCTCAGTCCTGGACATCCTCTCACAGCCTTCACATCCGTTAGTTGTTCTTTGAAATGTTCAGATGTTTTTCATTAAGACGGAGTCTGTTGCAGTACAGAAGATTCATGGTTTTGTTTTTTCCGTGGTATCGAATTGGTGTCCAGAATCGTGGAATTTAACTGGTATTTGTTTCGACTATAAAATTTCTGGTCTGGTGACATATTTATTTGAAACGACATGAGACAGACTTTAAAAGAGGTATAGATGTGTTTACATGACGTTGATTGATAGATGTTGGGTTTTATTTAACCTCAGTTTGTTAACAGGGTTTGGTCTTGAAGCCTTTGGTCTTCTGTAGTGTCTCAGTCGGTGGTTTTATTCCTTAACCTTCCCCTCAGACATGTATATAACTATTGTACCAGCGTCCACCAGTCCAGCCAGGGCAGGGGCTCGGTGCCTCCAGCCAAGCCCTCCAAAAAGTCCACCACTCCAGGTGGGGCCCAGTTTGTAGGCCTGGAGCTCTACAAGCGACTCAAGGAGTTCCTGAAGAACTATTTGACCAGCCTGCTGAAAGTGAGTTCACAGAAGGCCTCACTTCTGCCACGTTTACACTTTAATTATTGTCTAATAAAAATCTCTTCCTCTCTGCTCTTTGTCTTTTCTCTCGCCTCCTCTCTTCGTCTTCGCTCCAGGACGGCGAGGATCTAATGGATGAGTGTGTGTTGAAGTTTTACACCCAGCAGTGGGAGGATTACCGTTTCTCTAGTAAGGTCCTCAACGGGATCTGCGCCTACCTCAACCGCCACTGGGTCCGACGAGAGTGCGATGAGGGACGCAAGGGAATCTACGAGATATACTCGGTACGTCTAATATCTGCACGGGCTGCTTAACAGGCGCTCGTGGGGGTCACGCTGGTCACAGAGGAGGTTAAGCGGATCCTGAAGGTGTTTTTGGATCCAAGCAGGTATTTTCAGCTTGTGACACGAGGACGTAAACATGCTCAGTTCTGTTAGAAAGAATTGAAATGCATGTTTTGTGTTCTTACAAAGCATGAAAGGCACTAACAACCATCCACAGCTGCTGTGCAACACCCTGTACCCTTTGTAGTGGTTTTACAGTGAAAAGAAAATAAAAGTGCTGACATAAAAACAGCCCACTGGGAACTACGAACTCAACGCCAGCCGCCATTAAACATTTGCTGTTTCCTTCCTGGTAGTTTTGCACTTTGCATTAGTTACCACCCAGGATGTGTGGGATATTTGTCTTTCTCCTGCAAGTTATTCATGATAAACACACAGAAATACAGCAAATATGTTTTGTTTTTTTTTCCCCAAGGAGGCAGAGTCTTCTGTCGTGTGGATTTTATTCCTCTGAGAGCCGAAGCTGTTCACGGGCCGAACTCCCCTCTAGACGCCTCTGTGCTTCCTGTTTGTGTTTATACGGCGTCAATTTAAAAGCGAAGTCTTCTGAAGCAGTGGAGACGAGTGACAAACACGCAGCCTGAAGTCTTGACCTTGTGTTAATCTTCTCGTTCTTCTCCCCCCCCCCCCCCCCCCCCCTCCTACACTGTCGTTTCCTCCCAGCTGGCACTTGTGACCTGGAGGGAGTGTTTATTCCGACCCCTCAACAAACAGGTGTGTTTAGTTTCTCTTTATACAAGTGAAATAACAAAATAAATGAGTGTTTATGCTCCCTGACTGTGCTGTATTTTACTGAACACATCTCTCTCTTCTGCAGGTAACAAACGCTGTGCTGAAGCTGATAGAGAAAGAGAGGAATGGCGAGCCCATTAACACCAGACTGATCAGCGGTGTGGTCCAGTCTTATGGTAGGTCAATAAGTACAGTGAAGACATGAAGAGAAACAAGCGCCTGGAAACAGGAAGAAATAAATTCATACGCCCACACAGAGAGACAAACTTTCAGATGAGGTGATCAGTTCAGTTTACTGTTGTTGGCCTTGAATAAATGAATTCATTCTGAAACTACAAAAAACAAACACCAGGTCCTGCAGCGGTCCTCGTGGACCTCGCTGTAGCTGCAGGGAGCGAACTCGAGGCCAGATTACCTTAAACACACTGAACCAACTCTTAACTGTCCTAAAGTTTAAACCTAATCTGAACTATCTGAAGGATTAAATCGAAGTCATCTCCCGCCTCGTGCTCAGGACCAACAGTTTCAGCGTTTCTGCATTTAACCCTGTAGGCTCTTTAATTCTGCTTTCTCTAGCTGTGATCATGAATAAACCTCCGTCGACAGTCACCAGTCAGTGGAGGACGTTGATATCAGGTTTGATTTTAGGCCTGTACTATCCTGAAAATCTAATCCTTACCTCACGTAGAACATGCAGGAATTGTTAACAAGTCAGTACAGGTACACGTGATGAATACCAACTGAGTGGGGCAAAGAACAGCCACAATTTAGATTTTATGTTTTCTTTTGTTTATGATTGTCAAATTTTACTAGATACTAAACGTCAGGTGTCATTTAAGGATTTCCAAATGTCTGATCGTGTATTTAAAAGAGTTGTCATTTAGTTTTTCCTCTTGACAAAACTTCTAAGGCTACATCCACACCTCTCCTTTGTGTTTTAAAACGATCTGCGTCCACAGCAGCGTTTTATCTGCATATCAGAGTTGATCTCGGTCTATAATAAAAAAAAAAACTGAAGACTCACAAACTTCACCAATTTTAGTTCTGCGGATCCCCTGCTTTAGTCTGGGCGGAAACAGAGTGGTGTGGGTGAAGCCTCAGAGAACATCTCAAGATCACGTTCAGTGACTGAACAAACTCAACAGTGTTTATTGCTTTAAAAACAATTCTGAAATGAACTCACGGTGACGAGCTGCTCTTGTGTCTCCCCTCTCCCTCCCCCTCCAGTCGAGCTGGGTCTGAACGAGGAGGACGCCTTCGCCAAAGGCCCCACGCTGTCGGTCTACAAGGAGTACTTTGAATGCCAGTTCCTCACTGACACAGAACGTTTCTACACACGCGAGAGCACAGAGTTCCTGCAGCAGAACCCCGTCACCGAGTACATGAAGAAGGTAGACAGTCGCTCCACCTGCACCACATACAGTTAGGAACCAACGCAACAGATCTGATGAAGTGCTTTATTGTTCTGGTGCGGTTAAAACTGTGAAGTGGAGTCGTAGTAAAGAGATGACTGAGTTTAGTTTGTTCCATCAGGCGGAGGCTCGTCTGCTGGAGGAGCAGCGGCGTGTGCAGGTTTACCTCCATGAATCCACCCAGGACGAGCTGGCCAGGAAGTGCGAGCAAGTCCTCATAGAGAAACACCTGGAGATCTTCCACACCGAGTTTCAGAACCTCCTGGACGCCGACAAGAACGAAGGTAAACCTGCGATTTGTAGTGCGTTTAGACTGAACACCAACTTCAGAGCTCCAACTAACTTGTGGTGACCTTAAAATCTGAAACGAAGCTGAAACCCTGAAAGTAAATTACATGTGTCCGTTTACTCTTAATGGACACACGTAATATGTTTTATACTTTCTGTGAATATAATCCAATTAATCTTATTTCCATCCTGTATAGAGACACTTTATTTTGAAAACAGTGTGTTTCCTCCTCGCGCTAAATTCATCCAGTCCGACCCAGTTTGATAAATAAAGTTGTGTGTGGTTCTCGTCCGGCGTAACATGAAGACTTCACAGCCTCTCTTCAGGCAGGACTCTCATCCTGCAGCACTTGTCTTTGTAAAGAGACAAACTGACAGGATAAAGTCGCTAACCTGCCTGTCAGCTCGCTCTGCGCCGTTTCAGTGGATTTACCATAAAGGCTTGAATACATGTGCACTCCAAATTTAGGTGCGACTAGCTTAATCGCCTTAAAGTAAGTAAATGTTAATTTAATAAAAGCAGTTTACTCACCGGTGTCTCTCTGTGTCTCCTTCAGATCTGGGCCGGATGTACAACCTGGTGTCGCGGATCACAGACGGTCTGGGTGAACTGAAGAAACTTCTAGAGACTCACATCCACAACCAGGGCCTGGCCGCCATCGAGAAGTGTGGAGAGGCCGCGCTCAACGTAGGGACCGCCACTTCACCTCGTATCACTATTCTCACTAGTTCTCTTCTGATGCAAAGCTTTTCCTCAGTTAGTGTTCGGCTTTGTTACTTTTCTCCCGTCTGGAGGGCTTTATGTTCAGGAGAAGAGCTGGTGTAAGAACATCACGCAGCAAATGAAACCCCCACCGTGCACAGATGAAATGTAACCGTGTACATGTTCAGCGTTTGTGTGCGTTCTGGCAGCTGTGGGCCGTCGGCAGGAAGGTGAGGTTGGTGAAGAAGGAATTAATTTAAATAAGTCGTGTGTGTTTCTTCAGGACCCCAAAGTGTACGTTCAGACCACCCTGGACGTCCATAAGAAGTACAACGCCTTGGTCATGTCTGCCTTCAACAACGACGCCGGCTTCGTGGCTGCGCTCGACAAGGTCGGTAACCCGTCTGCGAGGTCGGCCCGGCTTTAACGTTGTTTTCTTAGGTGTAACTCTAACACGGCTGTTCTTTTCTCAGGCGTGTGGTCGATTCATCAACAACAACGCCGTCACCCGGATGGCTCAGTCGTCCAGCAAATCTCCCGAGCTGCTGGCCAGATACTGCGATTCTTTGCTGAAGAAGAGGTACGTGATGCGTCGCCCCGTGCAGCTCCTTCGCTGTCACAAAAACATAATTTGAGAGATAATTTGAGGAGATAATCTGTTTGTTTTTTTTTTTAGCATTTTATTCAGGCAGGTTAAATTGGATGAAATAACATTCTGGCCTTCTTCCTCGAGCCGCTGCGTTCAAGATCAGTAATGATCAGGAAGTTTTAAAACAGGAAGAAAAGTTTTTAGAGTGAGATAAATTTACAGTTTCATGCCGCTGGTTGATTAGAGCCTTAGAACAAGGACGTAAGCGCACCTCAGCTGTTTCTCAGTACCCAGTTCGCCACCTTCAGACTTCTGTTCTTAAATGTTCAGCAGTTGGAACAGCAGCGGACTCGATGACGTCAGCGGCGGGCGGGACCTCGCATCTCGAAAACGTCGTAGTAGATTTTCAAATCGGCTCTGTCTTGAGCTTTAAACAACTATATTCCCGCATAAAAGACAGTATTATAACTTACAGCTGTGAGTCTTCTCCTCTCACATTTCCGCTTGTTGGCGCGAAATGCATTCTGGGATATCTGGCTAAAACGGGCGGAGCGATGCGGACTTCTGAACTGGAACAGTGCTCGGGCTGCGACTGATGACGATTGATTGAGAAGCAGCTGTTGAGTCTAGCTTGTTTCTGTTATTCTGAGGTGTCCACGCCGCCTGAGGCAAAATGTAAACGCTCCTTTTCTTCTCTTCTTTGTTCTCCAGCTCTAAAAACCCGGAGGAGGCCGAATTGGAGGACACACTCAACCAAGTGGTGAGATCCTTTGACACACAGCAGCTGTACTGGAAGTTAGTTATGTGTTATCTGTGGTAAACACAGACCTGCAGTCGGACCTTTGCGGTTTAGTTTCCTATAAGAGGACAGTTTGGACGTGAACACCAGAGTTTGATTTACTGTGCGGTTAAACAGTTTTTATAAGATGGTGTCTGAGCACATTTTAGCTTTTGTCTCCATTTTGTTTTAGCTTCTTATAAATTAATCTCAGTGTCTTTCTAAAAAACAAACTATGAAAGACAAATTAAAGTAAAGTAAACCAAGATCCACATTTTAAATTAGTTTGTCAAAGATGTTTGTGTCGGTAGGTGAAGTAGACAGTACTGCGCGCACACAGGTGTTAATCTTTGTCTCTCCTCTTTCAGATGGTTGTGTTCAAGTACATCGAGGACAAAGATGTTTTCCAGAAGTTTTATGCCAAGATGCTCGCCAAACGTCTGGTCCACCAGAACAGCGCCAGCGACGACGCAGAGGCCAGCATGATCTCCAAACTCAAGGTGTCGCGCCGCGTCACACTCATCCACAGTAACGCACCGGCTGCGACGACTTTAACACTCACGCTGGCTCTGTTCTTGTTCTCCCGCAGCAAGCGTGCGGGTTCGAGTACACGTCCAAACTGCAGCGAATGTTCCAGGACATCGGAGTCAGTAAAGACCTGAACGAACAGTTCAAGAAACACCTGACCAACTCCGAGCCGCTGGACTGTGAGTGAACACACGTTTAGTACTCTGTTGCTTTTAGTCCACGCTGTGGCGAGCATTTATACTTGCTCTGCAGTCACACCACCAAAACACTAGATGGCACTGGGGTTTCTGATGCTCCAATGTGACGCTGCCAAGCGGACAAACACGTTTACATGTCCTCATTTGACAGACACACACAGTTCTTGATGTGTAGTTCATCCTCCATCCAGTCATCATATATCTATTAGGAACAGCTGATGAGACAGTTTCAGAGACGTGTTGATTCAACTGTACCATCATTTTGGAAGATTTAGTCTGCGTTCATTTAAGCCTTAAGGTTTACAAAGTAAAGATGTTTCTGGTGAATAAACACAACATTTTAAATCAGTTTTTCTCTGTGGAATAAGATGTTGATTTAGAAGATGTTGATTTTAGTTGTAAAATCCGTTTTAACAGCAGAAAAGTGACTGCGTTCTCCGAAGATTTGATTTACAGAGTTTTTGTTTTAGAGCCCTTTCATGTCACTACACTTTAAATAGGGAGGTTGTGCTGAACTCTGGTGTGGCAGAGCACATAGACTCGGGAGTTTGAGTGTAAACGTTTCCTTGTGTGTGTGTCTGACAGTGGACTTCAGTATCCAGGTTCTCAGCTCTGGGTCTTGGCCTTTCCAGCAGTCCTGCACCTTTGCTCTGCCTTCTGAGGTAAGACTAACTTGGCATGTTAAACGGCTTGTTTTTAAATCCCAGTTCTCGCTGTGCAAGTTGTGCTGAGTTTTATGACCCAGAGGTGCGTCTGAAATAACAAGTTGAACTTCCTTCAATAAACAGAAGAAGGCTGCAGTTTGTTTTTCTCTAGAAATCTGAATTTAAGTCCGAATCTTTTACCTTTTCAAAGCTCATGATGAGTCGTCAGTGTTGGACGACTCCATAGATCTTAGCTTTGATCCTCTTCAGTTTGGTTAAATGAACAGCAGTAAAAACACTTTATTCCCATTTTTAAATACCTCTTTTATCTGGAGACCTCACTCGAACCTTCTGCACGGCCCCTGAAGGCCCGTGGCCCTCGGTTTGAGGACCACCCCTCTGATCTCTCCTCTTTCTCTCTGTTTATCTGCAGCTGGAGCGAAGCTATCAGCGCTTCACGGCGTTCTACGCCAGCAGACACAGCGGCAGGAAGCTGACCTGGCTGTATCACCTGTCCAAAGGAGAGCTGGTCACCAACTGCTTCAAGAACAGGTACAGGTGTTTTTAAAGGGCCAGCGCTCACAGGTAGGGGCCAGCGCTCACAGGTAGGGGCCAGCGCTCACAGGTAGGGGCCGCTGCGTGGGCTCTGGGACTCAGCAGGTGTTTGACTCTCCGTATTTACCTGTACGCGCTGGAACTGGCTCAGAAACAGCCGCAGCAGGATCCTCTCTCTGCAGAGCACAACATGTTTGTATTAAACAAAGCCAAATGCGTTATGAGGAGGTCAACGGTGTCTTCATCGATTGATCCGGGTTTCAGCCTTTAAGATAAATAAATAATAATAAAAACTGAAATCAGCCATCAAAAAATCTGATTTCTCTTTTTGTCTTTTTAGACTTCTCATCAAAGTGAATAAAACTTTAGTAATTTGTATTTTTGGTTACTGCACGATACTTTGAACTGCACGATACTTTGAACAGGTCAGTTTAATACGACTGGAGTCTGCATTAGTTTTACCTTGTTTACATAATAATAATAAGGAAACAGAGTTGAGTAAATATGTAGTGAAACTCACCATAACTTAACATGCAGAGACTGTTTATAAATGTAAACAGTGATTATTTTCAGAGATCTGTGTCTGTAGGTCATGTGATTATTTTATTATCCATTTCTTAGACAACTTGAAATGGTGAGAAAAGTATTTTAGTTTTTGGTCTCCTCATAAAGCAGCAAACATTTAAAAAACGTGGAGCGCTCTGATTTCTCCCCCTGTGGTGACGTCTGGATGTTAATGTTGCTGAATGCTGATACTAGTGAGGGCTGGTGACCAGCTGAGGAACCGGCCATGCTGTTACTGAGCTGCTGCTGTTGTTGTTGTTGTTTACAGGTACACACTGCAGGCCTCCACCTTCCAGATGGCCATCCTGCTGCAGTACAACACAGAGGACAGTTACACTGTCCAGCAGCTGACCGACAGCACACAGATCAAAACTGTAAGTAACTTCAGGGCAGATCTGTTTACGAATGATTCGTCCGTCTTTTAATTTCACTTCTAACTCACGTTTTTTGTTTTCAGGACATTCTGGTTCAAGTTCTTCAGATTTTGTTAAAATCAAAGCTGCTGGTGAGTAAAACAGACAGTTTTCATTTAACCTCTAAAAGCTCCTTTCAGATGCAGTTTTGATTTCTGCAGCACGTCTGAAGCGAGTGCCGTCAGGTTCAGAAGGCTGCAGCACTTCTGAGGTCACTGTAATCAATTTATTATCCCGACCTGCATCTCTTCAGCGCAAAGAAAGAAAAAAGTTTGAGTCCATTTCAAGTTGAGATCTGAACAATTTATTGAAATTTTATCTACTGCAAGTTCCAAATTTCAGGAGCAGCAATATTTGTTAAAGTCATTTCAAAGTGCTTCACATAAAACCTGAAAACCAACATGGGTATAAAAATAAAATAAAAACAGGTTAATTTGCCTGATTAACCTGTTTGTTCACGCATCATTCTAATGTGTTACGGAAAGTCACCTTTCCTTCTTTTGCTTGTTTGATTTCCCGTCTCTCACACCAGTCAAACCTGATCCTCTACGGTATTTATTTCCTCTTTTTCACGATCGTCACCTCAATCTTGGTGAAAGCAGTCGAAACAGTGGAGAGAAACTTGGATAGATAACCGCTCTCCTCGGCCCGACTCTACAGGAGAAATGTGTCAAAATACTTACTATTTTAAATGCTACATTAGTTTTTAACAAAAACCACACCTTAAATCACTTTAATATTTAATAAAAATAAATATTTTAAATCATTAAATTAAAATGTTTGAGAGAAAACATCTTTTCATCGCTGTCATGACTTTTCTGAATCGTCTTTCTCGTTCTTAATAGACGGATGTTAAATATTCTGTAGTGGCTGTAAAGACGTGCAGCTTGTTAGAAATTCTTGTTTTATCCTCCGAGACCTTCAGAATTTAGAAAACAGTTTCAAAACCTCCACGCGAGCTGCGACCTGTCTAAGAAGCGCTGACTTTCACTGTGATGGTTTAGATGATGTTTAATGTGTAAGAAGTCTTCCTCTGTCTGTCCCCGTCAGGTGATGGAGGACGAGAACGCCAACGTGGACGAGGTGGAGTTCAAACCCGACACGGTCATCAAACTTTTCCTCGGATACAAGAAGTGAGAAAGCTCTTCGACTGGTTTAGATCCACACGAGTCTTCGCCGACGGGATGCAGAACATTTGCTTTACTTCACTGTCTTTATTTTTTCATCTCCGCCGCAGTAAGAAGCTGAGGGTGAACATCAACGTGCCGATGAAGACGGAGCAGAAACAGGAGCAGGAGACGACTCACAAGAACATCGAGGAGGACCGGAAGCTCCTCATTCAGGTTCTGTTCACACCAAAGCACAGAATATTAAAGGTTGCTCGTTAGTCCCTGCCCTTGTTAAGGCGCTCTGAGATCTCCGTTTAGAGAAGTTTATTTTAGCAGAAAAACGACGACGTGGCCGTGTGGTGAATCAGCGCTGACGTGTTTGTGTTTGCAGGCCGCCATAGTGAGGATCATGAAGATGAGGAAGGTCCTGAAGCACCAGCAGCTTCTGGCCGAAGTCCTGAACCAGCTGTCGTCCCGATTCAAACCCAGAGTCCCCGTCATCAAGGTAACGCATCGTGAAACCGTGTTTATCTGAACAGAACGCCACCCGTCGGCTGTTTCCTGCTCTCATGTCGGGCTCCTGTCTCCCTCTTGTGGACAGAAATGCATCGACATCCTGATAGAGAAGGAGTACCTGGAGCGAGTGGACGGCGAGAAGGACACGTACAGCTACCTGGCCTGAACGCCGCCCCAGCCCTCCCGCCCCGCCCGCCGGCTCTCCTCAGTTTTTATTTTATTTGTTATCTTCTTCATTTTTTTTTAATTTTATGTCTGAGTAATAAAGTGAGGATCCCTCTGAGCGGCGGCCATGTTGTGAGTGTGTCGCCGACCATGTGACCGCCCTGATATGACAACTGACCTGAGAGGGGGGGGGGGGGGGAGGGTGTGAACAAACGCCCCTCCTGTTGCGACTGGGAAGCCCCGTCTACAAGCTCGCCTGTCCCGTCCCACCTGTAGGACTCAAATACTTCCTTGTTGTCATATTGTAAATAACAATCACAGACTCTAAGAGGAAAAAACAAACCCTGCTCTTCTTTACATAGCGCAAACATAATGAATTAGCCTTCAGCCAATCAGAGGAGAGCCGCATCCAAAGGTTTCTGCATGCTACTGCCTACCTGCACCACAGTGACCACGAAAAAGATTTAAAAAGTCAAAATAAAAAGTCGAGTCACTGGGCAGCCGACGCAGTCCACTGGTCCTGTAATTAAGTCTGCGACTGAACCGGAGGAGGAGGCGGCGGCGGCGAGTTTAGAGCCGCCATGACGCTTCTTTACCTGCTGAGGTTGTCTCTGTTTTTGGTTTGAGGTCGGTCGGGTTCGTGCAGGAGGCCTGTTTCATTACTGAACGGTGGACATTTGTATAGTGTGGTTCATTTTCTAAATGTGTGATAAATAAAAACAAGGAAAGATTTCTCTAACGCTCGCCTCCCCCGAGACTCTGTTCACACTCGACACGCCGCCGCCATCACCCCCCCGCCAGAGAGACGGCGGGAAATGTAAGCAGTTGTGATGTGTAGCTGTTGTCTGTTTATTTTTTTCTTTTAACAGATTGCTGCATAAAGTCGTGCTTCAGTTTCTCTCTCGTCTTCACTGGGTGTTGATTGACAGGAAGTGTGGCCAGAGTTTTATTTTGGAGGGTAGGAGAGCAGCAGTCCTTTCACCTTGGTTTAGTTACTGGATCAGATTTTTCCCTCTTCCCAGTAATTTTATAAATGCTGCTATAATATTTTTAATGTTCATCAGCCTCAAAATACAAACTGACAAAGGAAAAGACTTCCTGTATCTTGAGACGGAGGTTACACTCGAGCTGAACTGCATCTACGTGTTCGGCTAAAATCAAAAATGATATGTGATCGATTGATCACCAGTGTCAGAGGAGTTTAAGTTTTAAGTCTGGTTGATTCACGACTACATATCTGGAGTTCTAAACTAAAACGTGCCTGATTTGTTTTCCATCAGTTGTACACTACTAGTCAGAATGCATTCTGGGACACTGACGGCACAATAAAATGGTGTGGGTGAGTGATTTCAGACACAGACGCAAACACAAAGGAACAATGATCTGGTATTAAAAGAATAACTTCCCAGCTTCAGGAGCAGCTTTAACTCACCTCACAGTTTGAATTAAAACAGAATAAAAACAACAAACATGTATAATATTTTAATCTGCATCACTTTGAACAACAAAATCCCTGTAAACATTACAAAGTCAGCACCTGGGTCATCGGAGGAAATAGAAAGAAGTGGTCCTGGTTTGAAAAGAAGAAGAGTGAAACGACAAACAACCTGCAGGAGAGCCGGGCAACGGGTTTGTTTTTACAGTATTAAAGAATCAGATTCGATCCTGCTTGGACGCTTTTTTCCCCTCATTAACTGAAACACTTTAGGAAACATTTTGATGCTTCAAAGGTCTCTTTATGTGACCCGGCTCTCCAATCACAGATAAAACACACAACCTCTTCATCATCAGTGAGAGAAACTCCAGAGTTGATTTCACAGCAGGTTCATGAACGAAAACAACTGCTGTGGGATGAAAACCTGTTTTCACGTGTTCTTTAAATGCAGCTGAGGAGGAACATGGTGGAGGAACATGGTAAAGGCTCATTTAAATCAGCAGTAAAAGGTTTTTATAAAAACAAAAACAAGTGTTCCTACACATTTCTGTTGGATATATTCACACTTTAGGGTCCCAGTTTGTGGTTAGAACTTTTTTTTTTTTTTTAATGCACATAAATGTCTCTAAAATCTGAGATCGGTTCAGGAGGACGATGTGTAGGAACCACGCGAGAGAAGCACCAGGTTTCAGAGCCCCTGAACTACAGACATCACAGCAGCATGAGACGTCCTCTCCGTCTGTCTCTGTGAAGCGTGGAATAAATTACAGGCGGGAATAAGAAAGTGGAGATCAAACATTTAACCTCGGCAGGGAGCTAAAGTCACTGAGCTGGTATTGCTTCAAGTCGGCCAGCCGCCGAGAGTCCGTGGTTTGTTTCGGAGCACCAGAGGAGAGTGAAAGTGTGATTGTTGGTACATTAATCTACGGCTTATTTAACAAGAGGACAAGTATTAAGATTATATTACACTGATTGGACATCACGTGGAGGAGGCAGCACAGGTCCTCGAAGCACCAGACAGATGAGAGGAGGAGGAGGAGGGGGGGTTTAAAACGTCTTCATCATGCAGACGCTGCAGACCGGTGTGTGTTCGGTTACGGATTCAGAAGGCACAGCAGAGAGGGGGACACCGCGGGGGGGGGGGGGGGGGGGCGACAACATCTACAGACTCACTTCAGGACTATTCAACATGTCCGAGTTTCTGATGACGCGCTCACTGCGCTCCACTCGTCTCTACACGACGCTCCAGCAGCTGGCAGGACGTCCATTTAACAGTCAGTCAGTTAATCGTCTGAGATTATTTTCTCCCCAAGTCACAACTGACACTTTTTATATAATCCAAGTAAAGTGAATCTTTGAAGACGTCAAAATAATGAATTAATACATAATGAAATAGTCGCAGCTTGAGCAGAACTTAGGTTAGATACCATTTAGTGACCTGCGAGCCTGCAAGTCTCTGTGGGACTCTGCACCAGCTGATTCCAGATCAGCACTTTAACGAGGACGACTTTAAATAGCGGGTCGGTCCGAGTGGAGCGCAGCGAGGGGAACGTGAATAAACCTTCAATCGGTGTGGTTGTGGTCGAGTTTGGTAAAAAAAAAAAGCGTGTTCACAACAGGAAGTTTGAGTTTCCTGTCGTGGTGAACGAGTGCTGGTTCTGTGTTCTCACGTTAAGCACCTGAAGCAGAGGCGTCACAAAGCAGAGTCGAGCGCCAGAAAACAACAACAACATCCAGCTCTCTCGGTATCACCTCGTAACTTAATAATAATAATAATAAAACCGGATTTTTCTGTGGGCCCTGAAGGCATCACGAGGTCCCATAAAAGTTGCAGCCTGAGTGGAATTCGCTCTTTGTTGTTTTTTTTAGCCAATGAAATATTTTGAAGTCAATTAAAGAAATCTCTCCGTCACGTCTCGTCTGAACAAAAAGTTTTCTGGAACAACTTCGACAGAAGATTAAAGTTGTCAGATAGAAAATTTATCAGCAACAGCTTTGATAAATTACTTAGAAAAGTAATAATTTAACGAGCACAATATGTCAAAAGATTCTCTGAGTGCGGCTTCTTCAGGAATTCCTGCTTTTCTGAATATCTTTGAGGTTTTGGACTGTTGGATCAGATAAAACGTGACTCTGGTGAATTCACGATGAACCCTTTTCACCATTCTGACACGTTCTAGATAAAAAAAACAACAAAACAATTAAGAATATGAACCGTTTCAGGACTCATAAAGCCGACGTTTGGATTTCATTAATAAATATTCTGTTTGTTCTCTCGAACACACGTCAAACTGTTGTTCAATAACTTAATCCAGGTTTGAAACTGAATTATTTCATTGGCAGTTTTTCTCCATTAATAAAATGTTCTCATCTACAAAATGTCCAAAAAGACCGTCTCCAAAATAAGGCTGCAACTAACGATAGTTTTCATTGTCAACGTGTTTCTAAATTAATCGATTAGCTATTTGGTCTTTAAAATGATGAAAAATAGTCTTGTTTTATCCAACACCTAAAAATATTCAGTTTACTGTCAGAGAAAATATTCAGATTTAAGAAGCTGGAATCAGAATTTTTCATCTCTTCTTTGATTATCAAAATATTTGCAGATTAATTTATTAACTGACAACTAATCAATTATTTTTTTTGCAAACGTGTAGTTTTGTCCGACCCGAGCCAATAATATTCAGCTATACTGTAGTTCACTAACAGAGCGCACACGTGTTCTGGTGCGACGCTGCTTTGTGAACGGCCTCCTGTTCTACAGTCGCCGGTTCAGTTCTCGCTGTATAAAAACACAACATGTGGCACACGGCACAAACAGAGTCCAGGCGGCTGCTGGAGGATTTTTGGTCCCTGAAGGTTAAATTGAAAAGCCAGTTTTTAAAAATAACAGTCGCGGGTTCGTCTCCTCTCGCCGCAGAACGTTTAGATACTTTTTAAAAACAACACGAGTGTCAGTTTGCAGGAGGGCTGCACCTTCAGCTGACGGAAGATTCAGGAATCTGAGACTCCCGCCCCCACAGATTAGGAGGTTTTATCGACAGAAGAAAAAAAACGACACAAAGAAAAAAATCTGAAGATATGAAAAGTTTCTTTAAAAAAAAAAAAGAAGAAAAAAAAAGACCGAGGTGGCAGAAAAAAAAAAAACGGCAACAAAAATTCTGCTTCAAATATTCCCAGTTATCCTGAAGCGCTCTAGCTTTTTGACAAGTCGTCTGGTTTCCTGAAGTGAAGGTGTGTTTGTGTTTGAGTGTAAGGCCTTTGTGTCGCTGATCCACGGGGAGGTAGAAGTCTGAGTCAGGCGATCTCCATCTCACGCTCGATCCCGACGTACTTCAGAGCGTCAGCCTGGCTGTACCTGCCGCACACAAACAGTCCAGTGATCAGTTCAGTATTAAATCTGCATTTTACAACAACAAACAAAACTAGAGGAAAACGTTTTAATGACACCAGCCGAACCGCCACAGGCAGCGGCTGTGCTGCCGTTTTGTCCGGCGTCAGATTCCCCCCCCCACCCCCAAATTGTTCGGCCCTAGTGTTTTTGAAAAAACTAAATCTGAGCTTGAAATACTGTAATTTACTTTTTTTAGATAACTAATAAAAAGGCAGCTCAAAGTCCGGCTGTGTGTAAATATTTTGGGAGTCGGTGGAAATGAAGCAACATCTGTAAAGTTGCAGATCAAACTCCAGGCGTTACCGACCTGTAGTCGAAGAAGAGTTCCTCCCCGGTCTGGATGGCTCTCTTAGCAAAGATTCCTATCCTGTGATCCCCGTTCACCATCATCACTGCAGAGAACAGAGGAGTCAGCATCACGTGACATTAAGGTCCACGCGTCTCATCCAGCTGCAGCTCGTCGTCGTCTTCTTACCTTTTGCATAGCAGTTAGGGTTGACAGAATGGTTGGCAAAGCGGATCTTGTTGCCTTTCCTGGTGGCGTCAACAACAAAGTCTGTAGAGAAAAGAAAACACTTTACTTGTTTGTGGCATCCCGACGCCGCACTTCAAAGAAACCCAGACCAGAGAAAAGTTCATGTAAATGTTGCTCTCGTGCAGAAGCTGATCTGCAGAGACTCTGGATCTGTGTGCGGTACCGTTGTTGAGGTTGAAGAGGAAGCTGCACATGTATTTGTCGTAGACCTTCCCTCTGCGGTCGGCTTCATCCTGAGAGATTATCTGCAAAGATGAAAAAACAGTTACACAAATTTTAACACATAATAATTTAATCAAAAGTTATTAAAAGACCAGATTAAACTCTTTCAGCTTTTACCCTCTTTGGGTCAAACTGTGGGTTTATTTAGTTTAAGCCACAAGGTAAACAAGTTCCATCCTTCTTCTTTCTTTCACTCAAATGTTTTTCTATATTTTAAAGAAAACTAGAATCTAAATTTGAGCATTTCTATGCATCTGCACTAGTGATCGACCACGAACCAGATGTCTGGTTGTCCCAACAGCACGTGAACCCGTTCCTGAACTCAGAGCTTTAAGAAAGCCTCTCAGACAGCGAAGTCCTACCTCTCCACAGTACTCTGAGATGAACTCGTTTTTCTGGACCGGCTCTTTGATGAAGATGCCCCAACCTGCCACGTCTGAGGGGGCGAGCAGCAGGTGCTGAGTGACGGAGAGGAAAACAGGGTTTATCAGAAAACTCTCTTTTAAAGTGTCGCCGTTTGTAAAATCCCGTCACTAAAGGCTGCGCTACCTTCTTGGCGCCTCTCTGAATGGAGCAGTTCTTGCAGGACACGTTCTTGCTGTCCCAGTGGTCTGCAGCGCCGCAGGTCAGGCAGAGGTCGGGGTCACACTCCCTCACTGCCAGGTAGCAGGGACACTGCTTGGTGTTACACTGCGCTTTGCAGCGACAACCTGGGAAACGGTTCTGACCTGCGAGCACACAGCAGGTGGAAAGAAATCACAGTTCATTTCATCTCAGCTTCACTGCTGCAGAATCAGTCGGGAGTGTGTTTGCGTTCTTACACTCGGAGCTGCACTGGCAAAACTTCTCGCAGAAGTTTTGAGCGGTGACGCAGGGACACGAGGAGTCGCAGGGCTGCCGCGGGTGGTCACACGGCTGGTAGTTATACACGTGATTGGACGAGCCATCTGTCAGGAGAGATGCAAGAGTCAACCTGGAAGTTTTCACATCAAATCAGCATTTAACAGAGTTTCTTCAGTTAATTTCTCTGCGGATAATATCGACTTTGTCTGGCGTTTCATACAGCGCCACCAACAGGTCAAACTTTGCATTTTTCATACTGGGATTCAAAGTTAATTCAATCTGATTCAGCTCAGATTAAGACTGAATCTGATGTAACTGGATATTTTAAATTTTATATCCAGGATTCTCAAAGTTAAATTTAAGACTTTAAGATCTTTTTAATACCACCTAGGATGAAATTTAATACCAACTTCACTGCCGTTTAATAAAAGTTCTGTATTAATTTTAAACCCGAGATACAATTATTTACAAAGTTACATGAATTTAATAAAATATTTTATTATAATACATTCATATTTAACACACTATAGTTTGTTGTGTTTGTACTTTGATAAGAGAAAATGAATCAAGGACGTGTCTTGCTGTGATCGGTTCATCTGGTGATTTAATGTGCGTTAGTTTGATGTTTCCATTCACATAACACACAGACACGGTCCTCGTCTCACACACACACCTGTCTCTGTAGCTTGTTGTGCAAACCTCAGCGCCACTTCCCTCAGCCTCAACCGCAAACTTGTTTTTATCTCTGGCTTTCTGAATTTCAGACACTTGCCCATTCTGAGTCGTCGAGCTAACATTTTCTTTTCTAACTTATTCGCACGGAGCTGGATGCCAGAGCTCGTGCAGCGCGAACACGTCGCAGTTCAGAACGTATTAAATTATGAAGTCTCTCTCTCTCACACACACACACACACACACAGTGTATTCATTTATGACGAGACGGCATTAATTTAATCCTATGAAAGGACAAGAAAAAATGTAAGACTTTGGTAATGAAATTTAAGACTTTGTACTTGTAAGGCCCTGCGGGTTCCCTGTATATAAATTAAAGTGTGTTTAGTAATGTTTCCTCTCTGATATGTGACGAGCATCACGTTTCTTCCACCGGGAATCAAGAACCTGTTTGGCTTCTAAATTTGCCAAATATGGCCGACATTAATAAACTCTTCCAGGTTTGCTTTAGAGGGAAGATGGTGCTGATGTGACCTCTGACCTTTCTTCAGCTGGATCTTCCTGCAGTGAGTGGCCCACAGTCTGTGCTTCCTCTTCTTCTTTCTAGGCGGCGTGTCCTCGTCTTCAGCCGGGGCCCGAGCGATGATGCTCGACTCCTTCACCCTGAACTCGTAAACCTGCAGGACCACAGCCAAGACAACACCTCAGACCGTCTGTTAGCTGTTACATGTTACTGAAAACACGAGACAGCAGTGCAGCAGGTTTTTGTTTTATGAGAAGTCTTCTACAGATGTCAGTTTAGCAGGCGACTCTCTAAAACTCATGCATCTTCACTTCCAACATGTATAATCTGGTTATATGATTCTGTCAACTAAAAGTCTAAGAAAATGAAAAAAGGACAATAAGCTGCTAATAAGTAAGAATCAAAGAAATGTCACTGACCTGTCTGCAGGTCTTGGTGCCTATCAGCCGTGCGATGGCGCAGAAGTTGTCGTAGTACGTCCCGATGAGGACCCTGAACAGAGAGGCTTCGGCCCCGCTCCAGTCCACCGCTTCAGCCTCACCTGTCAGCTTCATCTTCACAGGAGTCTGACACCGGGAGTTCCCCTCTGTACACACATAATTAATCACTTAGGGAGGGAACTCAGAACCAAACCAGCGTTTTGACTGAATGTAGCTCCTGTACAGTATTTCCTGCTATGAGGGTAGGTTCAGGGACTTTCAGGACGCGGTTTAAAGGTACTTTTACTGCGACACACACGTAGTGAACTCGCTCTCTGCATTTAACCCAGCAGGGCTGACCATCAGCGATTGATGGAACACAAACTGTTCACTGCTTCATTTCATAAAAGGAAGACGCTCTGCTGTATCAGTGTCAGGACGAGAAAGTCAGACTTTGTTGTCGTCTCCCAGCTCATTTGAAAAGAGCGAGCCTGTTTAATAAATGGAGCTTGTACCTGAGCTGCTGGTGGTCTCGTCCTTCTTGTCCTCGTCGTCTTTGTCGTTGTCTCGCTCGTCGTCTTTGCTGCCCTCGTGGTCGCTGTCCGTGTCTTTGGTTTCCGAGGAAACGGTGGGAGTGCTGGGTCGGCTGTTGCCGTTCGGCAGTCGTCCGCGGCGCCGGCCCACGGTGCGTTTGGAGGGCGTCTTGGCCCGTTCTGCAACCACGCCTGCAGGGAACTCAGCCACCATCCCATCCTGAGTGATCACAGCATGACAGCGGTAGTACTTTAGATAACCTGCAGCTAATCCAGCAAGTCAAAATATTATACTACTCGTTTCAGACGTCTGACCGCTTATTGTGACTATTAGCCGACTCACCTGCACCAGGTACATGTAGCAGTCGATGCCGCAGGGTTTGCTGTCCACCAGGTTCTCCAGGTTCTTGCGCTTGTAGGTGTTTGGAGTTGCATGGAAAGCTAAAGGAGGAGGACACACGATGGTGTGAGTCTCATGTGGACTCAAAGGCCACCAGGTGACTTTTAGGTATTTACTCAACTTTACAAAACATTTAACAAATACTAGCCGACGATGTTGTGACCACAGTAACTGAGTAGCTGAGTCTTTACTTTGGAAACGTTTTCATGCGTGTTTGTACTAACGGTGGAGGAAGCAGTCGTATTTGAAGCAGCGTCTGCAGAACAGAGTGTGGAAGGAGTGCAGGCTCTGTTCTCGCTGCACGGACCGAGCGTTTGGACCGTCGATGTTCGGCGTGCATTCAGGGGGCAGCGCGCCGGGCAGCTGCTGCTCAGTCAACTCCTTGTACCTGACAGACACACACAAAGACATCAAAGCAGCTTACAGCCGGGACTGAAAGAAGACTTACTGAGACACACATGCACACACCAGGGTTTCTACTGAATCACTCTTAATAATTAATAAAAAAAACTGTGCTCTTTTGTACATGAACATATTTAATTCATGGGGCCAAGATGTAAAGACTCGTGTAAATAAATATGAATCTTCTGGTGAAGAAAGGAAATTTTATTTATGAAATGGAGTGAAGACCCTAGCTTCAGTGTAAAGGAAGAAACACCGGCCATTTTATGAAATCTGTCCAGTCTTTAACGAGCGTGCTGCAGCCGGCAGCAGCGAAACAGGGCTGCGAAGTAATCCTTGCTTGTAATTGCACCTCATCAATGTGCGTCCGCTAAAGTGCTTGTTTTTGACAGGCTCAGATTGTTATTACTGGAGTCTGACAACATAATGAAAAGGATCCCTACAGAGAAAGACCTTTTGTTAAACCAGAAACACTCGCTGCATCGCTCTCGTCGAAGCCACCAGACTCCTCTTGATGAAAACTGTCAATTTACCTCGCTGAACTCAGGAGTCGTTGGTCTATCGCCGCCTTGGTCGGTTAGTTTGTTTGTGTTATTGTGCGACTGTGTTTTAAAACACACTAAAGTCACACAACAACTAACCGATCGAGGTAGCTGTACGCCAAAGAGGGAAAATGCAGTCTGGTGGCTTCAAGCACTTGGATGTACTTTGACGAGGTGCAATTGCACGAAAGGATTACGTTGCAGCCTTGTTTCACTGCTGCTGACGGCTCCCGCTCAATAGTGGACCAATTTCAAAAAATCTCATCCTAGTTAATCACACAGACACAAAACCAAAGTTATTCTTTAACAAAGACCCTGTCAATGTAAATTTCCTCTATTAAATTAAATCAGTTTTATCTATTTCATACAAATTAGTAGGACTGATCTGAATGATGAAACGTCACAGCTGTGTAGAAACCCTGGTCTGTGCATTGGAGCACACACACACACACACATCTAACTCCTCATCCTCACACACACGTTGTGATAGTTCTGTCACAACAACAGAGACGCTTCAATATCTAAATATTCTGCTACGGTATAAAGATAAAAAGTAGGACTGGGTGAAATATAAGAAATAGATTGATGCACTATGATTGATTTTTGCACTTGTGGCTTTTCTCACATAAATGCTTGTATATTTGCACTGAATGTTTTGTAGTGAGTGTTGTGTAGACAGCTGCTCATTATATTCTGACCAATGCTGCAATATTTATATTTCTGAAATAGATATACAAGGATTCCTAAAATGTTGGTTATTAGATAGTTTGATCGAGGAAGGACACTTTACAACAATAAACGTTAATAAAAGTTAAAAAACACATTTTAAAAAGTATATTTTGAACTTTTAACATTAATTGAAATGACATGCAAATGGACAACAGTGCAAACACACATTAAATATGTACTGAGAAAAGAGTATTATTGTTCTCGTCCCTCCGTTATTGCCACAACACTATCACACACACATACAAACAAACGCACTAACTTCTCTTTGAGCTCCTCAGTGGAGCCTTTGTCAGGGAACATGGAGGAGATGGCTTCAAAAATCTTGTCAGAGGGAAACTTCTTGGTGCTGTCATTGCTGGTTTGGCCTGGAGACGACACATACACGCTTTCCATCAGGGCACAACACTCACTTTCCCCTAAACAACTGTCCGGGGTCACTTACCCAAGTTTTTAACAGAGGTTTATTATGAAGACTTTAAAGCTTGGAAATGTTGTTCAGTCATGAAGAAAATATTTTTAACCTCTTGGATTTCCTCACAATTAAAGCAGTGGTGTAAACCTTGAAAGTTTAATTATCGTGTCTTCATCAGGCCACGCTGTGGGGATTATTTAAATAAAACGGGAAACTCCAGCGGGATAAGAAAGGTGACAGTTCTGAGATTAGGGCTGAACTTTGCTTTCTGACGCACCATCTCCGCTGGTGCTGGGCCAAACACAGCTGAGGTAGTTAAAGAGGAAGTGATCTGTCAAAATCAGATGTGTGTTGACAGACTTTCTCATCAGATAACCGGACACAACATCTAAAATCCCTTGTGTTGAGCACAAGCTCTATCGAAGCAGGCAAAGAATAAATAATGATGTTATGCCTTTATTCACAGGGCTCCAGACAAGAAAAACTTCTTGGTCGCACTGGTGCACCCAACATTTCACAGGACAACGTTTTGTCGGCGTCTCTATCTGTGTGTTGGTGTGTATGTGTGCAGAGAGGGGCGCTGGCAGAGCTCAACACTGATACCTATGCGTTATACTTGTGCACTGGTGTTTGTGTCGCTCTGCAGTTACTCAGCCAAAACGCTAGTTTGCGGTGGGATTTCTATATTCCACTGATTTGACTGCCGCCAGTGAGCAGGCTTATTCCTGCGTTAGCCCTCAGCTCACTCGAAGGACGGTAAAATTGATCAGCTTTTTATCTATTCCATAGATAAAAATTCTGGTTTGTCATATTGCGAGGGTTGTGACACTCAAACGAAAGGATCCACTGTTTTACAGCCGTTTGTCTGACCTCTAGTAAAACTGGCTTCAAAGCACAGAGCTCTTCTGTTTACAACCATTTACAGAACTATCACTGTGTCTGGGAAATGATGGAAGGTTACAAAATGCTGTAATGCAGCTAAATGTGCGGTGAAATATTTGGGTGCACTTAAATTTAGTGGCGGTGCACCAGTGCAGAAAGTTAGTCTGGAGCCCATATTCAGTTGTCTCTCTGCACATTTCAGTCATCTGTCTAGGATGACATCAGAGAAGAGGCTTGTAGGAGGCGCAGGTCGTTCTGACTATTGCCAAAAATATCCTTCACATCCCGTCCCACTTGCTGCTGAGTAATAAACGTGACCTGTAACTTCAGCATGTTTCCACGCTGCGACAGCAACAGGATCTACAAGAAAATTAAACACTCAGTTTAATGTCTACGCTTTCTGTCACCTCTGTCAGACAACTTAACTAAATCTTTATTGCTCAGGAGTTCAGGAGTCAGTGCAACGAGCCGGTTGTTGTTGAGACAGGATGTTTTATCCTTTAATAAACTGAGTGTTTGCAGCTTTCATTTTTGTTAATCACTTGGACATAAATTTGCACATGCTAGCACTGAATCAAAAGACTGCAGCGTTACAGACATCTAGAGAAGAACTAAAGCAGCAGAAAACCTCGGCTCTGCAGCTGAACTGGTTAGCTGGAGTCTGTCTGTGTTTTCACAATCAAAACAGAGTAACACGTCAAACAAGACGGGTGCATGCATGAATGTGTGATCGCTGATGTCTCGTCACGGACTTACTCTCGTTGTTAATGAGCCCGTCCTTGCAGGGGTCCTCTGGGTGCTCCTTGCTGTCACACAACTCCACCTTGTCTACCTTGAAGTCCTGTTCTTCCTCCTCCTCCTCGTCCTCGTTGTCGCTGTACTGTGTCAGAGCGCCGACCAACTCCACGAATATCTCATCGTTGATGAAGCCGCACTCTGTGGAACACAAGAGACGCATCGAATGTGTTTCCCTCTTACATCGTCTGTGTAGCAGCGGATCTCACAGTGAAAAGAACATTATTTATTTTTTACCTAACTGTTGTCCAGAGGGAGGATAAAACAATCACTGAAATGTTTGTGTGAGAACTTTCAGGCTTGTAACGTCCATTTTTATAAACTGTTGAATCATGAATCCATTACTCAAGCTGGACTTCCTAAACATCTTCTCACCAGCCCTCAAGTCCTGATGGAAAACTCACATATTTTTAACATGGTGCTATTTTCAGTCTGAATCCACGCTTAGATATTGATGCAGGATGCCTGAAGCACAGAAAAACAATTTTCTTCCTTAAACCAATGGTTCCCAGGCTTTTTTTGTCCAGCGTGTCCCCACAGCCTTGTAAGATGCAGTGTTTCCCACAGAATGACAGTGTAACCGTGGTCGTGGGGGGGCGGGGGGGCATGCAGTCGATATTGACTACCACCTATATACAGCGTGCTAGCCTCAAAAACGTACCTCTCCTTATTAGCGAGGCTCCTTGTTAATAACTTTTTTTAAGCAGGGTCTCCGACTTTGACAGCGTTGTGTTGGACACAGATTTGTGCAGCGGTGTTCAAGAGGGAGAGCGAGAGAGAGAGGAGGGGGGATGGGTGAGTGAGAAAGAGAGAGGGACAAGCAAAGAAGATGTGCTGCGGGCGCCACAAATAAATGAACGTATGGGAAACACTGAGATGGGTTTAAAGACCGTTTCAGTCCACCACTTTGATGGATGGGATGGATTTATGGTATTGTTCAAGTGTATTTGAGTAAGTTTGCATTTGTACTACTGCCATTTGGAAACTGGTTGTTTTAAATTGGGGTGCAACACATCCAAAACTCCCAGTTTGGATCATTTGGTGGGTTTGAGTCATGGATTGGATCCTTTTTTAGTTCGTAAAAAAAAAGAAAGAAATAAAGATGAGGGTTAGATTTATTTAAAAAGTCACTACGTTAGCTCTGATGTCATCAGTCACCACTGTAGTCTGTACAAACCGTCACTCCACTAATTTCAGCCATTGACAGTATCTTTACTTTTAGCTTTTGGTTGTTTTTTTCCTGACTAGTCCTAATCGACGGACACAGGTTGGTGGAAAACCAAACAAGGTTGGCCTGTCTTGTTCAGACGAACCACAGTCGGTAAGTTATTGTTAAAATAACTTTAAAAGGTCATCACACACATTTGTAATCTTACTTGAGCGCTGTTTTTTCTCCTAAACAAATATGTGGATATATATTGTCAAATAATAAATTCTATTTTCCCAAATTAGCTGATCTTTACAGTTTTTCCACGTACCCCCTGTTAACTGCAGAGGTAACCCTCAACACAATTACCACCAGGAGAAGTCATTATAATATTTAGTACAGCAACAGGCTCTTCTCACCACCGAGCCTCACCTCTGTCTCCGTGGACTTTGCCGTCATAGTTCTTGATGAGCTCCTCTATGAAAGTACCATCCTGGTCCAGGATCTCGTCTCCCATGTAGGGGATGTTATGAAGCACCGTCTCATCCTCCACCTGATGCAAAACACACAGAGAGCTGTGGTTAAGCACTGACGCAGTTGTTTCACTTCTACAACTAAGCACAAAAATACCATACGGTACATCTGACACTACATGCAGCTGTTAAATGCTCATACACACCATGAAGTTCTGCTGCAGCGGGGACCACGAGTACATGACCGGGACGGAGGCCACGGCGTTGAGCGTCTTCAGGGGGATGACCTGCCGGGGGAACTCTGAGAACCCGCTGTCCACCGTGCACTGCGCGGGACAGCAGAGAGAAGGTACAGTCACAACACGTTCTCTACACCTTCACAGTTGCTACATGTCAGCGTTCTGAGAACAGGGTTAGTCCGCTGACCTCCCGGGTGCCTCTCAACGAGCCGACAGACGTCATGATGTGAACTGGCTGGATCCGCCTGGTCTTCCACTCCTGGTTCAAAATGTCAGTTCGCTCCATGATTTTCTGGCGGTTGGTGTTGAACATGCTCTGGAAGAGTTGAAAGAAACTTTTTTTTTAAGTACAAAAGACAAGGGAGCAGTATTTCCTGTTAACTAGTGAGACTAATTTTTTGAGGCAAGTACGGTAACGTTAAAGGGTTTAAACAGCTTTGAGCGTTTCCACCGTCACTTGTCAAATCTGGCGTGCACACATATTCGAGCCTTTATGGTAAATGAAGCAGCAGAGCGAGCTAACAAGCAGGTTAGCGAGTTTATTTTCTCACTTTAAAAAAAAAACCGTGAGGTAGGAAAAAACATGACGTAAATAAAGTGTTGAGAGGTTATGAAGTCCTCACTGAACGCGAGACGAGAACCACATACAACTTAATTTATCAAACTGCATCGGTGAACTTTGCGCATGTACCATGTCCAGTTTTCATAATAAGGCATTAACACAACGTATGGAAATAAGATTAATTGGATTATATTCACAGAAAGTATAAAACATGTTCCATGTGTACATTAAAAAAAAATAACAAATTATTAGGAAATTACTTGATTTTGGGTTGCTGGAAAAACATTAAATAAATTTAACCTATTTGGTGTTTCATCACCATTTATATCTATACATTGTTTATGATCAGATTGTTTACAAGAGAGCAAAGTTCTTCATAGATCTCTAACCTCTTAATTTTGCTCTCAAAGTGCACCAGATTAATGCATTTTAATGTCATGTCCACCCGCTAAAGTCTCACAAAATCCTGAGGGAAATCCTGTGAAAGGTATCAGCCATCATGTGACAGGATGCTCATGTTTGATTGTTCACGCCAACAACCACTGTAAAAAAACTGAAAAACTGATGCACCATGTAAGCAAAAACATTTCTTTACTGCCGCGTTAACCTATGATGTGATTTTACTGATGTGTAGAAGTAGGTTTTCACGAGCTCCAGCTGCCAGACAGATTGTCGATTCCCACCTCTGCTCCATCTGGACAATTTAACACCATCTTATGTTCTACCCTGGCCGATCTAACCGGGAAACAGGAGAGTTAAAAACATGTGAACAAAACATCACAGGGACAAAACGCTGTTGACGTAAAGAGGAAGTGAGAGTGCGAGCAATGTTGGCACGCAAACTTGATGTTTCCTGTTGCTACTTTTCATGATGAAAGACATCTCATAAGAGAACTGTGTGTGGATTTTTACAAAGTCAAGTCTCCACATTGGTGACTGTCACGTTTTGTAGCGTAGCATAGCTTGGTTTGACACAAGTTTAGGAGCCGGTCTAAATGTAAATCCTCCTTTAAATGTTCAGAAAATGAAAATCTGCCGATGCAGCACATGCTCATGCATGTCATTTGGACATGTTGGTAGAAATGTTTCACACATGGAAACAGTGAAGAGCTGCAAGAGCTTCCTTACAGTTTCGACAAGTTAATCAAAGCCTATGCTGAGGTTATAAGAGAAGCATGGGTCAGCGTCATCACGCAGCTAGTTGACAAGCTAACCAACAGCCTCCTGTATTCTCAAAGGCAAACACGTCTTTGTGAATTAAGACAGAGAAACTAATCTGCACAGATTACGCGATAGACCATAGCATCCAAAAACGTATTACTAGGAGAATGACGAGACAAAATTTTGATCATTAAATACTTAATTTCCTGCATTCTGGTAAATTTTTGCACCAGTTTATGTTGGAACTGATAAATTAATTGACTTTATTTTAGTTATAAACTCCCGGACTTTAATAGCTCCGGTGTTTCAGCAGGTTTTCTGCTCAGGTTCAAAACTTTCTACTCGTTCAGAATCTCTATCACATTTTTGTGTTCTGACTTAAATATGGATCACATGTATCACAATATTACAAGACCGTCATCATTTAATGAAAATTCCTAACATTTATTAAAATGTCTACCTGCCCTATACTCTGCTGTGCATTATGTTATTCCTCTGATGATGTTGTAGAGTCCCTTCAGACCGTCTGACAGACGCAGGACCGTTTAGGACGTAGTCAAGTTTAATACAACGGCTAGCCGCATTTACCAGTGACAACTTCTATTTTTGTTTGTATAAATCTAATATTGCTGAAAGCTGTAGATTAGTGTTAGTCTTTGGCTGACTTCAACGAATGCGTGTGGACAAACCTTGACCTCGTCGGCCCGTCTGAAGCGCTTCAGCTGCCGAAGCCTCATGTACTCAGACTTCACCCTCCTCTTCCAGCAGGCAGGACCTTTCTCCGAGCGCTTCCCCGTCAGCACCATGATCAACCTGCAGCCAAACAGAAGGAAAGAGGAAGAAGGTAACAACAATTACCTCACAAATCAGCCCCTCCAGGACTTTGCGGGCCTTTTTTGTGATTGTTGCAGCCTAAAATACCTGATTTTGTGGCATTTTCTAATAAATTGCGATGAAAGTTTCAATGTTTTGGGACATTTTTTGCGATGAAAATGTGGGAATAAGTGGCCGGGATGGAGCAGCCTGTGTGACAGTGATTTGTCTCATTCTGTCATCCAAGAATTTTTTCTCCCACCACTACAATACAGCATGTTTTGCAAAACAACCCCCACTTTCGTAAAGATCTGGATTCTGTTCTTCACGGTCCTTCGCTGTAATTTTTGTAAGCAACTGTGACACTTCGGTATCACACGTGTCTTCTGGTTCTTCCAATCGAAACAAGGAAGTGAGTTTGCTGACGTATGAGAACGCTTTGGAGCAACAATAGGTCAAATGTGGAGAAACGTTGCGGTGATGGGAACAAATTTCAAGTCAGGCTGAATCCCCAGGGATTTCTTGAATTTCTGGCCCTAGCTGCGATCGTGAAATCCTGGCAGAACAAAAACTGTAAATGGTCGTTTTCAAAAATGTGTGTTCAGTAAAATGTTTGCTGAATCTTTAAGACAGTGTACAGGAGCTTTTCTTATCATTTCCTTTATTAATTAATTCTGGTTGAACTCTTGCAATATTTGAAACCTGGACATCAACAGTTTTCTATACATTGGAGGACTTTGTAGAACATATGAAAGATATGGAAAGTGAAGTCTCAACTGACCACAGATTGCTTTCTAATGAAGTGTGTAATCACACATGTCTGCATGCAGGTACAGAGTAATGTAGAGGATCTCCATGTTCTTTTGTCTGAATTGCAGAGGGGGAAGTAAAATCTGGGCTGTGATTCAAATGTCTGGAACGAGGCCCGGCTTAAAGACTCACAGCAACAATGTAAAAAAAAAAAAAAAACAGCTTCTGTTCAGCTCTCACTTCTGTGTTCACGTGTCAACACTGAAGATGGTTAAAATGCAAGTGGCGGGGTTTTCCTGTCCCCCTTTTGCCAAATCTGCTGTTCACTGGGGGAAGTTTTAACAGGAAATCCATGTGTTTACAGTCGTCTGTTCACATGTAGCAGCAAGATGCATTTGTCACCCCGGCAGTCTGCCTATCAGCCTGACTGGTCTGACTGAAATCTCACACTCTGAATTAGACATGTCAGACGGCTGTCATGGATACATGACGAAGAGGTGGAGGGTAGGAGGTAAGACACATTTTGCCACAGATAATCTTCAAACCACAGAATGAGTCAAGATTACAAGCAGCCAAGTACACAAATGAAAGTTTAAGTATGGTTGGCTGGCAATGATACCGATTTAGGAACCACACGAGAACCAGTACTCTGGTACCAAAATTTCGAAACCGTGTCGGTATTCTTCTTGCTAGGTACATTACATTTATTCATTCAGCTGACGCTTTTATCAAAAAACGACTTACATTTGCCATGTTTGTCAGAGGTCGCACACCACTGGAGCAACTAGGGGTTAAGTGTCTTGCTCAGGGACACACTGGCGGATGTGTCAAAGAGTGGAATTGAACCCAGGTCTCTCACACCAAAGGCACGTGTCTTATCCACTGCTCCATCACCATCCTAACTTCACACCGGCAATCCGACATGTGGAAGATAACGACAAGTGTGGTGACAGCTCCGCTTCCACTCGTCGATTAGAAACAGTCACGAGTCCAATGAGCCTAACTTTTTGTTTTTCAACAAACAATTTCATACCACTGCCAACACAGGTAGTGACCACCCTTAAACATTTCACACCTGGGAGTTTGTTAAGAAAAGCAAACTATGCACAGCACACAGCTTGCTCATTTATGAATATATTGACATCAAACCACCTCTCATCTGTCCTGGACATCCTCTCACAGCTGTTAGCTCAATAATTCAAAGAACATGGGATTTATTGCTTTGTTTTTACGGTGGTATCAAATTGTGGAATTTTACTGGTATCAGTATCAACTAATACATTTTTGGTGTTGTGGAACTTTTAGTCTGGCTTCACTTTGACAGGTAAGACAAAAGCTTCCTGGTCATGTATCAGCAACATGTGTGTTTTCAGGTTTTAGTGAGAGCCAAGTGGACCAATATCGCACCCATAAGGCAGGTAGACAAACATCAAAGAGAGAGAGAGAATAGAGTAAAGCTTTTGTTTTCTCTCAGCACCCAACATGGGACAAGCCCTCAAATGTGACACGTAACGACGCTGACACGAATGTGTGAAGTGTCAATCACTTTCTATAAGTTCAATAATCACCCTGGGTTCAATAATACCGTCCACAGAGATCACTGCTCTCAGTCTCTCACTCGTCATCTAACTATACACTTTAAAAGCAACCAGTAAAACGACAGAACGTCCAGAAAAATGGGGGAAAAAACAGTTTTCAACCACCTTTCTGGGCGTGCTAGCTACACACAACAAGCGAGCTTCAAGCTAACGATAGCTTGCCGATGTCGTGCCAAGTTTGTAACCCCCTCAAACTGTGTTTCCCCCCCACATTACAGCCCTTTTCACCGTGGTCCAGTTATATTAAAGCCTTAATATACACAATAGACTGTATATAAAAAGGTTTACACCATGTCAGAAAGGGTTTCTTCCAAAGAACCACGCTGAAGAAGTTGGCGTCTTTACGAGGGGAATCAATTCTGCGAGGGTAACAGAATTTGGCACGACACCTCGGCGAGCTACAGCTAACAGTTTGTTAGTTAACAAAGATTGAGGCGTCCACAAAGCATCAAGGACAGACCCGGGCCATTTGAATCGCAAACAAAAGGGCGCTGAAATAAAAAGCAGCACTGACAGCTTCTCTCACCTGCACAGGAGACTCAGTCCTCATTCAACGGAGTGATCCGGGATCGATGTAACAAACACTGGCAAAGTCGTCCTTTGTGTTGCGGGATTAGCCGGCTAGCTGTAGCGTTAGCTCGGCGGCTAAAGGCTAGCAGTTAGCTCGGTAGGAGGGAGCGATTCACTTTGCGCGACACCGGCTTCACCAGAGTCGAAGAGAGGGGGGGAATAAAAGCTGCCGGTTCCCTACTTTACGTCAAGCTTTAGCATAAAACACACCGTGTTTACGAAGGCGAGTCACGTCGTTTAATTTGACCCCTGACTGTAAGAAGAAATTGTTAAATTTCAATGTTTCCGCCTCAGCAGAGCAACGGTTCAAACGGCTCACCGTCTCGCACCAACCGCCCACTAGCACGGCTGCTGCAGCAGATTCAAGAGGCGCCAAACGTGTGGGCCAATCACAGAAGCCGACGTTAGGGCTCCCCAGTGTGGTGCCACGCGATTGGTTGGAGTTGCATCACGGTGGCAGCCAATGAGACTTAAGAGTAGCGCCGGCCTGCAACAGGGACATGTGGACAGGTTCCCTTTGTTCTCTCATATGTCAACGGGCTAAAAATCAAAACACTGAGTAGATTGGCAGCGAAATTATTAACGACGGTACTTTATGTTTGATTTCCTGCCAGTGTCGCTGACTCGTGTCAGTTGTCATAGAAATGTCGATGAGATAAAAACGTTGAATAGAAAGGTGACATTAAGTAGAAAATGTATTTATAGCTGCCTCTGGATGTAGTTTATTTTATGGGCATGTCTCCTTTATTTGTTCTCTTTATTAGTAGAAAAGTGATACAAACAACATATAACAAGCATCATAAATTGCTAAGGTTAAAAACAACAGATAAGGGATTCAGACGTGCATATATCTAGGGCATACAATAACAGAACAATACAGCCAAAAAAAGAGAATAATAAATAAAAATAAGGATATTACAGAGTTTCCTGAGTTGAGCTGAGTTTCCCTGCCAGTCAGTCAGAACTGAAGAAGTCCTTTGGATGAGGGACGAAACGTCTTCCAGTATCTTCAACCAAGTCCAGTTGCCCTTGACTTTAACCTTCGTTGGATATTACAGAGAGACCTTCAAGCGAGTGCAGGCAACAAGTATCTTCAGAGCCTTTTTGTTGAAAGAGAAACGGATTGTTCTACAATAAAGTTCAATTTCTTTCTCAAGGATTATAAATAGGGTTTTTTTTGTTTGTAAATTTGTGTATATGAAATTTAGCCAAATACAACATAAAATTGTTTATTATGATTGCAGTGTTGCTTTTTTTCATTAGTGAAAAGCCCCCAAAAGGACTTTTTGCCAGAACAAGCTGATTTATCAATGTGCAAACATCCTGCCAGAAATGTTTTGCATAAGTACAGTGCCAAAACAAAAGTAATGTAATGCTTGGTGGGGTCATTTTAAAGGATAGTTCCTTAACCTTGTTTAGTAATTATTGATTGGGCAACTTCCAGAGTTTTTCTGCAGCACAGATCATTCACAAATGGTTCCACTAAAAACTGACATATGGTTTAGATACTGTGTATGTTGTTGGAACAAGGGTGCAGTCTCGTTTATGGTTTTTCAAATTTGCTTTACATCCTGACACCTCGTCCCCTCTCCTAATAAGAAACGGCGTCAGTTTGTTCAGAAAATTAATACACACTGGAAAGGCTGCAAAGCAAGAGACTTACTTTGAATGAGATTCTTATACAAGCCAGCAAGGGTCGCCAAGTTTATTAAGCCCCGCCCCATCTAGACAGCCATTGGTTGACAGCTCCGCAGCGTCATCAGGCTGCGTTCAGGTCCATCGGAAATACGAGAGATTGTGTCTTATGTGGTTTTTCCACACACAAACACTAAATTAACTTTGACTTTATTATTATCCAAAAGGAACTTTATTTTGCAAACAGACATTAAAAACACAGGTGACATTAATCTACTGATGATAACAGCAACAAGCAATAGTCAAAGATATAAAAGTATGTAAAAAGTAAATAGATGTAAACTAATATAAAAGACTGAGGTAAACTCAAACATCAGTGTGTCCAAATAACCATAAGCGAACCACTTTTTAATGGAATTTAAATAATTGAACAACTACGGGGGGCTTTTCATATTATTATGTTTTTTCTCATCTGTTTTTAGTTTCAAAGCATGAACAAAAGAAGCTACGTCAAAGTCAGCTGCCACTATAATCAGAGCATAACATCATAACTAAGACTCAGTCAGTAAATTTAAAGGAGGAGACAGAACAGCAAAAAAGAAACAGACGAAATAAAGGGGTGAATACCACAACATACAATCCCACTGTGGACCAGGATCAATCATACAGGACTAGCTTGTTGATATTCTTCTCGGTTTAAGCACTTCAAGGGCACCAAAAGCGAAATGTAGGCTACAACTCAGGTATAGTACCAAAACAAAATGCACCTAAACATGGTCAGACTGTTGAGGGGTCCCAGAGGCCTCCTTGTATCTAGCTCAAGGCCTCTTTGACATTTGAAAAGGAGGTGCAAGGCATCCTCAACCTCTAAGTCACCCAGGACAAGAAACACTATTTAAACATCTATAACTTTATCTTAGGAAGTTGTTTGATTGAATCAAAAAGCTTCAGCTGCGTCACTGAATGGACTTTGTGGTTAGATTGTGTTGTGTAAAACCTTTTGGCCAGCAGATGGCTTCAAACCTCTTCAAAGTTTCTTCTCATATTCAGTCTGTACAAACAGATCAGGGAGATTCCCCGAAGCACATGAACTTGTTCACACAGCCAACAGAAAACCCAATTTACTAACCAGCTGCTCTGTTATGTGTTTACACCAGTACATTTGATAAGAGACCATTCAAATATTTACATAAACATTTTTATGAACACTCTGGGTAATATACACCAATCAGCCATAACATTATGACCACTGACAGGTGAAGTGAACGTTGTGTCCTCATAGTTGATGTGTTAGAAGCAGGTAAAATGGTTGAGCGTAAGGATTTGAGCATCTCCAGAATCCAATGGAGCATCTGTGGGATGTTGGTAAAGCAAGTCTGATCCACGGAGGACCCACCTCACAACTTAGGACTTAAAGGATCTGCTAATAATGTCTTGGTGCCAGATACCACAGCACTCCTTCAGAGGTCTAGTGGAGTCCATGCCTCTACCGGTCAGGGCTGTTTTGGCGGCAAATGGAGGACCTACACAATATTAGGCAGGTGGTCATAATGTTATGTCTGATCGGTGTACATTTAATCTTTACCACCTGTTGATTTGCCTTCAGATCAACCCGAGATGTTCACAGAGGAAGGGGTCGGCCTCACAGAGGAACTCAATCATCTCTGAACTAGCAGCTTCACCTTTCTTCCTCACTGTGTCGATAACAAAACGAGCTTTGTCTCTTCTGTTCTGCATCTCGTCCGCTGACTCCCTCTCAGCTTCAGCTATCACCGTTTTCTCAAACAGTTTGTCCAGCAGACTTGTGAGAACCGGTCCTGATATCCCATCGATTAAGTTGCTCCGTATGTCCAACAGCCTCTTATCTGAAGAGAGATTAAGAGAACTCGGCCCTGGTGATGCATCTGCAAAATGATCCTCTTTGAAAGAAAGACGGTGAAGCTGGTCAATGTCGCCACAGTTCAAATTAGACTGAGGATCAGGGCAATAATTCAGGGCGTGGTCACGAGAAGAGGCAGAATTACCTCTGCGAATCCTGGACAGAGCCCTCCTGATGCTTCTGGCTGCTCTGCTGAAACATGACGCTTCTCTTTCTGATCTTTCACGTTCAGCAGCTGAATTCATTTGGCTGCGTTCATTAGAGTCACAGTCAGAGTCAGAGGAGGTGAGGCAGCAGCAGCAGACGCCAGGAGACGACCTCCTGTGTGACTTTCTGGACATGTTGGTGACTCACCTCTGTGTTTCCTCCGTGGTTTCTATCTCATTTAGACTTCCTCCAAACCAGCTGAACTTCAAATGACCTGGGATTTTTTTTGTTTTATATTTATCTCTGAGAGTTTTTACTGTGTTCGAACACTCCTCTATTTGGTTGTGTCTCCTGCTCCCATACCCTGAAATAACATTTCAAAAATGTAAAACTACCACAAACTTTCATTCAAAACATTACACTTCTGTACGTCTGTATACACATATAACCACAAATGTAGACCTGGTTTAGCAGACAGTATGTTGCTGGTAAAAGAAAGTAAGACAGAAAGTAAAAGATAGACGACTGACCCATCTATGAGCTTTAAGAAACTACTGGAATAAAACTGCAACTTATAAGAAAAAAAGAAATCAGATAGAGACTTTTATCTTATCTTCCTCTGTAATAAACACTGGTTGAATGTAACCATGTACTTTCTCTAAAGTACTGCAATTGAGCACAAAGGTACTTTAAATAAATTTTTCCACCTTGTGGTACTTTCTACTTCACTACATTTTGTACTTTTTTATTTATAATATTTATTTGACAACTTCAGTGACTAGTTACTTTGCAAATTTAGATTATTAATGCAAAGTAAAAATCAACATTCAAACAATTTCTAAACTATAACAAACTATAATCCAATAATCGGTAAAAACATGGTAACAGTCTTTTAAAGAGGCGGTTTTATGCTAATTTTCAGGTTCACAATCTACCAGAACAGGTTTAAATGGTTTAATTTACAAAAACACCATATTTTTTGTCATACTGCACATTGCTGCAGTTCCTCTTTTCACCCTGTGTTGAAGGCTTCGTTTTAGCTATGGAGTGATACATCTTGTCTCCAAATGATCTTTGTTGGGAGTTGCACATTAGAGACCTGCGCGGTACTGTTTTCTTGATCCTGCTCCCGCTGATTTTGTGACCATACTGCCCATTCCCGCAACATTGTGTATCCACTCCCACCCGCACCCGCAAACATTGTGACATGCAGAGTAAAAAAAGAAAGGACACAAATGTTTGGGCTGCGCTAAACGCCTGTGTGATGGAAACCAGCCAGGCTGTGCAGTGAGTAAACCTCAGTCCTGACACCTTACGAGACATCCTGGCGACTGACAATAGTGGCCATGAGGTTTAGCTCCCTCGTCAGCGTGTCTGCCTCCCGTACCCGAAGTCGCCGGTTTGAGTCAGTCCCATGAATTATGTTCTCGTGAGCAGTCGTATGTGCTCTTTTTATTGTTCTTTTCAACTTCGTTTGTTGTTATCAGCACTACTGCGAGATCCGCAGTATATCTTTTAACCGCCCGCTCCTGCCCGCAGCAGAGTTAAAACCGCCCGCTCCTGCGATTGCACATTCGCAGTTCCTAGTTAAGAACTACTAGCCAATCAGAAGCAGAGAAGGGCGGGTCAGCGAGAAGCCACAGCTTCGGTTCAGCTGTACATGTTGCCGACCAGCTTGGCAACATGGACTGGAGCAAGAGTTTCAGAGTGGTGAGTTATTAATCTGTAACAAAAGTATCTTTCATCCGTAAAGTTTTAACTGAGCTCTGTCTCTACATCACAGGAACAACTTTATGTCCACTGACTGCCTGGAGGGTAGCTAGTGTTTGGAAGGGAGAGGAGAGCTGTGTGCTGCAGCTCGCTGTTTCTGAGGGCGTGTCGGAGTAGCCGCTTGGCGAGCGTTACATGAGGCGCATTTAACCCTGTGACATCACAGGAATGAAATGGAAGCTCTTTTCAGGAAGTCCAGAGCAGAGTTTTGTGTGGGAGGTGGAAACTCCCTTTGGGGTGGACTTTGGGCTTTTTCACTTTGCAAACTTATTACATGCACAAAAAGATACATAACTCAATAAAGGAGAGGGAAAAAGACAAAAAGCATAATATGACCTCTTTAAAATCTATCCTACAACAGCTTCAGCACGTAACTCTCCTTCAATACCACAAACTCACTCAAACCTTGTTTTTCACCCGGGGGGTGTGCCTTACTTCCTGCATCACAGAGAGCGTTATGACTGACTCAAACAGAACTGGGGGGTTTTTGTGATCATTGGTTTCCAAAAAAAAACTTTTGCTTCTTGTGCTGCTGTCACGGCTGAAATCATGACAAGACTTTACTGCACACATATTCAAATGACTTTTACCTGACTTTCGATAATTTAATAGTGGTAAAAAGAAATGACATAGATGGACTAAATTATGTCCACAACAACAAAAATCTACTCCAATCGGGGGATCTGTATTCTGATATCAAAGTAGTATCTTGCATTACCTGATAATAACGAGGTAATTTAAGTTAACATTTGCACAATAATAGAGGCTACTATCAGCGTAACACCTTCAAAATCACATGTACATTTTTGGAAGTCAAATTTGTAATTAGGTCTACCACCTTATGATGTTGAAATTCATCCTCTCATATGTTCCAAACATTTCCTTTTGATTCAAGGTAATACTGTAAATTATAGGTTTAATGCTGTGACTTGTAACCTGCAGACACATGTTGTAGTATCTGTGTAATAACCCTGAATCTGCAGCAAATACTAAACTTCCTGTCTTTATTTAATTTCATGGTTACATCCTCTATTGCACAACATAGTGACAAGTTAAAGTACAAATACTGTGCGACTAGTCAAAGTCATGTATAAAAGTTTACCTTTGGTGTTTTTCCATTACCAGTACAAGCTCAACTCGCCTCGACTCTCCTCTGCTCGACTCTCCTCTGCTCGACTCTCCTCTGCTCGACTCGGTTTGGCGTTACTCCGTTTTCCATTGGAGATAGTACCCAGAGATTGTACCTCTCAGTGTAGCTAGTCGTCATAGCGACATCACAAACAACTGTCGCAACATAATGTTCAATGCGACACACACACACCAGCGACCCACATACAGCTGTCTCAAAGGGAGTTCCCATCTCCCACAGAAAACTCTGCTCTGAACTGCCTGAAAACAGCTCGTTTGTAGTCCCCCCGCTTCCCTTTCATCCCTGTGACGTCACAGGGATGAAAGGTTAAACGCACCTCATGTAACGCTCGCCAAGCGGCTACTCCGACACGCCCTCAGAAACAGCGAGCTGCAGCACACAGCTCTCCTCTCCCTTCCAAACACTAGCTACCCTCCAGGCAGTCAGTGGACATAAAGTTGTTCCTGTGATGTAGAGACAGAGCTCAGTTAAAACTTTATGGATGAAAGATACTTTTGTTACAGATTAATAACTCACCGCTCTGAAACTCTCGCTCCAGTCCATGTTGCCAAGCTGGTCGGCAACATGTACAGCTGAACCGAAGCTGTTTACGGGCTTCTCGCTGACCCGCCCTTCTCTGCTTCTGATTGGCTAGTAGTCCTTAACTAGGAACTGATCATGTGCAACTCCCAACAAAGATCATTTAGAAACAGCATGTATCACTCCATAGCTAAAACGAAGCCTTCAACACAGGGTGAAAAGAGGAGCTGCAATGTGCAGTATGACAAAAAATATGGTGTTTAAAAAAAAAAAAATTAAACCATGTAAACCTGTTCTGGTACAATAATAACATAACATGTGAAAATTGTAAAATCAAATGTAAGTTCCTTTGGATAAAAGCGTCTGCCAAATGAGTAAATGAAAATGTAGATTTTAACTAACACTTCCTCGTGTGATATGAATAAACCAAACTCAGACAAATTAACTTCCTATAATCTTCTTTTCTACCAAACTCACAAACACACTTCTAATTGTAAGTTTTATCCATTTAGTAAGCTGCACAGGAGGAGTTCAGTTCTCAAACATTGAAAGAAAAAAAAAAGTTGTTGGTTGATCAGCTTGTGGTTTCAAATTTCTGCGTCTGTTTCCTCCTCCTTCTTTTTTTTCCAACATGTTCACAACAACAAAGTTTCACAGGCTGAATTTTAACAAGAGAGTTATTATGTCTGACTAATAAAAAACAACAAAGCCTGCAGGCTAGCAGTCAGTCTGTGTTATGGTACACACATCACTATGATATTGGTGTTATATCCTGATGAGGACCAGTAGCTTCTCTGTAACATTTGTACTTTCTCTGTGACAGTTTGTAAATTGCAAATGAGTCCTTGTTCCTTGCTGTTAGGGCGACCCCTACTGCAACTAATTTACAATAGAGCAGTGATTCCCAACCTGGAGGTCTGGACCCCTGCAAGGTCATAAGATGATGAACAGGACTAGATTAAGTAGAACTAGACTAGATGAAAAACTTAAGTATTAAATATTGTTTCTTAAGAGTTAAACTTTCACTCTTGAACATTTGTAATGCCACATTTTTATCAGCCATCATGATTGTTAATGGTATTCTTGAACAACACTGGATGTTTTTAGGCTGATACTGACATCAACATCTGAGAGATTAGAACGTCTAATGTTGGCTTAATTACTTAGACAACACACACACACACACACACACATATATATATATATATATATATATATATGTCACCTATCTGCCAGCAGATGGCTCTAAACACCCCAAAGATTCTTCTCATATTCAGTCTGTACAAACAGATCAGGGAGATTCCCCGAAAGCACATGAACTTGTTCACACAGCCAACAGGAAACCCAGTTTACTAACCAGCTGCTCTGTTATGTGTTTACGCCAGTACATTTGATCAGAGACCATTCAAATATTTACAAAAACATTTTTATGAACACTCTGGGTAATATACACCAAACAGCCATAACATTATGACCACAAACTTTACCACCTGTTGATTTGCCTTCAGATCAAGCCGAGATGTTCACAGAGGAAGGGGTCGGCCTCACAGAGGAACTCAATCATCTCTGAACTAGCAGCTTCACCTTTCTTCCTCACTGAGTCGATAACAAAACGAGCTTTGTCTCTTCTGTTCTGCATCTCGTCCGCTGACTCCCTCTCAGCTTCGGCTATCACCGTTTTCTCAAACAGTTTGTCCAGCAGACTTGTGAGAACCGGTCCTGATATCCTCGATGAAGCTGCTCCGTATGTCCAACAGCCTCTTATCTGAAGAGAGATTCAGAGCGCTCGGCCCACAGGACCTTTTTACTCCAGTGAGACAAACTCGTCTTTCCCAGACACTGTGGGAGCTGTTGGTGTCTCTCAGAAACAGCTTCACGTGTTTCCTCATTGTTTCTAAAATCACCTGGAATGATGGGAAGTAGTTGTCGTAGTTGTCGCAGTCAAACTCTGCTTCTGTTGGTTGAACTAGAACTGAGTCCTCTGCAGGACAAGTGGACAGTGTGTATTCCTGCTTTGGCTGCAGTTTACAGTGTGGGGACGTCTCTATGTAGCTCTCATCTCCAACTAATTTCTTCCTGGTTCGCAGCACATCCCGGAGCACCACGTTCCTCGGTAGCAGCAACACGTTGAGGAGGGATTCAGCGTCGGGATCAGCCGGGGGCCTGTAGAACAGCAGAACCAGCGCTCGGACCGGGTCAGACGGCGAGTCTTCATCCTTGACATTACCGAAACCAGAAAACCCTGTGATGTTTATAACAACGTGAGTTTCTGTGATCTTCTGAGGGCCGATAAACTCGATGCCCTCGTCGTTCACATGAGCGACTGACAAGAACTCACCTCCACCTGTGGAGCGGATCTCACAGTGTGGGAGATGAAGCCGACACACAGACTGCTGCAGACATTTGATGTCAAACAGGGGTCCTGCAGGCTGCTTGTGGTGTCGGGCCAGTAGCCTCCTGTTCCAGGGGACGATCCTGTAAACCACGTCCCCTTCTCCCTCCATGTGGAACAGCAGGCCTGTCACACTGCACTGGTACAGGCCTGGGCAGGAGCACTGGAACCTGTAGGTTTCATCGTTTTCATCAACAGTGATATCAGGGGTGAACTCCTCACAGCTGGGTTTGAACAGCATGTCAGGTAAGCTCTTTGATCGGGTGAAGGTCTTGTTCTTTGCGGAGGTTGTTAGACTCAGTGAGGGAACGCTGTGAGAACGACGCAAACAGCTGGAGGAGGTTTGGAGGGGAGGATGAGTCGGCTGGGTGTTTGTGACTGAGCAGTTCACAGCTGGAACAGATGGCTCGATCTCACAATTGATATAATCGTCATCTTCTGAGTAGCTTTCAGACTGCTCAGACTGCAGCTCAGATGAACTTTCAAATCTCCCTCCAAAGCTGGAGATCTGGTCTGATTCAATTAAAGGCAAAGGCTTAACATACACAAAATCAGTGCATGAAACACCTGCATTAATATAATCCGCAGAGAATGCATCTGCATTATAATCCTCTTCAAAAGAAACAAGCTGGTCAATTTGGCCACGGCTAAATACAGTCGCATGTAGAGGGCAAAACTCCACGTCAACGACAGGGGAAGAGGGAGGATTATCTCTGCGAATCCTGGACAGAGCCCTCCTGATGCTTCTGGCTGCTCTGCTGAAACATGACGCTTCTCTTTCTGATCTTTCACGTTCAGAAGCTGAATTCATTCGGCTGCGTTCATTAGAGTCACAGTCAGAGTCAGAGGAGGTGAGGCAGCAGCAGACGCCAGGAGACGACCTCCTGTGTGACTTTCTGGACATGTTTGTGACTCACCTCTGTGTTTCCTCCATGGTTTCTATCTCATTTAGACTTCCTCCACCCCAGCTGAACTTCAAATGTGCTTATGTATTATTGTATTGTTTTATATTTATCTCTGAGAGTTTTTAATGTGTTCGAACACTCCTTTAGTTGGTTCCTTTGAGTCTCCTGCTCCCATACCCTGAAATAACATTTTAAAAATGTTAATTTACCACAAACCCTTAATGAAAACATTACACTTCTCCTCGCCTTTATACACGTATAACCACAAATGAAGACCTAGTTTACTAGCAGACAGTATGTTGCTGGTAAAAGAAAATTAGATAGAAAGTAAAAGATAGACGACTAACCCGTCTATGAGCTTTATGAAATCTACAGGAAATAAAAACTGCAACTTATAAGAAAAACAGAAGCCAGGTAGAGACTTTTACTTTATCTTCCTCTCTAATAAACACTGGTTGAATGTAACCACATACTTTCTCTAAAGTACTGCACTGCAGCACAAAGGTGCTTTAAATGAATTTTTCCACTTTGTGGTACTTTGTACTTCACTACATTTTGTACTTTTTTGTTTATAATATCTATTTGACAACTTTAGAGACTGGTTACTTTGCATATTTACATTATTAATACAGAAGTAAATGAACAATGAAACAATTTCCTTTAGCAGCTATAATCCAATAAGATAATGGAATCACTTTTGCTCTGTAATAACATAGGCACAGTTTTTTAATAAATGGGTAATAATTAAGACCATATAATTCTTGGAAGTCAAAATTGGTAATTGCCATGATATAATGCTGAAATTCATCCTCTCCTATGTTTCAAACATTCAAGGCTGTAGTTTCTGTGTAATAACCCATAATACTACACTACCTGTTTCTATTTATTGTCATGGAAATATTCTCGACTGCACAACGTAGTGTGAAGTGAAAGTATAAAAACCACAGAGCAGAAATTCTCTTCTACAAGTCAGAGCCATGTTTAAAAAAGTTAACTTCATCTACTGGGTAGCTTATACATTTGCCCAAATAAATGTAGTGGAGTAAAATTGTAATTAAACATTTGCCTCTAAACTGTAGTGGAGTAGAAGTAAAAAGGGTCAGCAAGTGGAAATACCCAAGTAAAGTACAAGTACACTACCTCAAAACTGTAAATAGGCTACAGTCTTTGGAGAAATGTGATCCGTTACTTTCCACCACTATAAATTTCATAAAATTATAAATGTTAACTAACACAGCTCAGTATTTCCTCATGTGATGTGAATAAACAAAACTCAATTTAACATCCTATAATCTTCCTTTCTAATAAACTCACAAACACGTGTCTAGTTAGAAGTTTTATCTATTTATTAGGATGTTATTACATCAGTTTTGTCTCTGACTTACCGGTGAGCTGCGCAGGATGAGTTCAGTTCTCAAACACTGAAAGAAAAAGAGAAAACGTCAGAGATGGTTGGTCAACTTGTGGTTTCCAGCGTCTGCATCTGTGTTTTTTCCCCACCATGTTGGCAACAACAACGTACTTATATAAAGTGGCTACTGTCTGAATTTAATAACCTGATGTCCAATAGAATAAAGGATTTGGAGTAACGATTAGGCTGCTGTATTGATGGATGTATGTATGATCACTTTTATTGTATTATATTTTCCTGTGTGTATATCTGTGGGTATATGCTCATGTATAGTCTGGCCTACATTTAAGCAACATCTGCATTTTTATTTAATTTATTACAGCCAATGAATGCAGAAAGTTAAGTGGGTCAGAAAATAGCAAATATAATAAATATCATGAAAATAATTTAGTTTAGACTCTGCTTTGGTGCCTAGATCTGCCAACAAATAACGATTCATTTAGCTGATGCTTTTATCCAAAGCGACTTACAATTGGTATATACGTCAGATGCCTCTGGAGCAACGAGGGGTTAAGTGTTTTGCTCTGGGAAACATTGGTGGATGCGTCACAGTGAGGGATCGAACCGACCACTGCTGACCTGTAAACCACCGCTGACCCGCAGAGCACTACTAACCTGCAGAACAATACTAACCTGCAGACCACTGCTGACCTGTAGACCATTACTAACCTCATAAAAGTTTATTAAATCGAAGACTTCAGCGAGTGACCCAGCCCGATGGCCAGTCTGTCTCTCTGTACATCAAACACAGCTTATATAGGACATGTTTAGGTATCTGTTAGGTACCATAGAAGGGTTTGAGTCTGCAAAATAAAAGGTCAAACCCATAGAAGGGTTCAGTATTATCTTGAGGTAACAAAACAAGGGGTTTGAGGTCAAATTCGATAGAAGGGTTCAGTCCCTACATAACCACAAAATGTTTAGAGATGCAGTCCCTGCCTTTTTTCCTGTCCCATAAAACCGGCTCCCAGCAAAACACAGACTCCAACATTAACTCTCCATAAGGATGAAAAACAATGAAGGTTTATGTGATGAAGCTTGTTGGGACAAACAGCATCAGAAGACCTGTGAAAACACTGAACATCAGACAGGCTGGAATCAAGGAGAGTCACGTTATCTCAACGGCTAACGCCGAGCAGTTGCTAACGTAATCCGGTCTTTCCACATTACATCACCAGCATACACGATCCACATTACTCTCCTGTCTGGTATTATGAGAAAGTGTTGATTTAGCCTGCAAGAAAGGATGTAACGGTACAAATCAAATGTGAAGCTATTTGTTTATCCTAGCCTTGATGCAATGCAGTAGCAGTTAGCTAACGTAACTTTAACACGGATCTACCCCTGTTAGCCCAAAGTTCACTTTAGATTTATTGTCGTTTTACCGATACTCAGGTACATAGCTTCTCCACCGTCATGGCGCACTATTGTATATTATATATGTATAGTATAATATACTATATAATAAGAAGAAATGAAAATTCTTTGAGAAAAGGTAATTTGCTTAAGCTAAAGAAATTGCCCTACTAATAAACTATAAAATGACCCCAAAACAGTCAGTAACTTTAACAACTTCTTGATACAGCTTCAATTTGGCCAAGTTTTTTGGTTTCTTATATTTATATTTTTTCAATTGTCACCTGCCACCTGAATTTTGTATTTTCCTTTTACATAATTAAAAACATTTCCACCATAAATTGGAGGACCCCCAGACTCCCACAACTCATATATTTCAGCATTATTATTTCAGCAACATCTGTCTGTGTTGTGGCTGTGGTTTTGGTTTAGCGGACTCTATTTCATTAGCTGCAGTGTTGTCACTGTGTGTACAGTTCAGAATCAGTAGGCAAGAGGCTCAGGAGCCTGCATGAACTTCACAGCCTAGATAAACCAATGGATTTCAGGGAAAATCTGACCGGATTTCTTCATATAGGAAGCAGCATACAGGCTGCATTTTTATGTGGGGTTACAACCTGTTCCCAAATAGGCATAAAAAAGTGATTCATTTCATTTAAAAAACTACATAAAGCAGCTTTAAACCTTGTTCTTTAAGAATTCAGCTTCCAGTCTTGAACCTTTCTATTACCACATTTTATCAGCAGCCAACATGACCTTTAATAGTATTCCTCTTCAATACTGGATATTTCCCAGATAGCAACACAACATTGAGTGATCTTTATTGTGTGGTGTGGTGATGGAGCAGTGAACAAATAGGTTGGGCGCACTGACCAGGTTCTCCCAACCTCCTTGATTGCCTGCAGAAGCACAAACAGAGAGACCCACTGTACCATCACCTCACATCACAGTTCAAATCTGTGGATAGGCTGTCATTCACTAACAAAGACCACGCCAAGGTGAGGTATGAAAAGGTATTTTATTTGGATAATAAGGAGTATTTATGATGGAGGGATGAAGAGGAGAGGGATGAGGGGGAGAGGATAGAGGGATGAGGGGGAGAGGGATGAAGGGATGAGGGGGAGAGATGAAAGGGGTCTAGAATAGAGGGGTGAAGGTGTTTTTTAGGGTCTGGTGGCTGGAGCATCTAGGAACCCAGGGGCTGCAGAAACCTCAGGTTGCTGTGTCAGGATGATGGCGGCCTCTCCACAGACTTGGACTGTCTGGGTAATGAAACTCAGCAACAGAAACAAGAGCAGGATACACCACTATAATTCCCAAGTGTCAGTGTGACAGCGAGGGCCTTAGCTTTCTCCTATCTCTCTTTACATGTCTGCATATGTTTGCCTTGATATCTCTTGCCCAGTGAATGAGAGAGCCTGGGACAGTTTCTAAACACTTGACATAAATATACAAAGAAGGTTAATATCAAGCGCAGCTGGATTTGGTTGAAGATAGTAAAAGATGTCTCGTCCCTCATCCAACAGACTTCTTCAATACTGAGTGACTGCCATGGAAACTCAGCTATTTAACCTCTGTGGAGTCGTTTACCAAGGTCATCGATACCGCTGGTTATTCATAGTTAGAGCCACTCCAGGCCAAGCCTTAACGACCATCGTAGGCATCTTCACCTGAGGCCAAAAGTGAACGCTTGTTTAGTTTACTGGGATATGATGAAAGGACAGCATTGAAAGTGGGGGATAAGTGGTGGTCCAGACTCCCTCCCCTGTTAAGCGAGGGCTTCTGAACCCGGGTGTATGATTTCCTTTATACCTCTTTCAAACCATCCATCCTCTGTCTAAAATGTGCACCTTTTAAACAGACAGAATGGATGGTTTGAAACAGGTGTCAATGAAGCCGTTTACACCCAGGTTAAGAGGGGCTCTGTGATACCTCATATCCCCCACTTAAAATGCTGTCCTTTCATCACTTCCCAGGAATGTTCACAAATGTTCAGTATTGGCTGAAGATGCCAAAAATGGTCGTTCAGACTTGGCTTCGGCTGGCTCTAACGACCGTAAGGACTGTCCTTACAACTGCCAGGAGCACTAAACCACCAGCGGTATAGATGATCTTTGCAAACGATTCCACAGAGATTAATTAGCTGAGTTTCTCTACCAGTCAGTCATAACTGAAGAAGTCTCTTGGATGAGCGACTAAAAGTCTTCTAGTATCTTCAAACAAGTCCAGTTGCCCTTGAAGTCAACCTTCCTTGGATATCTAAGTGTGTCGAAACTTTCCCAGGCTCTCTCATTCACTGGGCAAGAGATATCAGGGCATCCATATAGAGAAATGTAGAGAGAGAGGGGAGAAAGTGTTAGTATCTCGCTGTCAGAAGGACTCTTGTGAATCAAAGTAGTGCTATTATGCCCTTGTTTCTGTTGCGTAATTTCATTACCCAGACAGTCAAAGCCCATGGAGTGGCTGCCATTATCCAGATATAGAATCCAGGGATTAACTGGGTGGGGAAATAAACAATTGTTTATGTGTGATGTGGATTTTGAGTCCATTTCCCCTTGATGCCTCCTAGAAGAGGAGTCGTAGCATTTCCATCTCCTAAAAGAGTTGCGTGTGCAGTGCTGGGCCTGAAAACAGGAAACATAGCTGATACCCAGCCAAAGAAACCTTGAATTTTTTCTTTAGCTCTTGATAACACAGATGCCATTCTTTGCCTGGGCCTGGAAATAGCAGCACCATGAAGAGCATCTGCAATTTTTCCTTGCACATTGGCAAAACCTGCTGCAATTGTTGCTGCTGCCTTGGACAAAGCACCAGTGATTATTTCCCGAGCTGGAGCTGTCGCTTCTTTCATGGGCTTACCAATGAAATGTTCAAAAATTCCAGTGGCCGGGGACAATTCCACCAGCACTGCCTGCTTTGAGTTTGGAAAGAATATAAGCACATCTTCTGTTGGTGCATCATCTTCTTTGTCTCCAAAAGTCACCGTGGTACATTGGTCGGACTGTGGAAAGAACAATGAAAAGACAGGTCTTGGTTTTGGATATCTCAGCCACAATTCTGTCTCTGGTGTTGAAAGATCCACCCAGAGCAGTCGCTTTGACAGCGGAAAAAGCAGCAGAATTTTCTGCTCTGGTTTTCTAGGAACCAGCAGCAGTTCTCCATGTGATCCTGGAAAAAACTGACATTGTCGTTCTGGTGGCAGGATAAACAGCAGCAATTGCATCTCTTTCCAGTTAGGAATGTTTTCTCCGGTTGATTGAGCAGTTTTCGCCTTAAAGGCAGAACAAACAGCAGCCATATTTTCTCTGATCCTTGAAAAACAAATAGCAAATTTTTCTTGGACTGCAGCGAAAAAAGCTGCAATTTTTGCTTGAGCCCTAGAAAATATGACTGCAATTGTTTCTCGAGCTGTGGAAATTTTCTCTGTGATTCTCTCTGACCCTCTGCCTGCAGGGTGTTGTGTCTCTACGTCATGTTTCTCTGTACGGCTTCTGCCTCTGACTTCTGTCTGAACTGGAGGTGGAACCATGTCTGTGGGTGATTCATGGAGCAGCTCTGTCTGGACTGGAGGTGGAACCATGTCTGTGGGTGATTCATGGACCAGCTCTGTCTGGACTGGAGGTGGAACCATGTCTGTGGGTGACTGATGGACCAGCTCTGCCTGGACTGGAGGTGGAACCATGTCTGTGGGTGACTGATGGACCAGCTCTGCCTGGACTGGAGGTGGAACCATGTCTGTGTGTGATTCATAGACCAGCTCTGCCTGGACTGGAGGTGGAACCATGTCTGTGGGTGATTCATAGACCAGCTCTGTCTGGACTGGAGGTGGAACCATGTCTGTGGGTGATTGATGGACCAGCTCTGCCTGGACTGGAGGTGGAACCATGTCTGTGGGTGATTGATAGACCAGCTCTGTCTGGACTGGAGGTGGAACCATGTCTGTGGGTGACTGATGGACCAGCTCTGCCTGGACTGGAGGTGGAACCATGTCTGTGTGTGATTGATAGACCAGCTCTGTCTGGACTGGAGGTGGAACCATGTCTGTGGGTGACTGATGGACCAGCTCTGTCTGGAGTGGAGGTGGAACCATGTCTGTGGGTGATTCATAGACCAGCTCTGTCTGGACTGGAGGTGGAACCATGTCTGTGGGTGACTGATGGACCAGCTCTGTCTGGACTGGAGGTGGAACCATGTCTGTGGGTGACTGATGGACCAGCTCTGTCTGCTGGAGGTGGAACCATGTCTGTGGGTGATTGATGGACCAGCTCTGTCTGCAGTGGAGGTGGAACCATGTCTGTGGGTGATTCATGGACCAGCTCTGTCTGGACTGGAGGTGGAACCATGTCTGTGGGTGACTGATGGACCAGCTCTGTCTGGACTGGAGGTGGAACCATGTCTGTGGGTGACTGATGGACCAGCTCGGTCTGGACTGGAGGTGGAACCATGTCTGTGGGTGATTGATGGACCAGCTCTGTCTGGAGTGGAGGTGGAACCATGTCTGTGGGTGATTCATAGACCAGCTCTGTCTGGACTGGAGGTGGAACCATGTCTGTGGGTGACTGATGGACCAGCTCTGTCTGGACTGGAGGTGGAACCATGTCTGTGGGTGATTGATGGACCAGCTCTGTCTGCAGTGGAGGTGGAACCATGTCTGTGGGTGATTGATGGACCAGCTCTGCCTGCAGTGGAGGTGGAACCATGTCTGTGGGTGATTGATGGACCAGCTCTGTCTGCAGTGGAGGTGGAACCATGTCTGTGGGTGATTGATGGACCAGCTCTGTCTGCAGTGGAGGTGGAACCATGTCTGTGGGTGATTGATGGACCAGCTTGGTCTGGACTGGAGGTGGAACCATGTCTGTGGGTGATTCATGGACCAAAGGTTCTGCTTGGTCAACCCCGGGTGAACTGGCGCTATCATGTCCCAGTGCATATCTGATGAGACGATCAGCTGCTGTGGTGACCCAAGGAACCACAACCAGACCCAACATGAAGATCGGCATGTTGGCTGAAATTGGTCCTTTAATTAATGTTTGCTGGCAATTGTTTTTTTCCTATATCCAAATATTGTTGTCAAGTTTTTCAAATATTTTCTTCACAAAGGTGAGAAATAAGTTAAGTTGATTCTTGAGTGGATCTTTCTGTGTAGCTGGGAGAGGAGTCTGCGCTGAAATGAGCTCCAGCGGGCTTTCAATGCCTTATATAGGCCTATATGACGTAATTGTCCTTTGATGGCACACATCAAAGGACAATTACGTCATAGGTTGTACTAGTAAATGACAGCAGGTGTGACGTCAGGAGTGTTTCAGTCATTTAGTTTTAAAAAATGCTAAAGGTGCGAAATTTTGTGAATGACTAATAAGGTTTATGAGAGTTTATTTATCATTCTATTAAAACGAAAATAAAGTTTGTTGCCCCTTCATTCTACACCTACAGAACTTAACATATAATTAAATGTGTATTAAAACAGTGTAACATATAAAATAAAACAAAATTTATAAGAAACCAATCTAGTTATTTAGCCATGGCTGCACGTGTCCACCCCGAACATTCGCTGTGCATTTTTTAAATGTGCGTCGGGGTTGAATGTAAACAGCAGCAACGAGACATTAAGATGGTTTCATCGTAACATTAAAAAGTCTGAAATGTGGAAAAAACATGCCACCCAACGCGAAGGTGGTTCTGAAAAGTTGTTACTTATACCTGCAGGCCGCAGTGAGGAGCAGGGGTGGATAGTAGCCTGTAAGCTGTTACAAGTAAAGCAAATGAGTAAAATAAAAAAATAAAAATTGTTTTTGGCAACTTTTCACGTTCCTTTTTTACCTGTAGCCTACTATACTCTTACTCCAGTAGCCTATTGTCTTTGGGCCAGTAATCTACTTCTCGCTACATTTTCCATTCATACCTTCATTACTTATTCTGTTATCTGCATTTTGCTTCATTAACCAAAATGAGCTTTCTTCCAGGCTGTGCCCGCGCAGTTACGCAGGAGAGCTCTGGTCTCCTTTGTGTTACAAAGAGATGGGCGATTGTCACAGATATGAACGAGCTGGTCAGATGCAAGCATTTAGAAAATCAGGCAAACATCTTTTCAGACTTTATTGTTCTGCTAATACAACTGAAACCCAGTGAGCGCACACCATGGCCCTGCTGGCCGTGTTGGAAAGCAGCCTGCTTCGTCCTCTCACAAGCCGGTTTAACACCGGCAAGGAAAATACTTTTTCACTTTACATTAACAGCATATTGAAAACGTATTTAGTGTCTGCAGAGCAAATGTAGATTAGGCCTACACAACATCTCAGTCAGATGATCACTGGATTGATTCTGATATATTAACTGCTTCTGTCATTGAGCTTCTTTTAATGGAAATCAGCATTTTTTTCCAACAGTCATTTTAAGATGCGCAGAGAGAGAGAGAGAGAGAGAGAGAGAGAGAGAGAGAGAGAGAGAATATGTGTGGATAAAACAGTCCTGTTGGGCTTTACGCATGATGCACAGCCTGCTGTAGGGTAGTGTGGGGAGAGACGGCCCCAAAGCTCAATGTAAAATAAATAGCTACAGTTGACAAATTAATTTGAATTTTATCAAATGTTAGTTTTAGGAGAAGCATTTTCCCAGCTAGTGGGGTAAGATGCCCCCCAAAGCTCAATGTCTATTTTCTGACACATTAAAGAACATTTTTAAAATCTTTTATAAGGCTATGTTTAGGGTAACATATTATAAATTAAAAAAAAAAAAAAAGTGTCTTTAATCAAATGTATTTTTTTTTTAGGTATTTTCCACATGGGGTAAGATGGAATAACCAGAATGTTTTGGCTGTCTGTACTAGTGCAGAAGTGGTTTGAATTATAAAGCGCCAAATCACAACAGTTATCTCACAGCGCTTTTCATAAAAGAGCAGGTCTAGACCGTACTCTGTGATGATATTTACAGAAACCCAATATATTACAAAATATAATACAAAAAATGTAAGTCCCCTCCAGGTTCACAGTGGCTCCTACGCCCCTGTCTAAACGGTCTATCAGCATCATGGACAGTGGCCCCCAGGAGCTTGGACTTCTAAGCTGTCTGGTAACAACGTAAATATGGAATTCTGTGCAGGCTGTGTGCGATATGTTGCAGCCTAAAACACCTAACAGAGGTTTGTGAGGCTCGTAGCCTGTGTGAACATAAAACTTACTTACTTACCATACTGAGCTAAAGTAGCGCTGCTTGCTTCACCCCAACAGACTCACTTCGTCCCCCACAGAGAGAGAGACTTTAGGAAGTAACTTTACTCTTTATGTTCATGTAAAACACTAAGCAATTATTCCTCTACACATCCTTAACAACAACATGACTAGATCACCATTAATATCAGTGTGTAATCATGGTGTGACAAGTGATCTGTGGTGCTATATATATATATATATATAAATAAATACACACACTACTACTACTACTTACTAATACCACGCCCATTAGATTAGTATAGTTACCAGGATTATATTTAGTGGCCAGGAAAATAGTTGGTCCAAGGATAAGTTAATTTCTTTGGCTAGAGCAACCTATAAAGATGTTAAACACACTAGTGAATTACTACCTCGGTGAATAAATACATTTAGTGTCTACTAATTGTACTTTAAATGCAGTGATTTTAATTTTTATTGCAAACTTCAACAAGCAGAGAACTTGTACTGATTAAAATTTGATAATTAAAACAGATAAGATGTATAAAATTCAAAACCTGATTTAAAGAGTTGAGCTTGAGTAATTTGGATGTTCTCTTTTCACCCAAACTCAGCAACCTTTTTCACAATGATCAACCTTTACCCTTATTTTCCTTACTTTATTTATTTTACCATCAAATGATCATTTTAATTTATTCATGTTCAGTATCAATGAGATCATCCCCTTCATCAATCACCATCACATCATGTTTCAACACAAAGTCATCTCTCTTTTAATCATTGAATTAATAATAAAATGAAATTGTCACCCTGTTATGTACACGTACAACATTTTGGATCATATGCCTGCAACCCTGCAGCCATGTGGTTATTTAAACAGATTTAAAAGACGGAAAACTTGCAAACAAACTTGAAAACCAAATGTTAACTGTTGATATAAACAGACAGAAAACAAAACTAAAAACTTAAAAAATAAATCAAACACAACCAAAACCTGAAAAATCTTTTCTTTTGTAGAAATTTGCTCCAACGTGGTTAAATGTTGATCAAACATGAATATAACTTAAGCTTTAAATACTCAGTTTACTAAATAGAGACTTGAATACTGTACATTTTGGACATATGTGAGTATTTGCATTTGATGCTTGTACATCAAATGTCCAGTAGATGGAGATATTTCACCAGTTATAATACAGTTTGCTGTTCAGTTACATACATTTCCCCCTCGTCCTCTACGTCTCTAAATCTTTACATGAACCTGTTCATAACCTCTGTGCAGCTGAATCCCTGAGAAGTTTGTGATAAACACTTAAATCACTGAGTCTGACAGGATCTGTGTGATTGAATTATTAGAAACCTTAGAGATAATGCATGCATCACCTGTTGATTTGTCTTCAGATCAACCCGAGATGTTCACAGAGGAAGGGGTCGGCCTCACAGAGGAACTCAATCATCTCTGAACTAGCAGCTTCACCTTTCTTCCTCACTGTGTCGATAACAAAACGAGCTTTGTCTCTTCTGTTCTGCATCTCGTCCGCTGACTCCCTCTCAGCTTCAGCTATCACCGTTTTCTCAAACAGTTTGTCCAGCAGACTTGTGAGAACCGGTCCTGATATCCCCTCGATGAAGCTGCTCCGTATGTCCAACAGCCTCTTATCTGAAGAGAGATTCAGAGCGCTCGGCCCACAGGACCTTTTTACTCCAGTGAGACAAACTTGTCTTTCCCAGACACTGTGGGAGCTGTTGGTGTCTCTCAGAAACAGCTTCACGTGTTTCCTCATTGTTTCTAAAATCACCTGGAATGATGGGAAGTAGTTGTCGTAGTTGTCGCAGTCAAACTCTGCTTCTGTTGGTTGAACTAGAACTGAGTCCTCTGCAGGACAAGTGGACAGTGTGTATTCCTGCTTTGGCTGCAGTTTACAGTGTGGGGACGTCTCTATGTAGCTCTCATCTCCAACTAATTTCTTCCTGGTGCGCAGCACATCCCGGAGCACCACGTTCCTCGGTAGCAGCAACACGTTGAGGAGGGATTCAGCGTCGGGATCAGCCGGGGGCCTGTAGAACAGCAGAACCAGCGCTCGGACCGGCTCAGCCGGCGAGTCTTCATCCTTGACATTACCGAAACCAGAAAACCCTGTGATGTTTATAACAACGTGAGTTTCTGTGATCTTCTGAGGGCCGATAAACTCGATGCCCTCGTCGTTCACATGAGCGACTGACAAGAACTCACCTCCACCTGTGGAGCGGATCTCACAGTGTGGGAGATGAAGCCGACACACAGACTGCTGCAGACATTTGATGTCAAACAGGGGTCCTGCAGGCTGCTTGTGGTGTCGGGCCAGTAGCCTCCTGTTCCAGGGGACGATCCTGTAAACCACGTCCCCTTCTCCCTCCATGTGGAACAGCAGGCCTGTCACACTGCACTGGTACAGGCCTGGGCAGGAGCACTGGAACCTGTAGGTTTCATCGTTTTCATCAACAGTGATATCAGGGGTGAACTCCTCACAGCTGGGTTTGAACAGCATGTCAGGTAAGCTCTTTGATCGGGTGAAGGTCTTGTTCTTTGCGGAGGTTGTTAGACTCAGTGAGGGAACGCTGTGAGAACGACGCAAACAGCTGGAGGAGGTTTGGAGGGGAGGATGAGTCGGCTGGGTGTTTGTGACTGAGCAGTTCACAGCTGGAACAGATGGCTCGATCTCACAATTGATATAATCGTCATCTTCTGAGTAGCTTTCAGACTGCTCAGACTGCAGCTCAGATGAACTTTCAAATCTCCCTCCAAAGCTGGAGATCTGGTCTGATTCAATTAAAGGCAAAGGCTTAACATACACAAAATCAGTGCATGAAACACCTGCATTAATATAATCCGCAGAGAATGCATCTGCATTATAATCCTCTTCAAAAGAAACAAGCTGGTCAATTTGGCCACGGCTAAATACAGTCGCATGTAGAGGGCAAAACTCCACGTCACCGACAGGGGAAGAGGGAGGATTATCTCTGCGAATCCTGGACAGAGCCCTCCTGATGCTTCTGGCTGCTCTGCTGAAACATGACGCTTCTCTTTCTGATCTTTCACGTTCAGAAGCTGAATTCATTCGGCTGCGTTCATTAGAGTCACAGTCAGAGTCAGAGGAGGTGAGGCAGCAGCAGAAGACGCCAGGAGACGACCTCCTGTGTGACTTTCTGGACATGTTTGTGACTCACCTCTGTGTTTCCTCCATGGTTTCTATCTCATTTAGACTTCCTCCACCCCAGCTGAACTTCAAATGTGCTTATGTATTATTGTATTGTTTTATAGTTTTTAATGTGTTCAAACACTCCTTTAGTTGGTTCCTTTGTGTCTCCTGCTCCCATACCCTGAAATAACATTTTAAAAATGTTAATTTACCACAAACCCTTAATGAAAACATTACACTTCTCCACGCCTTTATACACGTATAACCACAAATGAAGACCTAGTTTACTAGCAGACAGTATGTTGCTGGTAAAAGAAAATTAGATAGAAAGTAAAAGATAGACGACTAACCCATCTATGAGCTTTATGAAATCTACAGGAAATAAAAACTGCAACTTATAAGAAAAACAGAAGCCAGGTAGAGACTTTTACTTTATCTTCCTCTCTAATAAACACTGGTTGAATGTAACCACATACTTTCTCTAAAGTACTGCACTGCAGCACAAAGGTGCTTTAAATTAATTTTTCCACTTTGTGGTACTTTGTACTTCACTACATTTTGTACTTTTTTGTTTATAATATCTATTTGACAACTTTAGAGACTGGTTACTTTGCATATTTACATTATTAATACAGAAGTAAATGAACAATGAAACAATTTCCTTTAGCAGCTATAATCCAATAAGATAATGGAATCACTTTTGCTCTGTAATAACATAGGCACAGTTTTTTAATAAATGGGTAATAATTAAGACCATATAATTTCTTGGAAGTCAAAATTGGTAATTACCATGATATAAAGCTGAAATTCATGCTCTCCTATGTTTCAAACATTCAAGGCTGTAGTTTCTGTGTAATAACCCATCATACTACTCTACCTGTTTCTATTTATTGTCATGGAAATATTCTCGATTGCACAACGTAGTGTGAAGTGAAAGTATTAAAACCACAGAGCAGAAATTCTCTTCTACAAGTCAGAGCCATGTTTAAAAAAGTTAACTTCATCTACTGGGTAGCTTATACATTTCCCCAAATAAATGTAGTGGAGTAAAATTGTAATTAAACATTTGCCTCTAAACTGTAGTGGAATAGAAGTAAAAAGGGTCAGCAAGTGGAAATACCCAAGTAAAGTACAAGTACACTACCTCAAAACTGTAAATAGGCTACAGTCTTTGGAGAAATGTGATCCGTTACTTTCCACCACTATAAATTTCATAAAATTATAAATGTTAACTAACACAGCTCAGTATTTCCTCATGTGATGTGAATAAACAAAACTCAATTTAACATCCTATAATCTTCCTTTCTAATAAACTCACAAACACGTGTCTAGTTAGAAGTTTTATCTATTTATTAGGATGTTATTACATCAGTTTTGTCTCTGACTTACCGGTGAGCTGCGCAGGATGAGTTCAGTTCTCAAACACTGAAAGAAAAAGAGAAAACGTCAGAGATGGTTGGTCAACTTGTGGTTTCCAGCGTCTGCATCTGTGTTTTTTCCCCACCATGTTGGCAACAACAACGTACTTATATAAAGTGGCTACTGTCTGAATTTAATAACCTGATGTCCAATAGAATAAAGGATTTGGAGTAACGATTAGGCTGCTGTATTGATGGATGTATGTATGATCACTTTTATTGTATTATATTTTCCTGTGTGTATATCTGTGGGTATATGCTCATGTATAGTCTGGCCTACATTTAAGCAACATCTGCATTTTTATTTAATTTATTACAGCCAATGAATGCAGAAAGTTAAGTGGGTCGGAAAATAGCAAATATAATAAATATCATGAAAATAATTTAGTTTAGACTCTGCTTTGGTGCCTAGATCTGCCAACAAATAACGATTCATTTAGCTGATGCTTTTATCCAAAGCGACTTACAATTGGTATATACGTCAGATGCCTCTGGAGCAACGAGGGGTCTTATTACAATAAACAATAAGGACGTCTGACAAAAAAGAAAAATATGACATCCTCAAAATGTACAAAATAAATCTTATTGTATTTGTGACGACCCCTGTAGGGCTGTCTTGTATAACTCTCGCCGTCAGAAACGTTTATTAAATACTGTACGAAGGAACAGTTGTTGCAGATAGCTGAGCATTATAGTATTGCTGTATCTGATAAGAAACTTAAAGATGAAGTAAAAAGTGCTGTCTTATCCGCTCTCTGTGCTTCTTATTAGGTAATCGTGAACACCTGAGGGCCCCAGGGTGTGCAGATTATTTAAGCCGGCACTAGTGCAGTTTCGGCTGCGCTCTTCCCCCTCACTCTTCTCTTTTCTTCGTCGGCAGAGGCGTCCCCCGTCAAGGATGTGCCGTCGGTCATTTTGAGTTCTTGTTGTTTTATTTCTACATTTCAACACCTTCACCTATACTATATGTTCACTCACCCACACCTAACACTACTGACTGGACTGATTTTCACATGACATATTTTGGTTTATGTTATAGTAAAATTTATTGTTTACTCTTTGTTAAAATAAATTACTTTTGTTAAACTTTTAGTAGGCCTGTGGTGTATCTCCATATTTTGTCACGGTCCATGAGCCAGATCGTGACAAATGAAACTAAGAGTCACACCTCCTGCAAATCATCTGAAAAGACATTTTCTATACTGTTCACATGACAAGGGAGAACAACTTAGACTGAAAGAGCTCAAAACAATAAAAATAAACTAAAACAAAATAATAACATAAACAAACCAAACAGAGGGACTCAGCTCATCTGAAGTGATATTAAACGATTATACAGTTTTTTAGCCTGGGCATTCTCAACCTTTTTAAGACAGTTTTGAAACAGCAAAAGTTCATTTTTAAATGCAGACCATGTGGGGGAGGATTTGGCAAATCGACATCATTTTTATTTTGTAGAATTACACCCATCTGAATATTTTGATATGAGAAGAAATCAATGTTTATAGATCTGGAGGACAACATGCTGTGAAGAGATTTCCATAAATTCTGAGCCATTTGACATTCATAAAACAGGTGTTCAGTTGTTTCAACATAAATGTTGCAGATATGACAATTGTCTACCTCAAACTTGAATCTTTTCTTTACAAACTCATTAGAGGGATATATATTATTTATTGTTTTAAAATGTACTTCCTTAAATTTAGGAGGAATTGGATATCTTAGGAATTTTGTTCTAATTGAAGATATTTCATATTTGTTATAACCAAGAAAGAAGAGAGTACTCCTTGTTCTACCCGGGTACAAACAGCTAACAAGAGTTTGCTTAAGGAATTTATTATTACATTTTTTATCTACCAGGTCCACATAATCGATTTTAATTTTGTGTAGTCTTGGTGATGCAATGTTCATAATATTATTCTTTATTGCTTGAATAAGGACCTTTGGAATGTTCTGTGTTACTTTGTTGTAATCCACAATTGAGCAGTTAATATTATATTTAGAATTAAATTCCTCCAGTTCAAGAATATTACCATTTTCATCCAATATATGAACAATTGACCATATTTGCTTTTCCCACCAGTCTTTCAGAAACATAGATTTCCTTCTACACAATATAACTCTGTTGTTCCATAATGGGGACTGAAGTTATGTTTGAACATCAGTTTCCACTGTAACAAAACCTGTTGATGAAAAGTTGAAAGTTTTATAGGCAATTTAGATATTTCAAAGTCACATGTTATTAAAAATGTAATACCTCCCACTTTATCAAAGATATATGCCGGCAAGGAGAACCATATCTCTTCACCGTTCCTCAAAAAAGATTGGAGCCATTTAACTTTCAACATTCCATTCATAATTTCAAAGTCGATTGCCTTTATGCCACCTTCCTCATAATTTTTCAACAGATCTCCTTTTCTAATGTGGTGATGTTTATTTTTCCAAATAAAATTAAAATTGATTCTATTAATTTCTTTAATTAACTTTGGAGAAATAGCAAGAGAGTAGGATGGATATATCAGTCTGGAAATAGATTCAATCTTAGTCAACATCGTTCTTCCAAATAATGTTAAATCTCTTTGTAGCCAGCTGTTTAATGTTTTTCCACATTTATCAATATTATCTTGGATATTCTTTTTTTCACTTGTATCTGATGATTTGGAAATCCAAATACCTAGATATCTAATGTCATTTTTGACTGGTATATTATATAGTGAGGATTCAGAGCAGTTATCAATTCACATTTACTCAGATTCAGATATAGACCCGATGCTAGTGAAAACCGCTCTATTACTTTTACAGCTACTGGTATTTGTTCCTTATTTTGTAAAAACAGAGTTGTATCGTCAGCGAGCTGACTTATGAGTAACTTGTGGTTGTTTATCTCTAAACCTTTAATATTTGAATTTTTAACCGCAATTGCTAGTAGTTCAGTCACGGCAATGAATAAAAGAGGAGAAATACTACAGCCCTGTCTTATTCCTCGTTCAACCTTAAATCTAGGGCATGTACCTTCTGAGAGGGAAACACAGCTATTAATATCCGTATGCAACATAATGATCATATCAAGAAACTTATTTCCAAAGCCAAAGTGTCTCAGTGTGTTAACAATAAATAAGTGTTCCACTGAATCGAATGCTTTCTGGAAATCCAAAAAAAAGATAAAACCATCTTCCTTAATTAAATAATTATAATCAATAAGATCCAGGACCAGGCGGATGTTATTATGGATGAATCTTCCTTTAAGAAAACCAGATTGTGTTGGGCTGATTAATTTAGATATACCTGTCTTTAATCTTGCTGCCAAAACTGTTGTTAGAATCTTGTAGTCTGTATTCAACAGTGTAATAGGTCTTAGATTGCTTAATATCCTTTTATCTTTTCCAGGTTTTGGAATCAATTTTATTATTCCTTGTTTCATAGTTTGCATCAGTTCTTTTGATTAATACATTCATTTATAGCCTGAAACAGTAGGTGTTTTAAGTCTTCCCAAAAGTGTTTATAAAAGTTAGATGTAATACCGTCTGGCCCTGGCGAACGATCAGATGCCATTTTTTTTATAGCATAATCAAATTCAACAATTCTTAGTTCCTCATCACAAACTTCTTTAAAATTTTCATCAATAACAGGAATCAAGTTGTTAGTTAGATCAAAAAAGATGAGGCATCCTGTTCAGAGTAGGAAGATTTATAAAGATTCCTATAAAAATTGAAAACTTCTCTTTCAATGCGTTTGGGTTCTGTACATTCTTGTCCATCAACTGTAAGACTACAAATCAAATTATATTCTTGTCTGCGTTTTTCTAATTTGCAAAAGTATGCAGTATTCTTTTCTCCTTCTTCAATCCACCGGGCCCTGGATCTAATATATGCACCTTTAGCTTTATCTATATACATTCTATCCAATTTGGATTGCAAATTACTTATTTTTTCTTTGTCCTCTTCACCCCAATCTGATTTACTATAAAGTGTCATGAGTTCTTTAACCACTGTTACTTCTTGAGCTCTCTTTTCTTTATTCACTTTTTTACTAAACGTTATTGAATGCTTTCTAATACTAAATTTCAAAAATTCCCATTTTAGTATAGATGTGTCTAGTGTATTGAGTTTTTTAGTAGCTGAGAGTTAAATTTCCAATAATCTTTTGGTTTGTTATTTTTATTACTGTTTCGGATTTTCAGGTTAATAATACAATGATCACTTAAAGGACAGCTAGCAATTTCTGTTTCTGTGACATGATCTGATATTGAGTTTGATATCAACCAATAATCAATTCGTGATTTGTTTTGACCATTAGGTTTATGCCAGGTAAACTGTTTCACTCCACTATGTAAACTTCTCCAGATATCTATCAATTGGTTATTATTAGCAAAAGCTTCCAAAATTGTGTTTCTATGTTCACTCAAGAACTTGGAAGGCCATCTATCCATCCACTCATCAGGAGATAAATTGAAATCCCCACCAACAATAATATGATCTGTGGGGAATTTTGCTTTTAGTTCTATGATAACTTCCAATATTTGATGTAAGAGATTTCTATTTTTGGTATCGTCGTTATAACCATATATGTTAATCAGAATAACAAGATTAGCATCAATTTCCAAAACACAGGCTACCCAATGTCCCTCCTTGTCTGCTTTTCCACCCAGAATCTTACCAGGGCATCTGTTGAAACATATGGCAACTCCAGCCGACCGATTTGTCCCATGACTGAAGAGAATTTTATCTCCCCATTGTTGTGACCAAAACGTTACATCAGATATATCAGAGTGAGTCTCTTGAAGAAAGGTGCAATGTGCTTGTTGCCCTTTGCAAAACAAAAAGACAGCTTTTCGCTTAACTGAGTCTTTAAGTCCCCTTGTATTAAAGGAAATAAAAGAAAGGTCAGTATTTAACTGAAATATAGAACACATGAACAAATGAACTTTTTGTGAAGAGAAAAAAATGAAAAAGTAGGGAGGTGGAGTAAAAACTTTGAGGTAGAAGTCCCAACACCCGAACTGATCCACTATGTATTCATTTTAAGCACTAGTTTCATCCCATAACTTAAATCTCCTCCATAATACGCTTGCCTTCGATGAATCCAAACGGGCCCCTGAAGCCTGCAGCCTTTCCTTCCTTTCTAGCCTGGTCGATTTTGGGCCAGAGAGCCTGTCTGGAACGCCAGTCCTCTTGAGTCAGATCTTCAGTAAAACGAATCCCCTCTTCTTTGCAGATTGGAGAAGTTTTTGTTCGCCTCCAGATGTCATCTCTCACTGCTCGTCGCACAAATAAAATGATCATTTGTCGTTGCCGGTTGTCCATCCTTCTTCCCACTCTGTGGACAACGTCGACTGCTTCATCCAACTTTACCGCCAGGTCCGGTGCAATCCTGCGAAGAAGCTCCACCACCTCCTCTCTTATGTTTTCATTAGCCGTTTCTTTTTTCCCTTTGATGCGCAAGCACCGCCGTCTTTTGTATCTGTCATGATTCAGTACTCGACCCCTCATGTCTTCATTTTCTTTAGTCAGTGTCTCCACTTTCTTTTCCAGGTGTTTTATTTTCGTTTTACACTCTTTTAGCTCTTCTGCATTGAACTGCACCGATTTAGCAATAGAAGCTAGCATGGAGCTGTGCTGTTGCAACTGCGTGCTAAATTCTTTCATGCGGTCGTCTACACGTTGACCAAGAGAGTTGATAGCATTCAGTATGGTTTCTGTGTTTGTTTCTTCTTGAGACAAACCTTTCCTTTTCTTCTCCAGGTGTGTTTTTCGGGGGTTTCCGCTGGAGTTGTCGGCCCTCGTTTGTTCTTGCTAGCGTTAGCCATATCTGCATAGTCGTGTACACTCATCAACCCACAGCTTTCAAATGGGAGATTTTTTTGCGCCGGAGGCTTTCCGCTGTTATGTTTCTTCATTTTCGTGCTGAGAACTGGACAAATGGCAGTTAATAGTGGATATGTCTTTTTAATTAACTATAACATCGGGACTTCTCGAGGGGCTCGGTGAGATGCGACAGCACGGACCGCCATCTTACCGGCTCATAGAACAATACTAACCTGCAGACCACTGCTGACCTGTAGACCATTACTAACCTCATAAAAGTTTATTAAATCGAAGACTTCAGCATCAATTACAAGCTCTGCAGCAGCTTGGAGAGTGACCCAGCCCGATGGCCAGTCTGTCTCTCTGTACATCAAACATAGCTTATATAGGACATGTTTAGGTATCTGTTAGGTACCATAGAAGGGTTTGAGTCTGCATAATAAAAGGTCAAACCCATAGAAGGGTTCAGTATTATCTTGAGGTAACAAAACAAGGGGTTTGAGGTCAAATTCGATAGAAGGGTTCAGTCCCTACATAACCACAAAATGTTTAGAGATGCAGTCCCTGCCTTTTTTCCTGTCCCATAGAACCGACTCCCAGCAAAACACAGACTCCAACATTAACTCTCCATAAGGATGAAAAACAATGAAGGTTTATGTGATGAAGCTTGTCGGGACAAACAGCATCAGAAGACCTGTGAAAACACTGAACATCAGACAGGCTGGAATCAAGGAGAGTCACGTTATCTCACCGAGCAGTTGCTAACGTAATCCGGTTTAATATGTAATATGTCTTTCCACATTACATCACCAGCATACACGATCCACATTACTCTCCTGTCTGGTATTATGAGAAAGTGTTGATTTAGCCTGCAAGAAAGGATGTAACGGTACAAATCAAATGTGAAGCTATTTGTTTATCCTAGCCTTGATGCAATGCAGTAGCAGTCAGCTAACGTAACTTTAACACGGATCTGCCCCTGTTAGCCCAAAGTTCACTTTAGATTTATTGTCGTTTTACCGATACTCAGGTATACAGCTTCTCCACCGTCATGGCGCACTATTGTATATTATATTATGTATAGTATAATATACTATATAAAGAAGAAATGAAAATTCTTTGAGAAAAGGTAATTTGCTTAAGCTAAAAAAAATTGCCCTACTAATAAACTATAAAATGACCCCAAAACAGTCAGTAACTTTAACAACTTCTTGACACAGCTTCTATTTGGCCAAGTTTTTTGGTTTCTTATATTTATATTTTTTCAATTGTCACCTGCCACCTGAATTTTGTATTTTCCTTTTACATAATTAAAAACATTTCCACCATAAATTGGAGGACCCCCAGACTCCCACAACTCATATATTTCAGCATAATTATTTCAGCAACATCTGTCTGTGTTGTGGCTGTGGTTTTGGTTTAGCGGACTCTATTTCATTAGCTGCAGTGTTGTCACTGTGTGTACAGTTCAGAATCAGTAGGCAAGAGGCTCAGGAGCCTGCATGAACTTCACAGCCTAGATAAACCAATGGATTTCAGGGAAAATCTGACCGGATTTCTTCATATAGGAAGCAGCATACAGGCTGCTTTTTTATGTGGGGTTACAACCTGTTCACAAATAGGCATAAAAAAGTGATTCATTTCATTTAAAAAACTACATAAAGCCCCTTTAAACCTTGTTCTTTAAGAATTCAGCTTCCAGTCTTGAACCTTTCTATTACCACATTTTATCAGCAGCCAACATGACCTTTAATAGTATTCCTCTTCAATACTGGATATTTCCCAGATAGCAACACAACATTGAGTGATCTTTATTGTGTGGTGTGGTGATGGAGCAGTGGCCAAATAGGTTGGGCGCACTGACCAGGTGCTCCTAACCTCCTTGATTGCCTGCAGAAGCACAAACAGAGAGACCCACTGTACCATCACCTCACATCACAGTTCAAATCTGTGGATAGGCTGTCATTCACTAACAAAGACCACGCCAAGGTGAGGTATGAAAAGGTATTTTATTTGGATAATAAGGAGTATTTATGATGGAGGGATGAAGAGGAGAGGGATGAGGGGAGAGGGATGAAGGGGTCGAGGATAGAGGGATGAGGGGAGAGGGATGAAGGGATGAGGGGGAGAGGGGTGAACGGGTCGAGGATAGAGGGATGAGGGGGAGAGGGATGAACGGGTCGAGGATAGAGAGATGAAAGGGGTCTAGAATAGAGGGGTGAAGGTGTTTTTAGGGTCTGGTGGCTGGAGCATCTAGGAACCCAGGGGCTGCAGAAACCTCAGGTTGCTGTGTCAGGATGATGGCGGCCTCTCCACAGACTTGGACTGTCTGGGTAATGAAACTCAGCAACAGAAACAAGAGCAGGATACACCACTATAATTCAGTGTGACAGCGAGGGCCTTAGCTTTCTCCTATCTCTCTTTACATGTCTGCATATGTTTGCCTTGATATCTCTTGCCCAGTGAATGAGAGAGCCTGGGACAGTTTCTAAACACTTGACATAAATATACAAAGAAGGTTAATATCAAGCGCAGCTGGATTTGGTTGAAGATAGTAAAAGATGTCTCGTCCCTCATCCAACAGACTTCTTCAATACTGAGTGACTGCCATGGAAACTCAGCTATTTAACCTCTGTGGAGTCGTTTACCAAGGTCATCGATACCGCTGGTTATTCATAGTTAGAGCCACTCCAGGCCAAGCCTTAACGACCATCGTAGGCATCTTCACCTGAGGCCAAAAGTGAACGCTTGTTTAGTTTACTGGGATATGATGAAAGGACAGCATTGAAAGTGGGGGATAAGTGGTGGTCCAGACTCCCTCCCCTGTTAAGCGAGGGCTTCTGAACCCGGGTGTATGATTTCCTTTATACCTCTTTCAAACCATCCATCCTCTGTCTAAAATGTGCACCTTTTAAACAGACAGAATGGATGGTTTGAAACAGGTGTCAATGAAGCCGTTTACACCCAGGTTAAGAGGGGCTCTGCGATACCTCATATCCCCCACTTAAAATGCTGTCCTTTCATCACTTCCCAGGAATGTTCACAAATGTTCACTGTTGGCTGAAGATGCCAAAAATGGTCGTTCAGACTTGGCTTCGGCTGGCTCTAACGACCGTAAGGACTGTCCTTACAACTGCCAGGAGCACTAAACCACCAGCGGTATAGATGATCTTTGCAAACGATTCCACAGAGATTAATTAGCTGAGTTTCTCTACCAGTCAGTCATAACTGAAGAAGTCTCTTGGATGAGCGACTAAAAGTCTTCTAGTATCTTCAAACAAGTCCAGTTGCCCTTGAGGTCAACCTTCCTTGGATATCTAAGTGTGTCGAAACTTTCCCAGGCTCTCTCATTCACTGGGCAAGAGATATCAGGGCATCCATATAGAGAAATGTAGAGAGAGAGGGGAGAAAGTGTTAGTATCTCGCTGTCAGAAGGACTCTTGTGAATCAAAGTAGTGCTATTATGCCCTTGTTTCTGTTGCGTAATTTCATTACCCAGACAGTCAAAGCCCATGGAGTGGCTGCCATTATCCAGATATAGAATCCAGGGATTAACTGGGTGGGGAAATAAACAATTGTTTATGTGTGATGTGGATTTTGAGTCCATTTCCCCTTGATGCCTCCTAGAAGAGGAGTTGTAGCATTTCCATCTCCTAAAAGAGTTGCGTGTGCAGTGCTGGGCCTGAAAACAGGAAACATAGCTGATACCCAGCCAAAGAAACCTTGAATTTTTTCTTTAGCTCTTGATAACACAGATGCCATTCTTTGCCTGGGCCTGGAAATAGCAGCACCGTGAAGAGCATCCGCAATTTTTCCTTGCACATTGGCAAAACCTGCCGCAATTGTTGCTGCTGCCTCGGACAAAGCACCAGTGATTATTTCCCGAGCTGGAGCTGTCGCTTCTTTCATGGGCTTACCAATGAAATGTTCAAAAATTCCAGTGGCCGGGGACAATTCCACCAGCACTGCCTGCTTTGAGTTTGGAAAGAATATAAGCACATCTTCTGTTGGTGCATCATCTTCTTCGTCTTCAAAAGTCACCGTGGTACATTGGTCGGACTGTGGAAAGAACAATGAAAAGACAGGTCTTGGTTTTGGATATCTCAGCCACAATTCTGTCTCTGGTGTTGAAAGATCCACCCAGAGCTGTCGCTTTGACAGCGGAAAAAGCAGCAGAATTTTCTGCTCTGGTTTTCGAGGAACCAGCAGCAGTTCTCCATCTGATCCTGGAAAAAACTGACATTCTCGTTCTGGTGGCAGGATAAACAGCAGCAATTGCATCTCTTTCCAGTTAGGAATGTTTTCTCCGGTTGATTGAGCAGTTTTCGCCTTAAAGGCAGAACAAACAGCAGCCATATTTTCTCTGATCCTTGAAAAACAAATAGTAAATTTTTCTTGGACCACAGAGAAAAAAGCTGCAAATTTTGCTTGAGCCCTAGAAAATATGGCTGCAATTGTTTCTCGAGCTGTGGAAATTTTCTCTGTGATTCTCTCTGACCCTCTGCCTGCAGGGTGTTGTGTCTCTACGTCATGTTTCTCTGTACGGCTTCTGCCTCTGACTTCTGTCTGAACTGGAGGTGGAACCATGTCTGTGGGTGATTCATGGACCAGCTCTGTCTGCAGTGGAGGTGGAACCATGTCTGTGGGTGACTGATTAACCAGCTCTGTCTGGACTGGAGGTGGAACCATGTCTGTGGGTGACTGATTAACCAGCTCTGTCTGAACTGGAGGTGGAACCATGTCTGTGGGTGATTCATAGACCAGCTCTGCCTGGACTGGAGGTGGAACCATGTCTGTGGGTGATTGATGGACCAGCTCTGTCTGGACTGGAGGTGGAACCATGTCTGTGGGTGACTGATTAACCAGCTCTGTCTGGACTGGAGGTGGAACCATGTCTGTGGGTGATTGATGGACCAGCTCTGCCTGGACTGGAGGTGGAACCATGTCTGTGGGTGATTGATGGACCAGCTCTGTCTGGACTGGAGGTGGAACCATGTCTGTGGGTGACTGATTAACCAGCTCTGTCTGGACTGGAGGTGAAACCATGTCTGTGGGTGATTGATGGACCAGTTCTGTCTGGACTGGAGGTGGAACCATGTCTGTGGGTGATTGATGGACCAGCTCTGTCTGGACTGGAGGTGGAACCATGTCTGTGGGTGACTGATGGACCAGCTCTGTCTGGACTGGAGGTGGAACCATGTCTGTGGGTGATTGATGGACCAGCTCTGTCTGCAGTGGAGGTGGAACCATGTCTGTGGGTGACTGATTAACCAGCTCTGTCTGGACTGGAGGTGGAACCATGTCTGTGGGTGACTGATTAACCAGCTCTGTCTGGACTGGAGGTGGAACCATGTCTGTGGGTGATTGATGGACCAGCTCTGCCTGGAGTGGAGGTGGAACCATGTCTGTGGGTGACTGATTAACCAGCTCTGTCTGCAGTGGAGGTGGAACCATGTCTGTGGGTGACTGATGGACCAGCTCTGCCTGGACTGGAGGTGGAACCATGTCTGTGGGTGATTGATGGACCAGCTCTGTCTGCAGTGGAGGTGGAACCATGTCTGTCTGTGACTGATTAACCAGCTCTGTCTGGACTGGAGGTGGAACCATGTCTGTGGGTGACTGATTAACCAGCTCTGTCTGGACTGGAGGTGGAACCATGTCTGTGGGTGATTGATGGACCAGCTCTGTCTGCAGTGGAGGTGGAACCATGTCTGTCTGTGACTGATTAACCAGCTCTGTCTGGACTGGAGGTGGAACCATGTCTGTGGGTGACTGATTAACCAGCTCTGTCTGGACTGGAGGTGGAACCATGTCTGTGGGTGACTGATTAACCAGCTCTGTCTGCAGTGGAGGTGGAACCATGTCTGTCTGTGACTGATTAACCAGCTCTGTCTGGACTGGAGGTGGAACCATGTCTGTGGGTGACTGATTAACCAGCTCTGTCTGGACTGGAGGTGGAACCATGTCTGTGGGTGATTCATAGACCAGCTCTGCCTGGACTGGAGGTGGAACCATGTCTGTGGGTGACTGATGGACCAGCTCTGCCTGGAGTGGAGGTGGAACCATGTCTGTGGGTGACTGATGGACCAGCTCTGTCTGCAGTGGAGGTGGAACCATGTCTGTGGGTGACTGATGGACCAGCTCTGCCTGGACTGGAGGTGGAACCATGTCTGTGGGTGACTGATGGACCAGCTCTGCCTGGACTGGAGGTGGAACCATGTCTGTGGGTGATTCATAGACCAGCTCTGTCTGCAGTGGAGGTGGAACCATGTCTGTGGGTGATTCATAGACCAGTTCTGTCTGCAGTGGAGGTGGAACCATGTCTGTGGGTGATTGATAGACCAGCTCTGTCTGCAGTGGAGGTGGAACCATGTCTGTGGGTGATTCATAGACCAGCTCTGCCTGCAGTGGAGGTGGAACCATGTCTGTGGGTGATTCATAGACCAGCTCTGTCTGCAGTGGAGGTGGAACCATGTCTGTGGGTGATTCATAGACCAGCTCTGTCTGCAGTGGAGGTGGAACCATGTCTGTCTGTGACTGATTAACCAGTTCTGTCTGCAGTGGAGGTGGAACCATGTCTGTCTGTGACTGATAGACCAGCTCTGTCTGGACTGGAGGTGGAACCATGTCTGTGGGTGATTCATGGACCAGCTCTGCCTGCAGTGGAGGTGGAACCATGTCTGTGGGTGATTGATGGACCAGCTCTGTCTGCAGTGGAGGTGGAACCATGTCTGTGGGTGATTCATGGACCAGCTCTGTCTGCAGTGGAGGTGGAACCATGTCTGTGGGTGATTCATGGACCAGCTCTGTCTGCAGTGGAGGTGGAACCATGTCTGTGGGTGATTGATGGACCAGCTCTGTCTGCAGTGGAGGTGGAACCATGTCTGTGGGTGATTCATAGACCAGCTCTGTCTGGACTGGAGGTGGAACCATGTCTGTGGGTGATTCATGGACCAGCTCTGTCTGCAGTGGAGGTGGAACCATGTCTGTGGGTGATTGATGGACCAGCTCTGTCTGGACTGGAGGTGGAACCATGTCTGTGGGTGATTCATGGACCAGCTCTGTCTGGACTGGAGGTGGAACCATGTCTGTGGGTGATTGATAGACCAGCTCTGTCTGGACTGGAGGTGGAACCATGTCTGTGGGTGATTCATAGACCAGCTCTGTCTGCAGTGGAGGTGGAACCATGTCTGTGGGTGATTGATGGACCAGCTCTGTCTGCAGTGGAGGTGGAACCATGTCTGTGGGTGATTCATAGACCAGCTCTGTCTGGACTGGAGGTGGAACCATGTCTGTGGGTGATTGATGGACCAGCTCTGTCTGCAGTGGAGGTGGAACCATGTCTGTGGGTGATTCATGGACCAGCTCTGCCTGCAGTGGAGGTGGAACCATGTCTGTGGGTGATTGATGGACCAGCTCGGTCTGGACTGGAGGTGGAACCATGTCTGTGGGTGATTCATGGACCACAGGTTCTGCTTGGTCAACCCCGGGTGAACTGGCGCTATCATGTCCCAGTGCATATCTGATGAGACGATCAGCTGCTGTGGTGACCCAAGGAACCACAACCAGACCCAACATGAAGATCGGCATGTCGGCTGAAATTTGTCCTTTAATTAATGTTTGCTGGCAATTTTTTTTTCCTATATCCAAATATTGTTGTCAAGTTTTTCAAATATTTTCTTCACAAAGGTGAGAAATAAGTTAAGTTGATTCTTGAGTGGATCTTTCTGTGTAGCTGGGAGAGGAGTCTGCGCTGAAATGAGCTCCAACGGGCTTTCAATGCTTTATATAGGCCTATATGACGTAATTGTCCTTTGATGGCACACATCAAAGGACAATTACGTCATAGGTTGTACTAGTAAATGATAGCAGGTGTGACGTCAGGAGTGTTTCAGTCATTTAGTTTTAAAAAATGCTAAAGGTGCGAAATTTTGTGAATGACTAATAAGGTTTATGAGAGTTTATTTATCATTCTATTAAAACGAAAATAAAGTTTGTTGCCCCTTCATTCTACACCTACAGAACTTAACATATAATTAAATGTGTATTAAAACAGTGTAACATATAAAATAAAACAAAATTTATAAGAAACCAATCTAGTTATTTAGCCATGGCTGCACGTGTCCACCCCGAACATTCGCTGTGCATTTTTTAAATGTGCGTCGGGGTTGAATGTAAACAGCAGCAACGAGACATTAAGATGGTTTCATCGTAACATTAAAAAGTCTGAAATGTGGAAAAAACATGCCACCCAACGCGAAGGTGGTTCTGAAAAGTTGTTACTTATACCTGCAGGCCGCAGTGAGGAGCAGGGGTGGATAGTAGCCTGTAAGCTGTTACAAGTAAAGCAAATGAGTAAAATAAAAAAAATAAAAATTGTTTTTGGCAACTTTTCACGTTCCTTTTTTTTTTTTTACCTGTAGCCTACTATACTCTTACTCCAGTAGCCTATTGTCTTTGGGCCAGTAATCTACTTCTCGCTACATTTTCCATTCATACCTTCATTACTTATTCTGTTATGTGCATTTTGCTTCATTAACCAAAATGAGCTTTCTTCCAGGCTGTGCCCGCGCAGTTACGCAGGAGAGCTCTGGTCTCCTTTGTGTTACAAAGAGATGGGCGATTGTCACAGATATGAACGAGCTGGTCAGATGCAAGCATTTAGAAAATCAGGCAAACATCTTTTCAGACTTTATTGTTCTGCTAATAAAACTGAAACCCAGTGAGCGCACACCATGGCCCTGCTGGCCGTGTTGGAAAGCAGCCTGCTTCGTCCTCTCACAAGCCGGTTTAACACCGGCAAGGAAAATACTTTTTCACTTTACATTAACAGCATATTGAAAAGGTATTTAGTGTCTGCAGAGCAAATGTAGATTAGGCCTACACAACATCTCAGTCAGATGATCACTGGATTGATTCTGATATATTAACTGCTTCCTGTCATTGAGCTTCTTTTATGGAAATCAGCATTTTTTTCCAACAGTCATTTTAAGATGCGCGAGAGAGAGAGAGAGAGAGAGAGAGAGAGAGAGAGAGAGAGAGAGAGAGAGAGAGAGAGAGATATGTGTGGATAAAACAGTCCTGTTGGGCTTTACGCATGATGCACAGCCTGCTGTAGGGTAGTGTGGGGAGAGACGGCCCCTAAGCTCAATGTAAAATAAATAGCTACAAATGTTAGTTTTAGGAGAAGCATTTTCCCAGCTAGTGGGGTAAGATGCCCCCCAAAGCTCAATGTCTATTTTCTGACACATTAAAGAACATTTTTTTAATCTTTTATAAGGCTATGTTTAGGGTAACATATTATAAAGTAAAATAAATAAAAAATTTGTGTTTAATCAAATGTATTTTTTTTTAGGTATTTTCCACATGGGGTAAGATGGAATAACCAGAATGTTTTGGCTGTCTGTACTAGTGCAGAAGTGGTTTGAATTATAAAGCGCCAAATCACAACAACAGTTATCTCACAGCGCTTTTCATAAAAGAGCAGGTCTAGACCGTACTCTGTGATGTTATTTACAGAAACCCAATATATTACAAAATATAATACAAAAAAATGTAAGTCCCCTCCAGGTTCACAGTGGCTCCTACGCCCCTGTCTAAACGGTCTATCAGCACCATGGACAGTGGCCCCCAGGAGCTTGGACTTCTAAGCTGTCTGGTAACAACGTAAATATGGAATTCTGTGCAGGCTGTGTGCGATATGTTGCAGCCTAAAACACCTAACAGAGGTTTGTGAGGCTCGTAGCCTGTGTGAACATAAAACTTACTTACTTACCATACTGAGCTAAAGTAGCGCTGCTTGCTTCACCCCAACAGACTCACTTCGTCCCCCACTGAGAGAGAGACTTTAGGAAGTAACTTTACTCTTTATGTTCATGTAAAACACTAAGGAATTATTCCTCTACACATCCTTAACAACAACATGACTAGATCACCATTAATATCAGTGTGTAATCATGGTGTGACAAGTGATCTGTGGTGCTATATATATATATATAAATAAATACACACACTACTACTACTACTTACTACTAATACCACGCCCATTAGATTGGTATAGTTACCAGGATTATATTTAGTGGCCAGGAAAATAGTTGGTCCAAGGATAAGTTAATTTCTTTGGCTAGAGCAACCTATAAAGATGTTAAACACACTAGTGAATTACTACCTCGGTGAATAAATACATTTAGTGTCTACTAATTGTACTTTAAATGCAGTGATTTTAATTTTTATTGCAAACTTCAACAAGCAGAGAACTTGTACTGATTAAAATTTGATAATTAAAACAGATAAGATGTATAATATTCAAAACCTGATTTAAAGAGTTGAGCTTGAGTAATTTGGATGTTCTCTTTTCACCCAAACTCAGCAACCTTTTTCACAATGATCAACCTTTACCCTTATTTTCCTTACTTTATTTATTTTACCATCAAATGATCATTTTAATTTATTCATGTTCAGTGTCAATGAGATAATCCTTCATCAATCACCATCACATCATGTTTCAACACAAAGTCATCTCTCTTTTAATCATTGAATTAATAATAAAAATGAAATTGTCACCCTGTTATGTACACGTACAACATTTTGGATCATATGCCTGCAACCCTGCAGCCATGTGGTTATTTAAACAGATTTAAAAGACGGAAAACTTGCAAACAAACTTGAAAACCAAATGTTAACTGTTGATATAAACAGACAGAAAACAAAACTAAAAACTTAAAAAATAAATCAAACACAACCAAAACCTGAAAAATCTTTTCTTTTGTAGAAATTTGCTCCAACGTGGTTAAATGTTGATCAAACATGAATATAACTTAATCTTGAAATACTGAGTTTACTAAATAGAGACTTGAATACTGTACATTTTGGACATATGTGAGTATTTGCATTTGATGCTTGTACATCAAATGTCCAGTAGATGGAGATATTTCACCAGTTATAATACAGTTTGCTGTTCAGTTACATACATTTCCCCCTCGTCCTCTACGTCTCTAAATCTTTACATGAACCTGTTCATAACCTCTGTGCAGCTGAATCCCTGAGAAGTTTGTGATAAACACTTAAATCACTGAGTCTGACAGGATCTGTGTGATTGAATTATTAGAAACCTTAGAGATAATGCATGCATCACCTGTTGATTTGTCTTCAGATCAACCCGAGATGTTCACAGAGGAAGGGGTCGGCCTCACAGAGGAACTCAATCATCTCTGAACTAGCAGCTTCACCTTTCTTCCTCACTGTGTCGATAACAAAACGAGCTTTGTCTCTTCTGTTCTGCATCTCGTCCGCTGACTCCCTCTCAGCTTCAGCTATCACCGTTTTCTCAAACAGTTTGTCCAGCAGACTTGTGAGAACCGGTCCTGATATCCCCTCGATGAAGCTGCTCCGTATGTCCAACAGCCTCTTATCTGAAGAGAGATTCAGAGCGCTCGGCCCACAGGACCTTTTTACTCCAGTGAGACAAACTCGTCTTTCCCAGACACTGTGGGAGCTGTTGGTGTCTCTCAGAAACAGCTTCACGTGTTTCCTCATTGTTTCTAAAATCACCTGGAATGATGGGAAGTAGTTGTCGTAGTTGTCGCAGTCAAACTCTGCTTCTGTTGGTTGAACTAGAACTGAGTCCTCTGCAGGACAAGTGGACAGTGTGTATTCCTGCTTTGGCTGCAGTTTACAGTGTGGGGACGTCTCTATGTAGCTCTCATCTCCAACTAATTTCTTCCTGGTGCGCAGCACATCCCGGAGCACCACGTTCCTCGGTAGCAGCAACACGTTGAGGAGGGATTCAGCGTCGGGATCAGCCGGGGGCCTGTAGAACAGCAGAACCAGCGCTCGGACCGGTCAGCCGGCGAGTCTTCATCCTTGACATTACCGAAACCAGAAAACCCTGTGATGTTTATAACAACGTGAGTTTCTGTGATCTTCCGAGGGCCGATAAACTCGATGCCCTCATCGTTCACATGAGCGACTGACAAGAACTCACCTCCACCTGTGGAGCGGATCTCACAGTGTGGGAGATGAAGCTGACACACAGACTGCTGCAGACATTTGATGTCAAACAGGGGTCCTGCAGGCTGCTTGTGGTGTCGGGCCAGTAGCCTCCTGTTCCAGGGGACGATCCTGTAAACCACGTCCCCTTCTCCCTCCATGTGGAACAGCAGGCCTGTCACACTGCACTGGTACAGGCCTGGGCAGGAGCACTGGAACCTGTAGGTTTCATCGTTTTCATCAACAGTGATATCAGGGGTGAACTCCTCACAGCTGGGTTTGAACAGCATGTCAGGTAAGCTCTTTGATCGGGTGAAGGTCTTGTTCTTTGCAGAGGTTGTTAGACTCAGTGAGGGAACGCTGTGAGAACGACACAAACAGCTGGAGGAGGTTTGGAGGGGAGGATGAGTCGGCTGGGTGTTTGTGACTGAGCAGTTCACAGCTGGAACAGATGGCTCGATCTCACAATTGATATAATCGTCATCTTCTGAGTAGCTTTCAGACTGCTCAGACTGCAGCTCAGATGAACTTTCAAATCTCCCTCGAAAGCTGAGATCTGGTCTGATTCAATTAAAGGCAAAGGCTCAACAAACACAAAATCAGTGCATGAAACATCTGCATTAATATAATCCGCAGAGAATGCATCTGCATTATAATCCTCTTTAAAAAAAACACACTGGTCAATTTGGCCACGGCTAAATACAGTCGGATGTAGAGTGTGTCTGCACATCCTGGACAGAGCCCTCCTGATGCTTCTGGCTGCTCTGCTGAAACATGATGCTTCTCTTTCTGATCTTTCACGTTCAGAAGCTGAATTCATTCGGCTGCGTTCATTAGAGTCACAGTCAGAGTCAGAGGAGGTGAGGCAGCAGAAGACGCCAGGAGACGACCTCCTGTGTGACTTTCTGGACATGTTTGTGACTCACCTCTGTGTTTCCTCCATGGTTTCTATCTCATTTAGACTTCCTCCACCCCAGCTGAACTTCAAATGTGCTTATGTATTATTGTATTGTTTTATATTTATCTCTGAGAGTTTTTAATGTGTTCGAACACTCCTTTAGTTGGTTCCTTTGTGTCTCCTGCTCCCATACCCTGAAATAACATTTTAAAAATGTTAATTTACCACAAACCCTTAATGAAAACATTACACTTCTCCTCGCCTTTATACACGTATAACCACAAATGAAGATCTAGTTTACTAGCAGACAGTATGTTGCTGGTAAAAGAAAATTAGATAGAAAGTAAAAGATAGACGACTAACCCGTCTATGAGCTTTATGAAATCTACAGGAAATAAAAACTGCAACTTATAAGAAAAACAGAAGCCAGGTAGAGACTTTTACTTTATCTTCCTCTCTAATAAACCTGGTTGAATGTAACCACATACTTTCTCTAAAGTACTGCACTGCAGCACAAAGGTGCTTTAAATTAATTTTTCCACTTTGTGGTACTTTGTACTTCACTACATTTTGTACTTTTTTGTTTATAATATCTATTTGACAACTTTAGAGACTGGTTACTTTGCATATTTACATTATTAATACAGAAGTAAATGAACAATGAAACAATTTCCTTTAGCAGCTATAATCCAATAAGATAATGGAATCACTTTTGCTCTGTAATAACATAGGCACAGTTTTTTAATAAATGGGTAATAATTAAGACCATATAATTTCTTGGAAGTCAAAATTGGTAATTACCATGATATAAAGCTGAAATTCATCCTCTCCTATGTTTCAAACATTCAAGGCTGTAGTTTCTGTGTAATAACCCATCATACTACTCTACCTGTTTCTATTTATTGTCATGGAAATATTCTCGACTGCACAACGTAGTGTGAAGTGAAAGTATAAAAACCACAGAGCAGAAATTCTCTTCTACAAGTCAGAGCCATGTTTAAAAAAGTTAACTTCATCTACTGGGTAGCTTATACATTTGCCCAAATAAATGTAGTGGAGTAAAATTGTAATTAAACATTTGCCTCTAAACTGTAGTGGAGTAGAAGTAAAAAGGGTCAGCAAGTGGAAATACCCAAGTAAAGTACAAGTACACTACCTCAAAACTGTAAATAGGCTACAGTCTTTGGAGAAATGTGATCCGTTACTTTCCACCACTATAAATTTCATAAAAGATAAATTATAAATGTTAACTAACACAGCTCAGTATTTCCTCATGTGATGTGAATAAACAAAACTCAATTTAACATCCTATAATCTTCCTTTCTAATAAACTCACAAACACGTGTCTAGTTAGAAGTTTTATCTATTTATCAGGATGTTATTACATAAGTTTTGTCTCTGACTTACCGGTGAGCTGCGCAGGATGAGTTCAGTTCTCAAACACTGAAAGAAAAAGAGAATACGTCAGAGATGTTTAGTCAACTTGTGGTTTCCAGCGTCTGCATCTGTGTTTTTTCCCCACCATGTTGGCAACAACAAAGTACGTATATAAAGTGGCTACTGTCTGAATTTAATAACCTGATGTCGAATATAATAAATATCATGAAAATAATTTAGTTTAGACTCTGCTTTGGTGCCTAGATCTGCCAACAAATAACAATTCATTTAACTGATGCTTTTATCCAAAGCGACTTACAATTAGTATATACGTCAGATGCCTCTGGAGCAACGAGGGGTTAAGTGTTTTGCTCTGGGACACATTGGTGGATGCGTCACAGTGAGGGATCGAACCTGGGTCTCTCACACCAAAGCCATGTGTCTTATCCACTGCCAGTCTGTCTCTCTGTACATCAAACATAGCTTATATAGGACATGTTTAGGTATCTGTTAGGTACCATAGAAGGGTTTGAGTCTGCAAAGTAAAAGGTCAAACCCATAGAAGGGTTCAGTATTATCTTGAGGTAACAAAACAAGGGGTTTGAGGTCAAATTCGATAGAAGGGTTCAGTCCCTACATAACCACAAAATGTTTAGAGATGCAGTCCCTGCCTTTTTTCCTGTCCCATAGAACCGACTCCCAGCAAAACACAGACTCCAACATTAACTCTCCATAAGGATGAAAAACAATGAAGGTTTATGTGATGAAGCTTGTCGGGACAAACAGCATCAGAAGACCTGTGAAAACACTGAACATCAGACAGGCTGGAATCAAGGAGAGTCACGTTATCTCACCGAGCAGTTGCTAACGTAATCCGGTTTAATATGTAATATGTCTTTCCACATTACATCACCAGCATACACGATCCACATTACTCTCCTGTCTGGTATTATGAGAAAGTGTTGATTTAGCCTGCAAGAAAGGATGTAACGGTACAAATCAAATGTGAAGCTATTTGTTTATCCTAGCCTTGATGCAATGCAGTAGCAGTCAGCTAACGTAACTTTAACACGGATCTACCCCTGTTTGCCCAAAGTTCACTTTAGATTTATTGTCGTTTCACCGATACTCAGGTACACAGCTTCTCCACCGTCATGGCGCACTATTGTATATATATTATGTATAGTATAATATACTATATAATAAGAAGAAATGAAAATTCTTTGAGAAAAGGTAATTTGCTTAAGCTAAAAAAAATTGCCCTACTAATAAACTATAAAATGACCCCAAAACAGTCAGTAACTTTAACAACTTCTTGACACAGCTTCTATTTGGCCAAGTTTTTTGGTTTCTTATATTTATATTTTTTCAATTGTCACCTGCCACCTGAATTTTGTATTTTCCTTTTACATAATTAAAAACATTTCCACCATAAATTGGAGGACCCCCAGACTCCCACAACTCATATATTTCAGCATAATTATTTCAGCAACATCTGTCTGTGTTGTGGCTGTGGTTTTGGTTTAGCGGACTCTATTTCATTAGCTGCAGTGTTGTCACTGTGTGTACAGTTCAGAATCAGTAGGCAAGAGGCTCAGGAGCCTGCATGAACTTCACAGCCTAGATAAACCAATGGATTTCAGGGAAAATCTGACCGGATTTCTTCATATAGGAAGCAGCATACAGGCTGCTTTTTTATGTGGGGTTACAACCTGTTCACAAATAGGCATAAAAAAGTGATTCATTTCATTTAAAAAACTACATAAAGCCCCTTTAAACCTTGTTCTTTAAGAATTCAGCTTCCAGTCTTGAACCTTTCTATTACCACATTTTATCAGCAGCCAACATGACCTTTAATAGTATTCCTCTTCAATACTGGATATTTCCCAGATAGCAACACAACATTGAGTGATCTTTATTGTGTGGTGTGGTGATGGAGCAGTGGCCAAATAGGTTGGGCGCACTGACCAGGTTCTCCCAACCTCCTTGATTGCCTGCAGAAGCACAAACAGAGAGACCCACTGTACCATCACCTCACATCACAGTTCAAATCTGTGGATAGGCTGTCATTCACTAACAAAGACCACGCCAAGGTGAGGTATGAAAAGGTATTTTATTTGGATAATAAGGAGTATTTATGATGGAGGGATGAAGAGGAGAGGGATGAGGGGGAGAGGGGTGAAGGGGTCGAGGATGGAGAGATGAAAGGGGTCTAGAATAGAGGGGTGAAGGTGTTTTTTAGGGTCTGGTGGCTGGAGCATCTAGGAACCCAGGGGCTGCAGAAACCTCAGGTTGCTGTGTTAGGATGATGGCGGCCTCTCCACAGACTTGGACTGTCTGGGTAATGAAACTCAGCAACAGAAACAAGAGCAGGATACACCACTATAATTCCCAAGTGTCAGTGTGACAGCGAGGGCCTTAGCTTTCTCCTATCTCTCTTTACATGTCTGCATATGTTTGCCTTGATATCTCTTGCCCAGTGAATGAGAGAGCCTGGGACAGTTTCTAAACACTTGACATAAATATACAAAGAAGGTTAATATCAAGCGCAGCTGGATTTGGTTGAAGAGAGTAAAAGATGTCTCGTCCTTCATCCAACAGACTTCTTCAATACTGAGTGACTGCCATGGAAACTCAGCTATTTAACCTCTGTGGAGTCGTTTACCAAGGTCATCGATACCGCTGGTTATTCATAGTTAGAGCCACTCCAGGCCAAGCCTTAACGACCATCGTAGGCATCTTCACCTGAGGCCAAAAGTGAACGCTTGTTTAGTTTACTGGGATATGATGAAAGGACAGCATTGAAAGTGGGGGATAAGTGGTGGTCCAGACTCCCTCCCCTGTTAAGCGAGGGCTTCTGAACCCGGGTGTATGATTTCCTTTATACCTCTTTCAAACCATCCATCCTCTGTCTAAAATGTGCACCTTTTAAACAGACAGAATGGATGGTTTGAAACAGGTGTCAATGAAGCCGTTTACACCCAGGTTAAGAGGGGCTCTGTGATACCTCATATCCCCCACTTAAAATGCTGTCCTTTCATCACTTCCCAGGAATGTTCACAAATGTTCAGTATTGGCTGAAGATGCCAAAAATGGTCGTTCAGACTTGGCTTCGGCTGGCTCTAACGACCGTAAGGACTGTCCTTACAACTGCCAGGAGCACTAAACCACCAGCGGTATAGATGATCTTTGCAAACGATTCCACAGAGATTAATTAGCTGAGTTTCTCTACCAGTCAGTCATAACTGAAGAAGTCTCTTGGATGAGCGACTAAAAGTCTTCTAGTATCTTCAAACAAGTCCAGTTGCCCTTGAGGTCAACCTTCCTTGGATATCTAAGTGTGTCGAAACTTTCCCAGGCTCTCTCATTCACTGGGCAAGAGATATCAGGGCATCCATATAGAGAAATGTAGAGAGAGAGGGGAGAAAGTGTTAGTATCTCGCTGTCAGAAGGACTCTTGTGAATCAAAGTAGTGCTATTATGCCCTTGTTTCTGTTGCGTAATTTCATTACCCAGACAGTCAAAGCCCATGGAGTGGCTGCCATTATCCAGATACAGAATCCAGGGATTAACTGGGTGGGGAAATAAACAATTGTTTATGTGTTATGTGATTTTGAGTCCATTTCCCCTTGATGCCTCCTAGAAGAGGAGTCGTAGCATTTCCATCTCCTAAAAGAGTTGCGTGTGCAGTGCTGTGCCTGAAAACAGGAAACATAGCTGATACCCAGCCAAAGAAACCTTGAATTTTTCTTTAGCTCTTGATAACACAGATGCCATTCTTTGCCTGGGCCTGGAAATAGCAGCACCATGAAGAGCATCTGCAATTTTTCCTTGCACATTGGCAAAACCTGCTGCAATTGTTGCTGCTGCCTTGGACAAAGCACCAGTGATTATTTCCCGAGCTGGAGCTGTCGCTTCTTTCATGGGCTTACCAATGAAATGTTCAAAAATTCCAGTGGCCGGGGACAATTCCACCAGCACTGCCTGCTTTGAGTTTGGAAAAAATATAAGCACATCTTCTGTTGGTGCATCATCTTCTTCGTCTCCAAAAGTCACCGTGGTACATTGGTCGGACTGTGGAAAGAACAATGAAAAGACAGGTCTTGGTTTTGGATATCTCAGCCACAATTCTGTCTCTGGTGTTGAAAGATCCACCCAGAGCTGTCGCTTTGACAGCGGAAAAAGCAGCAGAATTTTCTGCTCTGGTTTTCGAGGAACCAGCAGCAGTTCTCCATCTGATCCTGGAAAAAACTGACATTCTCGTTCTGGTGGCAGGATAAACAGCAGCAATTGCATCTCTTTCCAGTTAGGAATGTTTTCTCCGGTTGATTGAGCAGTTTTCGCCTTAAAGACAGAACAAACAGCAGCCATATTTTCTCTGATCCTTGAAAAACAAATAGCAAATTTTTCTTGGACCACAGAGAAAAAAGCTGCAAATTTTGCTTGAGCCCTAGAAAATATGGCTGCAATTTTTCTCGAGCTGTGGAAATTTTCTCTGTGATTCTCTCTGACCCTCTGCCTGCAGGGTGTTGTGTCTCTACGTCATGTTTCTCTGTACGGCTTCTGCCTCTGACTTCTGTCTGAACTGGAGGTGGAACCATGTCTGTGGGTGATTGATGGACCAGCTCTGTCTGCAGTGGAGGTGGAACCATGTCTGTGGGTGATTGATGGACCAGCTCTGTCTGGACTGGAGGTGGAACCATGTCTGTGGGTGATTGATAGACCAGTTCTGTCTGCAGTGGAGGTGGAACCATGTCTGTGGGTGATTGAAAGACCAGCTCTGTCTGCAGTGGAGGTGGAACCATGTCTGTGGGTGATTCATGGACCAGCTCTGTCTGCAGTGGAGGTGGAACCATGTCTGTGGGTGACTGATGGACCAGCTCGGTCTGGACTGGAGGTGGAACCATGTCTGTGGGTGACTGATGGACCAGCTCTGTCTGCAGTGGAGGTGGAACCATGTCTGTGGGTGATTCATAGACCAGCTCTGTCTGGACTGGAGGTGGAACCATGTCTGTGGGTGATTCATAGACCAGCTCTGTCTGCAGTGGAGGTGGAACCATGTCTGTGTGTGATTCATAGACCAGCTCTGTCTGGACTGGAGGTGGAACCATGTCTGTGGGTGATTGATGGACCAGCTCTGTCTGCAGTGGAGGTGGAACCATGTCTGTGGGTGATTGATGGACCAGCTCTGTCTGCAGTGGAGGTGGAACCATGTCTGTGGGTGATTCATGGACCAGCTCTGCCTGCAGTGGAGGTGGAACCATGTCTGTGGGTGATTGATGGACCAGCTCGGTCTGGACTGGAGGTGGAACCATGTCTGTGGGTGATTCATGGACCAGCTCTGTCTGCAGTGGAGGTGGAACCATGTCTGTGGGTGATTGATGGACCAGCTCTGTCTGCAGTGGAGGTGGAACCATGTCTGTGGGTGATTGATGGACCAGCTCTGCCTGCAGTGGAGGTGGAACCATGTCTGTGGGTGATTGATGGACCAGCTCGGTCTGGACTGGAGGTGGAACCATGTCTGTGGGTGATTCATAGACCAGCTCTGTCTGGACTGGAGGTGGAACCATGTCTGTGGGTGATTGATGGACCAGCTCTGTCTGCAGTGGAGGTGGAACCATGTCTGTGGGTGATTGATGGACCAGCTCGGTCTGGACTGGAGGTGGAACCATGTCTGTGGGTGATTGATGGACCAGCTCTGTCTGCAGTGGAGGTGGAACCATGTCTGTGGGTGATTGATGGACCAGCTCGGTCTGGACTGGAGGTGGAACCATGTCTGTGGGTGATTCATGGACCAAAGGTTCTGCTTGGTCAACCCCGGGTGAACTGGCGCTATCATGTCCCAGTGCATATCTGATGAGTCGATCAGCTGCTGTGGTGACCCAGGGAACCACAACCAGACCCAACATGAAGATCGGCATGTCGGCTGAAATTTGTCCTTTAATTAATGTTTGCTGGCAATTTTTTGCCTATATCCAAATATTGTTGTCAAGTTTTTGAAATATTTTCTTCACAAAGGTGAGAAATAAGTTAAGTTGATTCTTGAGTGGATCTTTCTGTGTAGCTGGGAGAGGAGTCTGCGCTGAAATGAGCTCCAACGGGCTTTCAATGCCTTATATAGGCCTATATGACGTAATTGTCCTTTGATGGCACACATCAAAGGACAATTACGTCATAGGTTGTACTAGTAAATGACAGCAGGTGTGACGTCAGGAGTGTTTCAGTCATTTAGTTTTAAAAAATGCTAAAGGTGCGAAATTTTCTGAATGACTAATAAGGTTTATGAGAGTTTATTTATCATTCTATTAAAACGAAAATAAAGTTTGTTGCCCCTTCATTCTACACCTACAGAACTTAACATATAATTAAATGTGTATTAAAACAGTGTAACATATAAAATAAAACAAATTTTAAAAGAAACCAATCTAGTTATTTAGCCATGGCTGCACGTGTCCACCCCGAACATTCGCTGTGCATTTTTTAAATGTGCGTCGGGGTTGAATGTAAACAGCAGCAACGAGACATTAAGATGGTTTCATCGTAACATTAAAAAGTCTGAAATGTGGAAAAAACCCAACGCGGAGGTGGTTCTGAAAAGTTGTTACTTATACCTGCAGGCCGCAGTGAGGAGCAGGGGTGGATAGTAGCCTGTAAGCTGTTACAAGTAAAGCAAATGAGTAAAATAAAAAAAATTAAAATTGTTTTTGGCAACTTTTCACGTTCCTTTTTTAACCTGTAGCCTACTATACTCTTACTCCAGTAGCCTATTGTCTTTGGGCCAGTAATCTACTTCTCGCTACATTTTCCATTCATACCTTCATTACTTATTCTGTTATGTGCATTTTGCTTCATTAACCAAAATGAGCTTTCTTCCAGGCTGTGCCCGCGCAGTTACGCAGGAGAGCTCTGGTCTCCTTTGTGTTACAAAGAGATGGGCGATTGTCACAGATATGAACGAGCTGGTCAGATGCAAGCATTTAGAAAATCAGGCAAACATCTTTTCAGACTTTATTGTTCTGCTAATACAACTGAAACCCAGTGAGCGCACACCATGGCCCTGCTGGCCGTGTTGGAAAGCAGCCTGCTTCGTCCTCTCACAAGCCGGTTTAACACCGGCAAGGAAAATACTTTTTCACTTTACATTAACAGCATATTGAAAAGGTATTTAGTGTCTGCAGAGCAAATGTAGATTAGGCCTACACAACATCTCAGTCAGATGATCACTGGATTGATTCTGATATATTAACTGCTTCCTGTCATTGAGCTTCTTTTAATGGAAATCAGCATTTTTTTCCAACAGTCATTTTAAGATGCGCAGAGAGAGAGAGAGAGAGAGAGAGAGAGAGAGAGAGAATATGTGTGGATAAAACAGTCCTGTTGGGCTTTACGCATGATGCACAGCCTGCTGTAGGGTAGTGTGGGGAGAGACGGCCCCTAAGCTCAATGTAAAATAAATAGCTACAGTTGACAAATTAATTTGAATTTTATCAAATGTTAGTTTTAGGAGAAGCATTTTCCCAGCTAGTGGGGTAAGATGCCCCCCAAAGCTCAATGTCTATTTTCTGACACATTAAAGAACATTTTATAGGTCTTTTTTAATCTTTAAGAAGGCTATGTTTAGGGTAACATATTATAAAGTAAAATAAATTAAAAATTTGTGTTTAATCAAATGTATTTTTTTTTTTAGGTATTTTCCACATGGGGTAAGATGGAATAACCAGAATGTTTTGGCTGTCTGTACTAGTGCAGAAGTGGTTTGAATTATATAGCGCCAAATCACAACAACAGTTATCTCACAGCGCTTTTCATAAAAGAGCAGGTCTAGACCGTACTCTGTGATGTTATTTACAGAAACCCAATATATTACAAAATATAATACAAATAAATGTAAGTCCCCTCCAGGTTCACAGTGGCTCCTACGCCCCTGTCTAAACGGTCTATCAGCACCATGGACAGTGGCCCCCAGGAGCTTGGACTTCTAAGCTGTCTGGTAACAACGTAAATATGGAATTCTGTGCAGGCTGTGTGCGATATGTTGCAGCCTAAAACACCTAACAGAGGTTTGTGAGGCTCGTAGCCTGTGTGCACATAAAACTTACTTACTTACCATACTGAGCTAAAGTAGCGCTGCTTGCTTCACCCCAACAGACTCACTTCGTCCCCCACTGAGAGAGAGACTTTAGGAAGTAACTTTACTCTTTATGTTCATGTAAAACACTAAGGAATTATTCCTCTACACATCCTTAACAACAACATGACTAGATCACCATTAATATCAGTGTGTAATCATGGTGTGACAAGTGATCTGTGGTGCTATATATATATATAAATAAATACACACACTACTACTACTACTTACTACTAATACCACGCCCATTAGATTGGTATAGTTACCAGGATTAAATTTAGTGGCCAGGAAAATAGTTGGTCCAAGGATAAGTTAATTTCTTTGGCTAGAGCAACCTATAAAGATGTTAAACACACTAGTGAATTACTACCTCGGTGAATAAATACATTTAGTGTCTACTAATTGTACTTTAAATGCAGTGATTTTAATTTTTATTGCAAACTTCAACAAGCAGAGAACTTGTACTGATTAAAATTTGATAATTAAAACAGATAAGATGTATAATATTCAAAACCTGATTTAAAGAGTTGAGCTTGAGTAATTTGGATGTTCTCTTTTCACCCAAACTCAGCAACCTTTTTCACAATGATCAACCTTTACCCTTATTTTCCTTACTTTATTTATTTTACCATCAAATGATCATTTTAATTTATTCATGTTCAGTGTCAATGAGATAATCCTCTTCATCAATCACCATCACATCATGTTTCAACACAAAGTCATCTCTCTTTTAATCATTGAATTAATAATAAAAATGAAATTGTCACCCTGTTATGTACACGTACAACATTTTGGATCATATGCCTGCAACCCTGCAGCCATGTGGTTATTTAAACAGATTTAAAAGACGGAAAACTTGCAAACAAACTTGAAAACCAAATGTTAACTGTTGATATAAACAGACAGAAAACAAAACTAAAAACTTAAAAAATAAATCAAACACAACCAAAACCTGAAAAATCTTTTCTTTTGTAGAAATTTGCTCCAACGTGGTTAAATGTTGATCAAACATGAATATAACTTAATCTTGAAATACTGAGTTTACTAAATAGAGACTTGAATACTGTACATTTTGGACATATGTGAGTATTTGCATTTGATGCTTGTACATCAAATGTCCAGTAGATGGAGATATTTCACCAGTTATAATACAGTTTGCTGTTCAGTTACATACATTTCCCCCTCGTCCTCTACGTCTCTAAATCTTTACATGAACCTGTTCATAACCTCTGTGCAGCTGAATCCCTGAGAAGTTTGTGATAAACACTTAAATCACTGAGTCTGACAGGATCTGTGTGATTGAATTATTAGAAACCTTAGAGATAATGCATGCATCACCTGTTGATTTGTCTTCAGATCAACCCGAGATGTTCACAGAGGAAGGGGTCGGCCTCACAGAGGAACTCAATCATCTCTGAACTAGCAGCTTCACCTTTCTTCCTCACTGAGTCGATAACAAAACGAGCTTTGTCTCTTCTGTTCTGCATCTCGTCCGCTGACTCCCTCTCAGCTTCAGCTATCACCGTTTTCTCAAACAGTTTGTCCAGCAGACTTGTGAGAACCGGTCCTGATATCCCCTCGATGAAGCTGCTCCGTATGTCCAACAGCCTCTTATCTGAAGAGAGATTCAGAGCGCTCGGCCCACAGGACCTTTTTACTCCAGTGAGACAAACTCGTCTTTCCCAGACACTGTGGGAGCTGTTGGTGTCTCTCAGAAACAGCTTCACGTGTTTCCTCATTGTTTCTAAAATCACCTGGAATGATGGGAAGTAGTTGTCGTAGTTGTCGCAGTCAAACTCTGCTTCTGTTGGTTGAACTGAACTGAGTCCTCTGCAGGACAAGTGGACAGTGTGTATTCCTGCTTTGGCTGCAGTTTACAGTGTGGGGACGTCTCTATGTAGCTCTCATCTCCAACTAATTTCTTCCTGGTGCGCAGCACATCCCGGAGCACCACGTTCCTCGGTAGCAGCAACACGTTGAGGAGGGATTCAGCGTCGGGATCAGCCGGGGGCCTGTAGAACAGCAGAACCAGCGCTCGGACCGGCTCAGCCGGCGAGTCTTCATCCTTGACATTACCGAAACCAGAAAACCCTGTGATGTTTATAACAACGTGAGTTTCTGTGATCTTCTGAGGGCCGATAAACTCGATGCCCTCGTCGTTCACATGAGCGACTGACAAGAACTCACCTCCACCTGTGGAGCGGATCTCACAGTGTGGGAGATGAAGCCGACACACAGACTGCTGCAGACATTTGATGTCAAACAGGGGTCCTGCAGGCTGCTTGTGGTGTCGGGCCAGTAGCCTCCTGTTCCAGGGGACGATCCTGTAAACCACGTCCCCTTCTCCCTCCATGTGGAACAGCAGGCCTGTCACACTGCACTGGTACAGGCCTGGGCAGGAGCACTGGAACCTGTAGGTTTCATCGTTTTCATCAACAGTGATATCAGGGGTGAACTCCTCACAGCTGGGTTTGAACAGCAGGTCAGGTAAGCTCTTTGATCGGGTGAAGGTCTTGTTCTTTGCGGAGGTTGTTTGACTCAGTGAGGGAACGCTGTGAGAACGACGCAAACAGCTGGAGGAGGTTTGGAGGGGAGGATGAGTCGGCTGGGTGTTGTGACTGAGCAGTTCACAGCTGGAACAGATGTTTCCATCAGGACATCACTGTCATCTCCCAACTCGTCTTCCTGGAGGACTGCAGGCCTGTTTTGTGGACATACAGTAAAACTAGAGTTACTAAATCTGGGGCCACCATCTTCTGTGTCTTTATTGTTTGGAAGCTGCAATATCTGGTCTGGTACTGGTGATGGAGCTGAAAGAAAATGAGCTTTTCCATATGCTTGTATCAATTCCCTGGTAATATCTTGATTGACTCCCGGCGTAGCATCTGCTGCAGAGGTGTGAACAGGTTTAGACTCCCCATAGATGTTTTTTAACAGGTCAGATGACCTGTCAGCCTGTGTCCTTATCATTCCATAAGTTATATTACTCAGTGAGAACATGTTATTACCAACAATAGTCGAGTAGCAGTCTGCTGTTCTTGGTGCTGAACTGAGATCAGGTCTCAAGCTGTTGAGATTGTAGAAGCGTGATGAATCAGGTGATAGTTCAGATTGAAGTCTAGCATTATTACGTACAGACGGGGCAAGGAAGGGGAGCATGTATGGTAGTGGGGGAGGAGGAAGCGGAGGGTTAGAACCTATCCCAGATATATGCCTGCTATCATCATGAAGACTCCAGGAGGAAGAGGCAGAAGCTGAGGAAGACATTCGAGGCAAACTGCGAACATGTTTGTCCCCTGTCTGTTGTGCGTCACCTGTCTTCTTACAACTACCTGTGTACTCAGCAGAGAAGGGAGTGCGGATAGATGGATTGGAAAAGTAGGGAAGGTAATGAATCCTGGGTCTGTCATGTTCGGACACTCCTTCCTGGGAACGTTGTGGTGCTGAAATGGAGGCATTCCATAAATATGATCTGTCTAACATTTCATGTGAAGGTTCAAATGGAAGACTCGTATCATATTGTTCTATGTCTGGGTCATGATGGGCTGTTGTTGTGGGTAAAAGCTCATCTGTGTTTTCCCCCACCTCACCTTGTGTTTTGCTGCTGCAGACAGGGCTCAGGCAGTTGAGTAACGGGTTGAAGAGAAAGTGGTTGTGTGGGAGGCGTGATGTATGATGGGCCAGTTGATTTACGAGACCGTTGAGATTGAAGTCTGACAGTTTTATGTACAGACTGGGCAGAGCAGATCTTCTGTTTTCTGAGGTGATGAGATTTAGATTTACGGCAGCTAGAGGGAGAAGCAGAACCTACGGAAACCTCATGATACCTTCTGCGGACACTTTTGCTCTGCAGCTTATGCTTCTCTGAATACTTCTCTTCTGCAGTCTGTTTCTCTGAGAAGGAAGTTTTAATTTTTTTGTCTAATGATTCATTTCCATCCTCATTCAACCCTTCCTTCTTGGCTTGTGCTGTGTCACCTGCCTTCTTACAACTGTCTACATTATACCCTGCAGAGAAGGGAGAGGGAGTTTTCCTCTTTTTTTTTTTTTTTTTCTTTTCGACTGTGTGGGAGGCGTGATGTATGATGGGCCAGTTGATTTACGAGACCGTTGAGATTGATGTCTGACAGTATCATGCACAGACTGGGCAGAGCTGATGTTCTGTTGTCTGAGGTGATGAGATTTAGATTTACGGCAGCTAGAGGGAGAGGCAGAACCTACGGAAACCTCACGATACCTTCTGCGGACACTTTTGCTCTGCAGCTTATGCTTCTTTGAATACTTCTCTTCTGCAGTCTGATTCTCTGAGAAGGAAGTTTTAATTTTTTTGTCTAATGATTCATTTCCATCCTCATTCAACCCTTCCTTCTTCCTTTTGGTGTGTCACCTGCCTTCTTACAACTGTCTACATTATACCCTGCAGAGAAGGGAGAGGGAGTTTTCCTCTTTTTTTGTTCCATCTTTTCTTTTTTCGACTTGATTTCAAATAGAAACTTTTAAAACATGTTCTTCTGCTGCGTTGTTCATCTGGTCCCAGACCCTAAAAGGAAAATTAACATCCTTTTAAAAGAAAAAAAGTTTTTTTAGATTTTAAAACACATTTCAACATTGGTGCGTACTTTCCCGGTTCAAACCTTTGCACGCTCAAGAAGCAGCTCAATTATTCAAATGAAAGCTGCACTCACCAACAAGCAGGTTTCAGTCTTCACAAAGCTGAGCCAGTTCACTTAAGCTGGTTCCTTTCTGTTTCAAATAGAAGTTAGAGCAATTACACACTTGTTTCATCATTACAATGTCCAACCCGTCACATTCAGGCTTGGTCACTTTTTATCGCCCCGGGAACACGTTCAGCATTTTGTTTCAACGTGTAGAGCTCCATGGTCAGATTGGTAGAATAAATATGCAACATCTGGTTAGACGTTCAAAAGAAAATGAGTGTTTAACGTTGTGAAAGGGTATGTTGTTGAAACATTGCAATTTGGTTAGGTTTAGGAACAAAACTACGACAAAACCCTCAACGTTGACTTTTTGTTTCACACAGGAACAAACACCAGTCTCTTGGTGAAAGTCTGGCTTGTGTTCCACTCATCCACCCCAACCACCTTCCTTACTTGGACTATTTGCTTTGCCCAGCACATTGAACTATGATGCTAGAGGGCTCCCCAGTGTGTTACAAACTGACAGCAAGGGGTCTTGACCATCCGTAGGCTATGTGACAACTTGGGAGTAAGAATGGACTGAAGATGGAGGTAAGGTTTAATGAGTTTTTATTAAACAACCAGGTGAAAACAGGTGAACAGTCCAAAAACAAAGGCTAGGTAATCCAGAGACAAAACAGGTGCAAATACAAAGACAAGACAAAAGACAGCATAAATCCACATGACACAAGAGAAATAATCCACTTTTTGAAGTGGGTGATTTTCTCCCCATCACTTTTTAAAAGGATTTGATAAATGTATTATGAAAAATAGCAAGAAATGTTAACTAACAAATGAAAATGCTTTGAGATTTGCATTGTCCAAAAAATGTAACTTAAGCTAAAAATCAAGCTACTGATCATTGCATCATATTCTGTTGTATTCTTTATATTTTGAATTTTTCCTGAATTGTTCTGGAGCACTGAAATATTCCCAAGTGGCATGAGGGCTGTTAAACTTGATTTATACTCCTGCATAGGGCCTAAGCCAAAAGTCAACACAGTGGACGCTGTAGCGCTACTGCCGACTAGCGTTTGGGGATGTAATTGCAGAAGCGCTGTGAGATAACTGTTGTTGTGATTTGGCGCCATATAAATAAAATTGAATTGAATTGAATTGAATGACGCAGACACTGACGCACAAGTATAAATGCCTGGCTACGCGCATAGCCTATGGCGTAGCTCAGCCCAGCAGGCTAACTTCCAGTTAGCCCTCCGCTAACGTGAATGGGGGTAAAATTGTATACGTGCGGCTGATGTAGCCTTTTCAAATGTTATCAACCGAATGGATCACATTCGGATAGTAAAACAAGTCATTTCGCTATACATTACATCGACTACATCGACTTGACGTGTAGTTACATTTTTGAGGAGGTGGTTCGACGCAGAAGTATAAATGACACTTTAGGGCCTACGGTTAAGTGTCAACTTGACCAGCGATAATACAGCAAGCTTTTTTAATATCAAGCAGGAGAATCCACATGTCAAGCGCGTCTCACCCTCTTGCTGCAGTGTCCCAGCGCGAGGGTGCGCGCTCCAAATATGACATCAAAACTTTTGTGAAATGAGAATATATAAGTTGAGTCATCAAACCACAGTCCCTTCGACCTAAAGACCCGTAAGCCGTCAGTTGGACAAAAAGAATTTGTTCATCTTTGCTCCTTGTTTCGCTTGCAGATCATTTTCTGTATTACAGTATTTACTGCTGTTGTAAATAAATATAATGTTTTGATGCCAGTTTAGTTTTTATATTCAATTAACCTTCTACAACCATGCACCACTTTTATTATATGCAATAAGAAGCTACTTTTTTTGTTTTAATCTTCATAGACTAGGCCGAGATGTTTTCATAAAAAGGCGCTTTACACACAACCTAATCAGAGCTAATTACAATGACCTGAAGTTATACAATTTATGTATTCTTGATTTGGGTACAGTGTTTATCTACATTTAAAAGGGTTGCAAATTTAGTTCAAGTAAATTTTAGCACAATAGTCAACTTTAATCATATTAAACATAATTTCCCAACAACATAAATGTGGCTGAAAATGCTGTGTGGCTAGTAACTTTGGAAAACAACTAGCAACAGAGGCTAGTGAGCAAAAAAAGATAATGTCAAGTACAATTAACAATTACAGTTTACTCCTCTATACTTGTAAAATGCATTTATGTGGCGTGATGGTCATGGAGCATTTCTGTCTGCTTTTATTACAGAAACTGCTGCCAGGAGCCATGTAGAGGCCACTATCATCTATTATCCAACAGTTTATATGTGGTTAAAAATCCAACACCTCCAGTGTGTGTTGCTTCAGTGCAGCAGCCTTTGCCTGAGTTACACACACACACACACACACACACACACACACACACACACACACACTCTGAAAAGCTGTGGTACATGCAGATTTTGAACACAGACAGGAAATAAGACAATAAAATGACACCAAGGACACAGCAACTTCAAAGTAAAACAGTGGCAAATGAACAAATGACAAACAGAACACACAACACAGAGACAAAGAACAAAACACATGAGACGCAAGAGGAAGGTCTTACCACAAACAACAACAGCAAAATCAAAAATACCAAGAACCCAAAAACTGTGACTGATTGCTTTAAAACGAAATGACACCCTAAAGTAATCTTTGTGTGTGTGTGTGTGTGTGTGTGTGTGTGTGTGTGTGTGTGTGTGTGTGTGGACGTTCTCCACTTACCAATAAGGAGAGTCTAACGCAGGCTACATCTCTGGGTCGCTGCGTGTCTTTGCCGGCCTCTTGGACAGACGTTGTCCTTCCATGAATCAGACCTGGTCGGAGGACGCCGGCGGGTTTACTTTAGCGGGGATATCAGCGTTTCTCAGGTGGACCCGGTAAAACACATCCGCAGTTCACTTAGGTCTTCCGTGTAAGTGTGTTGACTGCATGTAGGCATCAGTGCCACCAACTCATGTTTCTTCTTTCGGTTTCACAAGCATTCATGTTATTTTTTTGCACAGAGCAAATGGCATTTCCCCTGGTCCACACCTGCTTGAGCTGTGGGGTGAACTGCACCTTCGACAATCGAGACCGACTGTTTTCAACATTTGTCTGAACCCAGAAAGTAAATTATTAGTTGTTTTGTGTATATAATTTTAATGCAAGCAGTCACTCTTATTTTTCAAAAACAAACAATTGTATTCTTTATTAATAATAGCCTAATAATTTATTTTTGTGCTACATCAAAGCAATAAGTCCTCTGGCGGAAAAAAGGCACGGATGGAGTTTCCACTCATCCTTTCTCATGCGCTCACGCAAAATTAGTCAGACACGGGAATCAGCAATGGCAGACAGTGGAATCACGAAAACAGTAAATTCTCAATATATAATTTTTGTGTGTGAAATCGCTGCAGTGAACAGACTGTGCTGCCAGGCGCACAGAGCGCACTGAGACACCGCGCACAGACAGATCGGCCTTCTCACCTCGACTCACCCAGCAGATCTTCACCACCTGCACACATACACTTTCGTAGGCCTATGGATTTTATTTATTGTTTAAAAAAATAGGCCCTGGGTGCTTAAAAATATGAGCTTGGACAGTTTTTATTCTTCCTCCCTGCCTGATCCCAAGGAAATAGTTAGTGTGGCATCCTGATATGTTTGGGTTTTCTTTGTATGTCTATATAAATAGGCTAGACTGTGAAATGATTTAATATCTCCAACTAGTTAATTATACATTTCTGATTTGCATTTAGGTTTTCCTCTCACTTGGCTTCTTAATTAGCAGCATTTAACCAGATATTTAGATATTTTCTTATCGTTTGTTTAAAATTGGTTCATGGATTTTGTTCAATAAGCCCAGCATGTCTCTTCACTGGTGCAGCAGCTCCCTCTCTCTCACTTTGTTAACCTTTATAACTGTGATGACGTAAAATTTACCAATAAAACCCAGTTGTGTTTCAAACCCAGTGTCTCTAATGGTTTCTGGTTATTCCTTCACACAGATCCAGTCATAGATTTAAATATTTACCCAGACTACTCAGGGCTTCACCTGCAGAGATTTAGAGGCTAGCTGATGCAGGGAAATGTTGTCCGTAACGTTGTGATGGTGCTGACTTGTAAAATCAATATCTTTAAGATAAGTAAATAACTATTTATCACAATATCAAGTGCCACATGGTTTGCTCATTTTATCCTCCTTATTACATTCAGGTTTAAATCAGTTTAAACAGTTTAGAGATAAAGAAAAGATACCTCATATTTTGAGGTTTTTCTGCTGGAATATGTCAATTTAAATTTACTTCATGTTCCTGCAAATATGCAAATACGTTTGTAGGAGCCATTTATGTTTATTGTTGGCATGATATTTTATATTGTTTGAATATATTCATCACTTTTGATATCGACACATCTTGGTAGGGGTTTCATTGAAATAATGACTGACCAGTGTTTACAATTCTAAATGTTTTATCAATACATGACCAACAGGATTTTGGAGAATTCACCATACAACAAACACACGCTTTCAGATTGTCAGAGACAGCAGATGGATGCAATAAAAGTGTGTTTAAATAAAACACATCTGCATTATTTGACAGGAAGTGTTTTTCAATTAAAATTTGCTTGATTACATTAATTTGAATTCACTCAATATTCTCTCTATTTGGGATTAAATAAATATAATGCTTATGTTTTATTTAACTACAATGGGTGGATTTTATTCCAAACATTTTTATTTGAAATTTAATTAAATATTTGCCTCAAAATCAAAAATCATATTGAAAATATTTTACCGAATACATTAATTCAAATCTACATGACCACAGAATCATTTTTTACAGTGTACATCCTGCTCCTACTCTAGATTTTAAATGATTTGAAAATAAAAACAAGGATAAGGAGTTTATTTAGAATTTTCCAAACATTAAATAGAAATTCTGTAACATACAGAAAGTCACCACTACAGTTATATTCAGATTTAACCTTAAGGTGGGGGACATAATCAATGATGGTTTATCAGTTTACAGTGTAGAAATGTCTAGTAGCAAAAATTAAGATGAAAGGAAAGGGGGCAGAAGCAGTGGGAAGAAAAGAGTTTATTCTTCGACTTTCGCCGGCAAGTATATCCAGCTGCAGCCCGCAGACGAACGTGATGGAAGCTGACGGAAGTTGAACTTCCAAATATGGTTTGTCCCAGAAGACACCGCACACAAAATGTGATGATGCTATCTCGGCTCACGTACAGTAAAGGTCCTAATGCATTTTATTCTTTAGAGGCCAACAACAGAACTTTAAATCCACTTCTGAGAAGTTTTTAGGCGAGAAATCAACTGTGTAGATTTCGAATATTGGCAGTTTTACGAAAATTGGCAAATCGAAAATGTGTTCAAACGTTTTCGGAGTTGAGAAGCTGCAGTAACGTTACCGGAGGCTGAACAGCAACACAATGGAGGTTAACCGGTCGACATGCATATAATCAATAACTTTAGGCATACGCCCTCTGATGGTTAGGGGTAAGAGGAATATACTTCGGGGGGCTGTCAGGAATAGTTAGTTAGTGTTAAAGTTCGTACCGCTGTTATTCTATCATTAAATTCTCAGTAATGTTATAAAGTTTTAACCTAAATCGTGATGTAACATTACATTAACATTATTATTCTTGGTTTGTGAAACTTAAAATCGCTTTGGAAGAAAAAAATATACAACAGTGGTATGAATTGAAACATTGCTTTATTATTATCATTAGGCTATTATAAATAAATATTTGCAGGAATAATAGTAGAAATACACTATACTAATAATATATAAGTATAGTATGGTAAATAACATAACGTACACTTGACACCTCTTTTTTAACGGCCAAGCATTGAGATAAAGCGTTTTGTGCGCGGTGGCTTCTGGGACAAACCATATATTGAAGTTACAGTTTTTTCTGATTGCTTAAGCACATTTTTTGTAACTATTGGCTATTTTTGCAAAACTCTACACACAAATAAGAAAACCTTTCACCCAATTATCAAAACATTGTAGTTCTCTTGCAAGAGCGAACACAGCTAGATTAACTCTTCACACCTTCGTAAAAATGGTGTTTTCGCATCAAACAGTAAACACAAGCCATCATCTACTAAGCACACAATGTGCCAACTACACACTGATGGTATGAATACAAAACACATCTGGCTTTTGCTTTCTCTGTGTACAGATGTCAATTTGAGGTCATACTTTTGTCATAGTGTCATGTAAACATACAAGGATCCAAACTTAAAGTATTGGTGTTTATTCACACTCATCAAAACCAAGACAAAGTCAGAACACAAAATAGTAATTTCACAAAAAAAATAAATAAAAAACAATCAGCCTACATCATGTCGTCTTTCTGGGTCCGGCCACAAAATTTCGTCCACATCGCATGCGATATCCTCCAGTCCAAGGCACCGGGGAAAATATCTCCTTGAATGCCGTATCCAGGCCTGACATGATGCCTGGTCAATATCTCCACATGCCTCCTCAATTGCCTGTAAAAGGGCTACCTGTTGATGAGGATGACGGTCGTACACTTTCCAGCGCCAGGCAGAGAAGAACTCCTCAATGGGATTTAAGAATGGACAGTATGGAGGGAGGTTGAGTGCCATGAAGAATGGGTGGTCTGTAAACCAGTTGCGGACCAAAGCAGCCCTATGGAAACTAACATTGTCCCATATGATGACATATCGGGTCTACTCTGGTCTCTGAACAGTGAGCATGTCATGTAAGGTGTCCAGGAATGCAATAATGTGTGCAGTGTTGTATGGGCCTATGGTTGCATGATGGTGAACAACACCATTTTGGCTTATAGCTGCACACATGGTTATGTTACCACCACGTTGTCCTGGGACATTGATGATTCTAGTTCCATCACTCTCTGGACAAGACAAAACAAATGCAGCACATCAGGCCCATGCACAGCACTACAGTCTGCACTTCCAAATTCAGAACCAATGACACTATAGCTTACCTGCACATAGTCATATCGCAGCTGCTTTACACGTTCTGTGTTTCTCTCGAAAGGAACTCTGTAAATTTTCTTCATTCTTATTCTGTGGAGCGCAAGTACACGACTTAGTGCAGAAATGCTTACACTGTGTATATTTTGAAAGATGGTGTCATTATCAATTATGTGCTGCTGTACTTCGCGCAGTCTTATTGCATTATTGGCAATCACCATGTTCACTATATGGGTCTCTTGCTCTGGAGTGAACATTCTTCCTCTGCCCCCAACATGTGGACGTCTAGCAATTCTGTAAAGTAACAATTTCAGTATTTTTGCATGTATGGTACTGTTGTGTTTCTCATTAGAGTATGGCAGTGCTACAAAGTACTTACCGATTCTCATTTCGAAATGTCCTAATGATGCTTGCCACAGTGTAGCGGCTCAAATTAGGCTGAACCAGGCCAGCTTCCCTCAGGGTCATCCCATGGTTGATGACATGGTCCACTATTGTAGCTCTGATGTCATCAGTTATTCTATTTCTTACTCTTCTTACCCTTCCTCTTTCCCCTCCTCGTCCTCTTCTTGCTCCTCCTTGTCCTCTTCCTCTAACCCTCTCGCTTCTTCACCTCCACGTCCTCTTCCTCCAACTTCTTCACCTCCACGTCCTCTTCCTCCAACTTCTTCACCTCCACGTCCTCTTCCTCCAACTTCTTCACCTCCACGTCCTCTTCCTCCAACTTCTTCACCTCCACGTCCTCTTCCTCCAACTTCTTCACCTCCACGTCCTCTCCCTCGGCCTCCTCGGCCTCCTATGATTCTCACTCTTCTCACTCTTACTGCTCCTTCCATTGTACTCCACACAGACAGCTTACCTGTGGCTTATTTATAGTGCTTAGGCTGATTGCAAAGTGAACTAATTATCTAAAACAGTTTTCACATGTGAAAGTGTGCCAGACAGTTGGCAAAATAGTGTTAATGTTAGCCATACATGTGTAAAATTTTGCTAGGAGTGTGTTGGAAATTTGGTAATTGAGTGTAAGCAGTGAGTTGTGTTTAAATGGAACCGTCCGTGCAGGCAGGTACAACATCAAATAAACATTTATTTTGACACACCAAGATAAGATAAATTAAGGTGTGATATAATAAGACAGTAAAGATCTCCAGGAGGGGAATTATTCGCCTTCAATTATTCACTTAATACTAGGCTGAAAAAACTGTTGTTTCACTTGCACCACAGCTCATCTGCAGTAAATGTGACCGGACTGCAGAGTCAGAGTACAAAAGTAAGTTTGCAAGCCAATAATATGATTTATTATAAAAGTAATGTCAAATAATCAAAGACACGCGGTGTGACAAAGTATGAGTATCAGTTGTGTCAGCAGTGAACGGATGAATGAGATGTATGTGAGTGTTGTGAGGATAAACCAAAAAAAAACACAGAACAAACCCAGTGAGAGAACGACAGAATGATCAGTCCTGGTTAAATAAGCTCTGACAGTAGAGCTACACAGGTGTTGGCCCAGCCCAATCAGCCTTATAACACCATAAAAACGTAAAAAACATTCTTCTTTTTGTTCTTTTTGGGACCTTACAGAAAGCAATACAATAATAAAAAAAAAAAAAAAAATTAAATAAAAAAACAACAAACATGAAAAGTGTACTAAAATCGAATATAAAGTGTGAGTCATGTCAGAATCAGGTGATAAGAGATAATAAAAAGTGGGACTGCAGTCAAGATACTGTATATAGTAAGTAAGAAAAAATATTTTTTAAAACTGTCCATATCTATGGTTCTTAAAAATATTGTACAGTTGATGAAGGGAATCATTTATAGAAACAATTGGCCACAAATGTTACATTAGAAATTACAACAAACCAAACTAAATTGATTTACATTCAATGGATTCACAATAGGTTCCCATATTTTTGTCAAATATAAAAAACCTACTTGGAAAACTGTAATTTAACAGTTCAAGCAATAAGTCAAGGCGAACTACTCAAGATCAAAACAGTGAATGATCCAGTTAAAAGTATTTTGTGGGAGTTACAGGATGATCAGTTTCTGGCCACCAGGTCAACATGTTCTGCATCACCTGTTGATTTGCCTTCAGATCAAGCCGAGATGTTCACAGAGGAAGGGGTCGGCCTCACAGAGGAACTCAATCATCTCTGAACTAGCAGCTTCACCTTTCTTCCTCACTGCGTCGATAACAAAACGAGCTTTGTCTCTTCTGTTCTGCATCTCGTCCGCTGACTCCCTCTCAGCTTCAGCTATCACCGTTTTCTCAAACAGTTTGTCCAGCAGACTTGTGAGAACCGGTCCTGATATCCCCTCGATGAAGCTGCTCCGTATGTCCAACAGCCTCTTATCTGAAGAGAGATTCAGAGCGCTCGGCCCACAGGACCTTTTTACTCCAGTGAGACAAACTCGTCTTTCCCAGACACTGTGGGAGCTGTTGGTGTCTCTCAGAAACAGCTTCACGTGTTTCCTCATTATTTCTAAAATCACCTGGAATGATGGGAAGTAGTTGTCGTAGTTGTCGCAGTCAAACTCTGCTTCTGTTGGTTGAACTAGAACTGAGTCCTCTGCAGGACAAGTGGACAGTGTGTATTCCTGCTTTGGCTGCAGTTTACAGTGTGGGGACGTCTCTATGTAGCTCTCATCTCCAACTAATTTCTTCCTGGTGCGCAGCACATCCCGGAGCACCACGTTCCTCGGTAGCAGCAACACGTTGAGGAGGGATTCAGCGTCGGGATCAGCCGGGGGCCTGTAGAACAGCAGAACCAGCGCTCGGACCGGGTCAGCCGGCGAGTCTTCATCCTTGACATTACCGAAACCAGAAAACCCTGTGATGTTTATAACAACGTGAGTTTCTGTGATCTTCTGAGGGCCGATAAACTCGATGCCCTCGTCGTTCACATGAGCGACTGACAAGAACTCACCTCCACCTGTGGAGCGGATCTCACAGTGTGGGAGATGAAGCCGACACACAGACTGCTGCAGACATTTGATGTCAAACAGGGGTCCTGCAGGCTGCTTGTGGTGTCGGGCCAGTAGCCTCCTGTTCCAGGGGACGATCCTGTAAACCAGTTTCTCTTCTCTGCACTGCATTGCGCATGTATGTGCGCCTAACAGTCATGCATGAGGTGTGCCAAAGAAACCAAAACATTTAGGACATGCCCTTTCTTGTTCACCTAATCTATTGTATTACACCATAATAAGGGAGAGCATGTTGTGGTCTGGGAGTGGCTTTAATGCCCTATTATAGTTATAGCAGGATAGTTTTGGCCAAGTAGCAATCAGACAGAGCGCTAGGAACGGCCGACTGTTTGGGGTGTATCTGGACTGCTACAATGGACGGAGATTTATTTTTTTTTTAGTTACATCTAAATTTTTGCGGTGATCCTGTCATAATCATGGCTTTGGAGAATGCAGGTAATCAATCAGTAGTAACAACTCCAAAATGCCATATAATCATAGATCCTATTGCATTGGGTATGGCTCCTAGAAAGATGACTGCCCCTACAACCTTGGCTGATTTTCTGTATCATTAGGCCTCAGTTTAAATGGGCTGTGGAAGATTTTATGATGCCTGGATACTTATTTGAGCAGAGAACATCTTTATACACGAAAGCTTGATGAGTTGTTTCTTGCGACACGCCGCGCATTCTTTTTTTCGGCCAAAGCGTGGTGTGACTTCAGAAAGTCAGTAGTCTGTAAAGAATTGAGTGATTCAAAATAGATATACAACACACAGTGGTGCGGGTCTGTGCCTGAAGAACTCTACCGTGTAGAAACTGACCTCAAAGTCTACGACCCAGAATCCTTCTTAGATTGTGCTAGGACAACTCTGTCATTCAAAACGCAGGGAGGGGGCCCCGGAGCAGCATAAAGGCTACCCCATCATGTCTAAAGAATGGGAGACCTAATTCAGCACCGGTTTTGTGGTCCAGTGGGGAGAACGAGATAGAACCCTTGAAGTCTTCTTACGTATTGATAAATTATTCCGATGGTATAAGCCTCATATTAACTATGTAGTGACAAAAGGAAACTTTTTGGCCCAAAGGATAACTAAGATTAACAACAAATATGGCCTGTGTGGAGAGCCTGCCAAAGAAGTTACTGAACCCCTTACCAATGGCAACTCCCCTGCCCCCCATGCCGGGGCTGGCGGTGCGATTGTTCTAACTACCAGTACTTGTTTGTACAGGTACGAGGACATGTGCAGGTGGTGAGCACTGAACCATGACAGGCCTAACATAACTCCAGGATGACAACATAGATAACTCCTGGCGGATGACTTCATTAGAGAGCTGGGGGAAAGAGATTTAACATTTCTCTCTCCTGAAGAAAAAAGAGGACAAAGAGCAGGGGCACACCTGTTTGGACACGCTGGACTGTTTCAATTACCACACATCATCTGACTCTACTGTTTGCTGTATTATAGAGGTAACAATATCTTAATATTTTCACAATATTATTCAGCAAAAAGCTAAAAAAAAAAAGTGTATATTGCTTTTTACAAACGATTGAGAAAAGACAATCTCACTCACTGACACACTACCCTTCTTTTATATTAAAGGGTATATGGGAGAAATTAAGCAAGAGCTTTTTAATAAAACTTTGCAAGCATGCAAAAACTTAAAAATTCAGCTTTAATAAAAGTATTTTTTCCCAACAAGTCCTGTTACGTTGTGAGTCAAGCACTGTCTTGGTTCATAGCAGCTGTCGAAGTGGTTCAACCTCGGTTGCATACTTTTGCAGGAACTTGCTGAACCAGGAAGTTAAGCCCAGGAGGTAGTGCTGCCATGTCTTTGAGGCAGGAGTTTCAGCGAAGGCAGTAAGGTGATCTGGGCAGGCCCTCCTTCAATATGACATGCCCCAGAAATGGAATATTTGTTTGACCAAATGAGCTTTTGTCAAAGTATAAATTTGCCTGGAGTCACTGTCAATGCAGAAAATTAAAGTTTGTAATCTGGATATAAAGGTTATTAAGTTTAGGCCACAGTGTATTTCTTCTGTAAATGTGTTCCAGCTCTGTGGAGCTAAATGCTGCCGTAATGTTGCTTAAAATTCTTAAGAACAGTAATAAGATAGATGTTCATAAATAAAATGGACAGCGGGATAAAGAGAGTCAAAGACCATTTTATCGAGTGAACAAAACAATGTTTGCATGTGAACAAAAGTGAAAGGTAAGTGAGATGGAATTTCACTGAGTCAGAAACACAGGATGATCTGGACTAACCAGGATGTTGGCAGCATGATGGCGTTCCTTAACATAAAAAATGTTTTACAATTATTTTGGTATTTTTCAAGAGGAGATGATGAAAGAAAACTCACAGGTCACATGTTTTTCAACATTACTACAGTTTCTGTCATACCTGCTACACATATTATGTTACATTATATTGTTATTAGTTAGAAATACAGTGACATACATAAATACAGTTTGGTCAAAAGTCATTTTACTAAAGACAGTAATGCCAATCCAATTTCCAGTCACTGTGTGTTAGTATAGCTTTAGTGGAATACCTTACAAAGTCTGCATATTATTTCTTTTACCATGTTTGTGTGCAAAAAGTTGGAAAAGTTTGAGCACGTAAACAGCCAAAAGGCTTAAAGACGAAACTTGCTGAAGAAGTCCACTGGGGACCGACTAACACCATTACATCTAGGGAAAGTCATTTAGTTAGTTTTGAAGCTGTCTACAACTTATTTTACATTAATGGCACAGCACCCAAGCCTTTTGGGCTTGGGTGCTGTGCCACCTAAACCTTTGAATGGTATCAAAACCCTGTTAAAATGAGCTCAGAAGCGTTATAGATAGGTTTGCCTTTTGTGTCTTCATTTACATCTTTTGATATTTTTCTGTAGAAGTTTGTAAGAACCAGCATCTGTATTGACTACTTCTGTTTAATTATCAAACATTTAATTTGTACATTATAATCTCCATTATCTTGATGGGAAAGTTTGGGATTTTTAAAGTGGAGCTAAATGAGGTGCTTATTGATAGTCAGTGTCGTAGCTGCAGTAGATGGCAGTCAGCGTGCCCACAGTTTGGAGAAGCAGAGAGTTGCACCGGCACAGGAGCTAACTAATGTACTGCTGTGGACAGGGTCTGCTGCAAAATGTATTTTAGCCTCCTGATAGAAGGCCGACCAGAAAAAATCGATATCAGTTCAAAGTTACGCTATATGTAGAGTATTATCAGCTCTTTGCATCAGACAGTATTTTCCTTTGGAACTTTATGTTCTCAACAGTAGAACGTCTGTATTCCTACGCATAAATAGCATCAAGTCCAATTAAAGGAACTACTTAAGTAGATATAGAAGCTAAAGAGAAAAATACTTTTGTCTGGTGGAGAGGAGGTGGACAATGTAAGTGCTAAAGCTGAGTCTTAGTCAATGAGACCATTAAAGTTTGTAATCTGGATATAAAGGTTATTAAGTTTAGGCCACAGTGTATTTCTTCTGTAAATGTGTTCCAGCTCTGTGGAGCTAAATGCTGCCGTAATGTTGCTTAAAATTCTTAAGAACAGTAATAAGATAGATGTTCATAAATAAAATGGACAGCGGGATAAAGAGAGTCAAAGACCATTTTATCGAGTGAACAAAACAATGTTTGCATGTGAACAAAAAGTGAAAGGTAAGTGAGATGGAATTTCACTGAGTCAGAAACACAGGATGATCTGGACTAACCAGGATGTTGGCAGCATGATGGCGTTCCTTAACATAAAAAAATGTTTTACAATTATTTTGGTATTTTTCAAGAGGAGATGATGAAAGAAACTCACAGGTCACATGTTTTTCAACATTACTACAGTTTCTGTCATACCTGCTTACACATATTATGTTACATTATATTGTTATTAGTTAGAAATACAGTGACATACATAAATACAGTTTGGTCAAAAGTCATTTTACTAAAGACAGTAATGCCAATCCAATTTCCAGTCACTGTGTGTTAGTATAGCTTTAGTGGAATACCTTACAAAGTCTGCATATTATTTCTTTTACCATGTTTGTGTGCAAAAAGTTGGAAAAGTTTGAGCACGTAAACAGCCAAAAGGCTTAAAGACGAAACTTGCTGAAGAAGTCCACTGGGGACCGACTAACACCATTACATCTAGGGAAAGTCATTTAGTTAGTTTTGAAGCTGTCTACAACTTATTTTACATTAATGGCACAGCACCCAAGCCTTTTTGGGCTTGGGTGCTGTGCCACCTAAACCTTTGAATGGTATCAAAACCCTGTTAAAATGAGCTCAGAAGCGTTATAGATAGGTTTGCCTTTTGTGTCTTCATTTACATCTTTTGATATTTTTCTGTAGAAGTTTGTAAGAACCAGCATCTGTATTGACTACTTCTGTTTAATTATCAACATTTAATTTGTACATTATAATCTCCATTATCTTGATGGGAAAGTTTGGGATTTTTAAAGTGGAGCTAAATAAGGTGCTTATTGATAGTTAGTGTCGTAGCTGCAGTAGATGGCAGTCAGCGTGCCCACAGTAACACAAAGTAACACCAGATAATTTCTCTCTCTGTGTTTCTTTGCAAAATGCTAAAATGGTTCACCAAATATACTTTGGCAGCTGTTAATATACCTGGGCAAGTAAAGTAAATGTGGAAAACACTGGATTTAGTGCAAGTTATTGCAAGCTGTAGACCCATATTGTAAATATTACACTATGAACCTATTTTATTGTTTTCCAGCTATGTGACAATTCTGGTGCAGTCATGATTGATTGATTACACCTGCAAGTTAGACTAATTTAATGAAGTTAAATCGTAGCTCCATAATTAAAGGTCTGCACCGAACCGTATATTTGGTGAACAGTCCTCATTCCTACACATAAGTAGCATTGCCATTTGATGTGGTGGCAAAGTTCCATGCTTTGCCATAAAACCAGAAATTGTTGTAAATTCGCTGTACATGCTCAAATTTGTAACAAACTTTACAAGTTCGATTAGAGTCCCGGCCTGAACACATCTACAAGCCAGTGTCCACTCACAGTCATAGCGCCGCCTGCTGGCACCAGGAAGTGATGAACCACTTCTTGCAGGTTGGCTGTATCTACTTCAAAACTATCTCAGAAAACCCTTAACATCGATGATGTCATGTTGTAAAGCTTATGAGTTTTCCTTCAACGGCGTGATTGTGAAGTTCCATGCTTCGCCAGTAAACCGGTTGTGGTCATAACTTCACTGTACAAATCTGTACCAAAGATTACATGCGTGATAATCTACATGCCAATATTCAGTTCTAGTCATAGAGTCACCTACAGGTAACAGGAACTATGAGTGGAAAACAGCATTCAGACCTCACTTGGTCATTACGAATAGTTGGTCATGCCTTTTGGCCAGAACCTAGTGAATGATGATCTCAGGGATTTGTCTTTGTATATTTTGATAACATTTTGATCTTCTCCCACGTCCACCAGGTTCTTCAGCGGCTGCTCGAGAACAGACTTTTTGTGAAAGCAGAGAAGTGTGAATTCCATTCCAAATCTTCCCAAAGTGTGAGTTCCCTTCCTTGCTGTTCATGTCAGCTATAGGGTGCTTCTCAATTCTCTTAATTGCATCCACATTTCCCTCACTTGCGTCTTTTCCTCGCGTCCTAGTCCAGCCCAAAGGGATGCATGCGAGACGCAAGGAAACCATGCAGGGAGAGAAGAAATTAGGAAATGTGTTTTTAGATGATAGAATCATTTCCTCTGAAGCATCACGTGAAGGGACGTCTGGTGTCTGATCAGCTGATTGCAACTGTCACCAGCAGGAGATACTTTCGATGGAGTTTTTGTCTGCACACGTGCTCTGTGCTGATTCTAAAAAAGTCTCACAGTTATCACTGCAGAGCTGCATGTTTTCTGTCTGTAGCTGCAGCCTATAGCTGTTTAACAAACACCTGCACATGAAGAACAACCTGCATTCTGCTATTATACTGAGCCTGTTATCAACCCAGGGCGTCAAATAGGCTACTGACGCTTTGTGAGGCTTTCTGAAAGCGTAGTTGGCCTATTTGATGCCATACAATGAGAACATGTTGTTATAGGTGCATTCTGTGTCCTGTTGAGATGCAAAGGATCATTTCTACTTGCAGAATGCATTTATATTATTTATTGATTATCTGCATCTGTATTTATTGATATTATGATTGTGTAGCCTATTAATTAGGCCTATTAAATAACCCAGAATATGATCTTGGTGTCATTTGATTTATTAGGCTTACTGTTTCAGAGGAAACTGAAATCATCTAAGCTGACTTAAACGTAGTTTATGCTATCTATTTATTTAAGCTTCTGATATCCTTTAACACTGCATTCATTTTATTTTGCAAGTCAAATTACTCGTCACCAATTTAGCCTTTAATTGACTGCATAATAAAAGTTAAGTGGAGAAATAACAGAATAAAGTAGTGTGTGGTCCTTTTGTGAACAATGAACACAGATTTTAACTAGACAGGAAATCATAAAACTAAGAAGTTTTTTGTGTTTGTGCCTTGACTCAGATCTCTGCCCGTGTGTAGACGCTGCCGGCCAGTCCTGTGCTGCATTTTGGAGCTCAGATTCATCTGTCTGCCCGCTCTCTGCCTCAGCTCACCAAATTTACCTTTCTGCACTTTTCTTCAATAAATCATTGAACTTATCCCCTGCTGGTGTCTCTTCGCTCTTTGATATTTGTGGTTGAACATCACAGTGATGTAGTCAAAAGATAATTTTAGTTAGATATTGCAATACGTAGGCCTATATACAATAAATCTCATATATCATATATAAATGTATTCACACTTCAATACACTGCTGGTATATTTGAGAGGTAAAGATGACGTAATATTAAGCCTAGTTCACACTACACGATTTTTAGCCCAATTTGCCGCTCGGCGACCAGTCGCCAGTCGTTATCTGTGAACTACTTAACAACGGCTTCCCGACACATTTCTGACACATCGCTGACCTCTGCCAGATATCTAGCATGCCAAATATGGCGGAGTTGGCCGACTTGACTCGACGTCCACATCCAGCCAATGACAGCAGGCAGCTGGCAGAGTAGGCAGCTACTTTTTCATCGCAAAACATGCTTCACTCCCCTCCAGCTCTCTCTGTAGCCCAGAGGATCTCTGCTATCTGCGTGCGCTAAGCCTCTGTCACTGATCAGTCACGTAGTGTGCACGCCACAGTGACTTCAAGACTTCAATGTTGTTTCTTGTGTCTCTGTAGTTATGTGAAAAGCGTCCTTGGGTCCTGTGAGAGGCGCTATAAAAATATAAGCTATTGTTATTATTATTGTAAACATCAATCTTCTGAATCGCCACTTCAACTGTAAATTATTATTATCAGCACAGCGCTGTGGAGAGCCTCCAGCCACGGTAGCACATGGATCATGCGTAAAATCAGGTGCGGTACAGTCCAGTGTTTCCCATTTTCTCAGTCCAGTGGGCCTGCGATAGTCTAATTTGTTTCGCCACAGTTTCATAATGCAGCGAAAACATTCTTCTCACTACTAACTTCTAAATAGAATTTCAAATAAGTATAAATAAGTTCTTTTAGGAGGTTAAAAAAGGAACTAGGTAACATTTACTCTAAGTAAATTTTAAATTACCTACTTTTCACTTTTACTTAAGTAGATTTTAATACTGGTAATTTTACTTGTACTGAAAGTCCATCAAACAAATCAATAAAGTATTTAATTTATAACAGTTAAGGCACTAAACTTGTTAGCAAAAGATAGCTATTTTGAATGAAGCAACAACTTTTCCCTTTTCATGCAGTTCGGCTGTTCTCTTGCACTCATTTTTCCATGTGTATGTGTCACAGATGCATGTGTCCAGAGTGCACAGAGATTACTGGAAGTGCACATGCATGCACACAGCAAACTCCTGCTAGGTCCTTTTTTGTTTCTCAAGTTAGAAATGAATGGTGCACCTCGTCAGTTAGCTGATGTTATGCAATGTTAACTTTATACTTGCCAAACAGGCATTGTTAGATTATAGGTGACGTTACTCTAACAGAGTCACTGAGGAAAGACATGCGGAAACTAGAACAAGTGGCTGCACCTGGACTGAATAACAGACAGTGGTGATAGGTACCGTCGGTGCTGGGGTGGTTGCCATTTGTTAAAGACAGGTACTGCTGTAATTAAGGCGATGTTCCAGAGCTGGGTAATGTCAGATTAGTAACGGTGAGAAATTAGCTGTATGACAGCCGCTTCCAAGTTTGTCTAGGCTCTCCAGCTGTACATATTTTCAACCTGTGATGGCCCATGCTTAGATTCAAAATTATTAGTAATTAGATTTTAATATAATAATAATATTAATGATAACAATAATAATAATATTATTTGTTTAGCACCTCTTCCACATAAAAGTAGGTGTCGTCTGCATAAAATTGAAAATTCACTACATGATTACTGAGAATGATTCCAAATGGTAGCTTGTACAGACAAAACAAATAGGGTCTAAGAATGAAACCCTCTGAACCTGAAAGGATATTGTGTTTATCTGAGAAATGGTCAGCAAGACTGACTAAATAACTTATGACATTTAGATGGTAGGGTCAGAATTTAGCGTAAACAACATGAAAGCATGGATCCATCCTGCCTTGTATCAATGGTTCAGGCTGGTGGTGGTGGTGTAATGGTGTGGGGGATATTTTCTTGGCACACTTCGGACCCCTTAGTACCAATTGAGCATCGTTTAAACACGACAGCCTACCTACCATGTCCATCCCACTACACTGTACCCTCTTCTGATGGCTACTTCCATATATATAATTCGCAGCCCTCACCACTAGATGCCACTAAAGCTTATACACTGAACTTTTCACTATTGTAGAACTTACAATAAGTTGAATACACTTGAATTTAAATAAATATGACCAGAATTATGGCTTAATATGAAAAAAGCACATCCTAATATGACAAACAAAAGCATGATATGAATATTTCTAGCTAACTTCAAGATATATTTATCCTGAAACACTTAAACATCCGTTTCTTGTCTTATTTTAAGTTGGTGATGGTCTTAAATCTAGAATGGTGTCACTAGAACTGACAATAAGTTAAATACCCCTCTTTAGAAATAAAGAGGATGACATGAACAGTGAAAAACTAAATGCTACTGATGCTAATGACTTTGAACCAGGAGACCAGGGTTCGTGTCCCGTTTGAAACAAAAAGTCAACATAATTTTTTTTTTAATTGACGTACGTACTTATTTTAACCCAAACCATGATCTTTTCCTAACCTTAACCCTAAGTACTTTTGTTACCTAAACCCAACCAAGTACTTTCTGTTTCTAAACTGAACCAATCTGCAACGTTATGACTTTATTAGCGCGCCGTTTCAGAATGGCGATGTTTCGAAATGCTAGCGTTTTGTTTTGAAGGTCTAACCAGACGTTGCATATTTATTGTTGCTAACTTGACTGGAAGTTGTATGTTTGTTGCTGCTAAGCATTGCTAACTTGACCGCGGGGCTGAGAGAGAGGGGGGAAAAGTGCAGTTCAGCCCTGATCCAAAAGTTTTGTGATCTGTTGCACCTTTATAATATTGGCACCCTGACCAGAGTCACAAGTTCAGTGACAAGAAAATGATCCGCATCAGTGCGTGCTCTTTGTTATAAGAGTGCTTTCCTGGAGGGTCACCATCCGGCTTTCCAGCAGGTCTCTTACATCCCCTAATGCCACGCTTCTTGTTCCTTTTCTTATGATGGCTTGCAGGTTCTTCACCCACTTGGGCTTGGGGCAAGCTGCAGTCAGAGTGGGCTTGGTGTGGGCCAGAGGTGTTGTAGGGGGGCGTGTCATACAGCTTAGGGCCTCCTCTCTATGAGTGCAGTTTGCCGTCTGCAGCTTTCTTAGGATGAATTTGTTCTGAACGATCTCTAATTGGAAGTTTTAGATGCAGTGCTCCACCAACATATGACAATTTGGCTGCAGGGGTCAGCCACCACAAATGAATCCTGTTCTTGTGGCAAATACTGTAGTCTGGACAATATGGAGTGCTATAAAGAAATGATTGAACTTTGCAAATGGGTGTGGGCACTGACTTATAATCCTCAAAGAACATCTGGCCTGCATATGGTAACCTCTAACACAGGACAGGACCAGATACAAATGCCTCATTGGCATTAATATCTCCTGTTCTACTTATCAAGCTCTGCTCTAGTGTTCAAACTTGTGTGAAATATCAGGTAACTTTGGGAAAATGGATTTTACAATGGCTTCCACACAGCTAAAGCCACACAGCTGTTTTTATTCAGGTTTGTAGTCAGAGTTAATTTAACACAAAGACGCCACAAGATGGTGCTGTACTTCATGTATCATCTGTGAGCTATGCGGTTTACTCCCTTATTGATCCCACTCTATTTATATTTGATTTTAACTTGACCAACCCATACTTATGCATTCCTCTTATTTTTTAGCTGTCATATGTTCAGTCTAATAATTTGAGCTTTTTCTTGTCTGATTAAACCAAAATTACAACAAACATGTAAAACTACAGCTTGTTTGTTGCTTTCATCATTTACTGTTTTTCATTTGGCTGTTCCGTCCGTTTGGTCAGGTCTGGGTAAAGAACTGCTCAATTAAACCCAAGCCAATCAATCAATATGCATTTATTATTAAAATATGTTTTTCTACTTAGGGTGTAAATGTTGAAAATGTTTTTAGTTATGTATTGCATGTATTGCATGTTCCCTGCTGTACTAGCTGAAATACACTAAGTAAAGACAGATAAAGAATAGGTTATTCCAGGATGTAAAAAATAGTAAGATAATAATAATAATAATAATAATAATAATAATAATAATAATAATAATAATAATAATAATATAATAATAATAATAATCCTTATTTGTAGAGCACTTTTCAAAAACAAGTTACAAAGTGCTTTAACAAGTGTAAAGACAATAATACCCAAAAGACAGTAATACAAAAACAATAAAAGATAAAAGCATGAAAACATTGAAAAGACTAAAATACACGTTTAAAATAAATATAAAATTTGTAAAATAGAATAAAATAAAAGGGATAAAATAAAGTCAAATAAGATCGGGAAAGGCTCTCCTATAAAAGTATGTTTTAAGAAGGGACTTAAAAGAGTTCACTGACTCAGCCGACCTGATTTCCTCGGGCAGGCTGTTCCAGAGCCTCGGGGCCCTGACAGCAAACGCTCTGTCCCCTTTAGTTTTCAGTCGAGACTCTGGAACAGACAACAGACCTCTGCCCGAGGATCTCAAGGTACGTGCTGGTGTGTATGGGACTAAAATTTCACACACTACATCCTCAGTCCGCACGCAGTGTTGAAGATCAATAAGTGAGTAATTAACACAAATGCACAAAAGGTATAGATCTGCTGTCCCACGCTCCTCCAGCAGCCAGTTTGAAATTTAACGTCTAGGAATGTACATTCTAAATTTGGGAGGCGCCTTCCTTGTGTGTGTGGGGAGGTTTAAACAGAAATTTAAGAAAAGGTGATTTAGTGGGATAATTCATTCAAAGGAGGAACAAAAATCATGTTGAAAAAGATTGATATTTTACTAACTAACTGATAGAGACAATAGTTAAAGTTTCAAAACTACAAACAGTAGGATAAAAGCTCAGCAGGATACAGCTGCAAGCCAGTTAAACAATTCTTCACAGCCAGCTGAACACCAGAGGAGGCCCTCTACTATGGGGCCTCGTGAGATAGGCGCAGCGGCAGGCGAGATCAAGCACTGCCTGCACTACTACCAGTTATAAGTCCAAGTGGAGCAGATAAGGGAAGAACAAGCCAGACTCTACAAACGACTGAGCGCCCTCAAATCCAGCCTGTTCCCCAAGAAACCTGTGCCAGAACAAGTTCCACAGTACCGCGGGCAAAGCTTTGGACACAAAAATGGACATCATACATCTTCATTGGACATTATGCACCATACTGAAGTGTCACATGATTGTCCAAGCACTGTTGTGTCTTGTCGTGTTGTTGCAAGTTGTTTAAAGATGACTCGCTCTGCATGATGAGTCTTTGCTCCAAGCAGTGAAAGTGATTTCTTCTCTCTGTGAGCATTTTTTTATGTGAATAGATAAGAACCCAGGTGTTGGGCAATTATCACCAGGCATGTGTGTGAGTGCACAAGAAAGTATAAGCAAACGAAAAATGAGTGTCAGCAAAAAGATAAGAAGAATACCACTTTGGGAAAATCCCTGGAAGACATCCAGCTGCGAGCAATGTATTACAAAGAATGGTGGGTTTTAAGCAATAAGTGACTGATTTACCATAATTATGATATCAGAAAATGTTTTGATCTTTGCGATCTGTCCTTTTGATATACAAAGCTTTAAAAGGGTTAATTTATTCATGCTTGTATATGTGGTAAGTATCTAGATAGCTAAAGTTAAGAACACAGTTTTAAAACTTTGTAGCTCTGTGTGTGAGCTCCTCTCTGGATCTGACTGCCTGGGCTCAACAGGATGACTTGTGTGTGTGTGTGTGTGTGTTTAAGCAACCGTGTGTGCTGTCAGGTAGAGGAGGACACAGAGTAGAGTGAGGGAGCACAGTAAGGATGCCCTATCTCTATCACACAGCACAGAAGACACCAGCTCACCAGGACTTCCTAGAAACTCAGGTGTGGCTAAGATGTCATGATCAACAGTAAGCATACCAAGGCCACAGAGAGGTAGAGCAGTGTACAGTCAGGCAGACATCTTTGCATGGTAAATCCATGACAGCCACTTAAATTATATGTGAATTTCCATAGAACCAGGTGCAGCAGGAAAGAGAACCAAGAGATGACATAACACCTAGAAACAGAGGTGAGAGAGGCCCAAAAAAAGTTGAATATCAGTTGTTACATGCCATCTTGTCAACTCAGGTCTCTGTTCTGGTGACAGAATGAGACTATTTTGCATCGATCTTTGACCCGCTTCAGTAAAATTTTTGTACTATTATTGGCGTCTATTTTTGTTTAAAATAAGCACGTTGGTAAAAGTTATATGCAAGTCAGCCATAACATTATGACCACTAACAGGTGATGTGATGACACCCATTATGTTGTTACCAGTGGGTGGAATATATTTGGCAGCGCGTGGAAATTTTGTATTTATTGATGATGAAAAATAATTATTTATTGATGTTTGAGACAGAAAAACTGGGCAAGCAGAAGGTTTGGAGTTACTTTGACAAGGGCCAAATTATGATGGCTGGAGAACTGGGTCAGAGCATCTCCAAATCTGCAGCTCTTGTGGGTTTTCCCGGTCCGAAGTGGTCAGTTCCTGTGAAAAGTGGAAAAGAGGAAGGAAAAACAAAGAACCGGAGACAGGGTCAGGGGCGGCCGAAGCTCATTGATGCACGTGGGGAGTGAATGCTGGCCCCTGATCCTACAGATAAGCTAAAGTAGTCAAATTGTCAAATACACACAGACCAGTAAGCATGCGTCTCTACTGACCACTGTCCACTGCCAAAAGAGCTGTCCGTTTCAGAACTGGACCACGGAGCAATGGAAGAAGGTGGCCTAGTCTGAAGAATGACATTTTCTTTTACATCACAGATGCACACGCACTCGTGTGTGTTGCTTAGCTGGGGAACTCGTACGTAGCACCAGGAGGCATTATGGGAAGAAGGCATGCCGGCGGAGGAAGTGTGATTCTTTAGGCAATACTCTGCCGGGAAACCTTATTTCCTGATGGCACTGGCCACTTTCAGCAGGATGATGCACCCTGCCACAAAGCAAAAATGGTTCAGGAATGGTTTGAGGAACACAACAGCAACAGGGTGTTGACTTGGTCTCCAAATTCCCCAAATCTCAATGCAATCGAGCATGTGTGGGATGTGCTGGACAAACGATCCATGAAGACCCCACCTTGCATCTTACTTAAGATAGGACTATTTTAGGACTTAAAGGATCTACTTCTAGTGTATTGGTATCAGGCACATCTTCAGAGCTGTAGTGGAGTCAGTGTCTCGACGGGTCAGTGCTGTTTTGGCGGCGTAAGGAATGGCTCATCGTGTGTGGTTCCTGGCCCAGACAGGGATGGGGTGGGGCTGTTTTAATATGATTGGCTATGTCAATCAATCACACACTCCACATCAGAACATGGTGAAACAGTTGAAATGACCCATAGCCCAACTATTTGTTCTTCAAAAATCATGGAAACGTGACAAACGCAAAGGTGGTGCTGAAAAGATGTGGGAGAAAAAAAGTAGTTGCTTGAGGCAGATGCAGCAAAGTGCCCCAACATTATGGTGCTTTCAGACCAAAAGCGAAAGTGAGCGTTCGCATTTCCTGTCAGAAGGCGCAAAGCAACGCGAAGCAAAGGGGGTGGGTCCGGCAACGCGAAGGAATTCGCATGAGTTGAATATTTTCGAGCGAGGAGGTTGAACTATCTGGTGAGTTCAGAAAACATGTGTCTGTGACTTTATTCCAGCTATCATTGTACTTTACTGTGACCAAGTTAGCATAGCATAGCCCTGATCGATCCAAACATTTTAGAAGTTGTTGTCCTGCTGTCTTGCTGGCAGACCTGACAAAGCATGAATTCATATGTTTAACAAATCTGCATCATGTTGTTGTTATTTCAGCATCAGTTTAATCCGTTTATTGCAATTAAATCACAGCAAAATGTTTACTTTGGGTTCATATTGTTGTGGTAATGGCGAGTTGTGTTTATTCAAGTTATCACGTTAAAATCGCCCTCTCTTATGAACACTTGCAGCGAATGTACTCACGAAAGGAAAGCGTCACGAGGCGAAAATTCGCGGTTGGTCTGAATGCAACATCACAGACTTTTCTTTCAGTGCTGCTGCTATTTCTACCGCCACCAATGGACACAGAATGCCAACAGCAGGGGAGGGTTGTAACCAAGTGGGAAGCTTCCGGTCAGAGAACTGAGGCGAACGCGGAAGTCCCTTAAACCTGCATTCTATCAAACGACCAGCAGGGGGCGACTCTTCTGGTTTCAAAAAGAAGTGCGGTCTATTAGAATATAATATGTAATGTTAAAATGTTGCTACTTCTTAGCTGATTTCACATCTGGTGCCGCTGGTTGCAAAAACTCAACATGGCGGCGCCCTATCGGCCGAACTCAAGGCTTCAAAACGGCAGTCCACAAACCAACGGGGGACGTCACGATGACCACGTCCACTTCTTATATACAGTCTATGGTAGTGACTCATTAATGAGTAAAAAAAAAAGGTTGTTGGCAACTTTTTACGTTTCTTTTATAAAAACTTGACTTTTACTCTTTTCTCGAATATTTTATGGGCCAGTAATCTGTTTAACTTCCCTACATGTGCTATTTATTCCTTCATAACTTCTTTAGTTAGTTAATTTGTCTGTTATCTACTATGTATTTTGCTTCATTAACTAACGAAATGAGCTGTCAACCAAGCTGTATGCGCCCAGTTATGCAGGACAGCGCCAGGGCGCCTGTCCCTGAACTGACAAGAACAACCAAACCTTAAAGTGAAAAGGTATTAGCCTGATTTTCTAAATGTTTGCATGTGCTAGTGGTGTCAGTGTTGGAAAGCAGCCTGCATCACCCACTCACAAGCTGCAGAAATTCTTTCACTTTTTATTGCTGCCCGATTAAACGCGTATTTATTACTATACGCTATAGCATCTAAGTATCTCATTGTGAAGAGCGTGGTTTTCTTATGGAATTATTTTCTTTAATGACCTGTCCGTTTTACGCCCTATGTCAACTGGGATTGGCTCCAGCCCCCCCTTGTTTTCATATGCTGTGCCCGAATAGTGGGCTGACAAGGGGTAATTTGCCATGCCATTTTTGTAAAAGAAATTTATTGTTGTAAATGTTAAGTGGGGTATATTATTGTGATTTATATAATATCAATAATAATATTAAGTTCTTTCATCTGACTTCTTAGTACAATAACATGAAACACAATTTTTCAGATTAAGATATGTTTTATTTGATCTTCATTCACCAGAATAAAAGTAAAAGTACATTTTTGAAAGCACACGTTACACCAATAAGTGAAAATTAAACAGTAAACAATTAAGTTCTTGTAAAGCAAACAACAAGTAAAATCAAGAACAGGTTTATGTTTAGAAGATACGAAGAAGAAATACGTAGTAGCTCATCACAGTCTGTATTATCTCTACTGATTATCTTTCTACACTTCTATCTACTTTTGCAGTACAGACGTTTCCTGTTTGATCTGGATACTGATGATGTGTTTAGGCTATTGATTATGATTATTCACTCTCTTGAAAGAATGAATAGAAATTGCTTGATACGTTCAAACAATGCAGCACTGAAGGAGTATTGGTCTTCACTTAGGCTTCCCTTTGTCATTTGTTTGCTCTGCACTTCTTTATACATGGCATCTGAGTAGTGCGTCCCCCCGTTTCCTGCAACCATGTCATCGATCTTCTTGATCAGCTCCACTACTTGACTTCTGGCTTTATTGGTGTTGTCAAAGACGTGGAACCTGTTTCCACAGCTTTGGATGACTCGTCGAAGCTCTGGATGGCCCTCTCTTACATACTGTTGTATGGTCTGGTCTCCAAGATCACCACCACGAGTAAACAGCACGATCATGTGCTGGTTAGCTTCTGGACCAAACAGCTCCTGCAGGGCTTCCACTGAGTTTTTCTCTTCTTTGGTGAATCGACCCACTTGGATGACCAGCAGGAACACATGAGGACCAGGACATGAGACTTGGACACATTTCACAATTTCTTTTTTGATGATATCTGGGGATTTCGAAGTGTCCAGGATCCCTGGTGTGTCTACCACACTAAGTACTCTGTTATTCCAGAGTACCGCAGCTTTTTGACACGTCTCAGTCACCGACTCTGAACAGGGACGGGATCTGAAACTTCTCTCTCCCAGAATGGTGTTTCCAACAGCACTCTTGCCCACACCAGTTTTTCCAATCATCACAATTCTCATATCAGGACCTGCAAAACAATTCATAACTTGTGTTCAAGCTGTCTGAAAGAGTAAATCGTTGGCTTGATGTACATATATTTTAGTGAATATGAGCACATAGAGCAGATTAAAACAAAAATGTTTTGAGTCTTACCAGCAGGAAGAGCCATTTTCTCTCAGCACTGTTTTCTGTGCAGAGACGACAAAGATGAATGTAAAGGCATTTGTTTGAGACATTGTTGTTTCTTTATATAGTAACTACACGGCTGACACACCCCATAATATTTGCATAACAGCTCCATATAAAACAGGCAAAGACAAGGACATTCTGCAGATACCTCACAGCTCGTCTGGCTCCTTGCTGCACAGGATCCAAGGACCATGTCTGACAGTAAGTTAAACTATTTCTATTTGTTTGTAATGCTCTCTTTACTTTGCATTAATACAACTCTATTGTTGAAGTCAAAGGATCCACTTTTGAATAATTAAGGGAAATTGAAACCATGTACAGATTTCTTTATTGTATGAGATTAAAAAATGACATTATGTTTGTTGTTTTCACAGAAAAGAAGATTTCAATCATTGTTCTGGGAAATGGAGATTCTTTGAAGAAAGCCCTAATAACCAACATCCTAGGGAAAGATTTATTTAAACTAAACAAAACAAGTGTTCTCAAAGATACTCAGATCTTTGAAAATGATATATATGAGGTCACATGTACACCAGAATTGGACACAGCATGTAAGAACATAGAAGCACAATTTGCTCTTAATTGCCACCCTGACATGTGTCTGTTGGTGGTAGAGGATGGATTTTCAGCAGGAGAGGTGTGGCAACAGATAGAAAGGCTGAACCAAATAACAGGAAAACCCACAGAAGAGTTCAGAGTATTTCTGCCACTGAGCTCTGAAAATCCAGATTCTTACCCATTCAGATGCAACACCACGGAGCAGGTTGTCAGTGAACTGAGAGGGCTGGCTGTAGAAAGAAATCTGACGTCAACCAACAAGAGGTAAAAGGAAACATGCAGATTTATAATTGGACGTAACTTATATATAATATGTTGGTGTACACTGGTGCATGCCCATATTTAGTAAATGTAGTCTACAGGACTGTTATATTTGTTTGTATACTCTTACACTACAGATGAAGTAACACTGCCTCTACTTTATAGGCATGCTGACCATCCTCAGTCAGATGCGTCATCACACAGAGAGAGAGGTGAGCCACAGTCTCTCTCAGCTGCATCTTTCTAACCTATAGCCAAATGGATGATGGTGTATCAGGGCCACTGTAGTAATAGACGATCTCTGCGATTATAAGATAAGAAAATAGGTTTATTAGTCAACAGATGACCTGAACACAGGCGATGGGCTGAAGTTTTTAGGACTCACACTCCGGGTCCAACTAGCGCATTGCAAGTTAGCACCTCAGCGTGTCAAATGTGCTCCAGTCTCTGTGGATTTTTGATGTGTTCTGTGACTTTTTCTCTTCCGTAACCCGCTAGAACAGCAGCCTCTCTGTGTACAGCCTCCCGATTTACAAATTAAGTACTGGCCTAATTTTTAACATTGCCCCCCTTCTTCATTACAATCCTACCACAACAATTCACTTTAGCTTTGGACCTGGCAGGCTCCATAACTTTTTTTTTGATCTACAATAACCCTAATATGTTGTCTTACAAATGTGTAGTGTTTACTGAAGGTGGATTAATTAAAAAAGAACCAAAAGATTTCATCAAACTTACAAAAACAATTTTTTTGCCTTTCCATTCAGGTGGCAGATCCTGGGTATGGAACCCTTTCACCAAGAATTTCAAAAGTGAGACCTTTGTTTTCAAGATGTAAAGTATCACAGAAATGCAGTATTTTGTGTATGTGTTTAAAGACAAGAAATCAAAATGTCCTTTAAATGAAAATGTGCTGGGATTTATGAAAACAGATCACTGTAAAGTTCCCTCAAGGTGTTTTTCTACATCAATGCAGGAAAGTCCTCTGGCACCACAGTGACCCTTGTTCTGCTGGGAATGGCCGGGACTGGAAAGAGTGCGAGTGGAAACACAATCCTGGGAAAGAAGCAGTTCACGTCTAGAACCAGTTCAAATCCGACCACCACAGAGTGCCAGGTGGCAGAAACAGAGATAGACGGTACACGTGTACGGGTCATTGATACCCCAGACATCTTTGATGATGAGATTAAATCATCAGTTAAGAACGAACATGTGAGAAAGTGCAAACAGCTCTGTCAGTCAGGACCTTGTGTTTACTTACTTGTGATGCAAATTAGCAGATTTACAGACGGTGAGAGAGACATACTGAAAAAGCTGGAAACAGCTTTTGGTAACAACGTTCAGGAACAAACAGTCATCCTGTTTACTCGTGGGGACGACCTGCAGCGTGCAAAGATGAGCTTGAAGAACTTTTTGAGTGCCTGCCAGACAGATCTCAGGGAAATAATTAAAAAGTGCGGCAACAGGTGTGTTGTTTTTGAGAACAGTGGCTCAGATTCAGGTCAAGTGGAGAAGCTAATGCAGACAGTGGACAGCCTATCCATCTGATAAAAAGACGGAAGAAACAATAACTGTGTATGAATCAGACCAGATTAATGAAGTGCTGGGATGAAATAAATCATTAATCTGTAACTGGTTGATTATAAAGTTATGACTTTTATTTTGGTTTCCTCTTACTTTGCTTTATAATTAGCAGCATTTAACTAGAGATTTATGTGTTTTTATATTATTTTTTGATTCTGTTAAAGAAGTCTAACATGTCTCTTTACTGGTGCAGCAGCTCCCTCCTGTCTCACGTTGTTAACTTTTGTAAACTATGATGACATACATGTTACATTTACCAATAAAGCCCAGTTTTGCTGTATACCCAGTGTCTCATATAGTTTCTGGTTATTCCTCCACACAGATTTGTGATTTAAATAAATTCTTCTCATTTATAGATTTAGAGCTAAGAGGACGAGGGGGAAATGTTGTCCTAAATAGTGCTGACTTGTAAAAAGAATATCTTTAAAATAAATAAATAACTATTGACATGTGTGACACAATGTAAAGTGTAACATGGTTTGCTTAAATTCCCCCCACCATTTAGGGTTTTCTGCTGGAATATGTAAGTGGAAACTAACTTCATGTTCCTGGCATACACAGCCAATCACTACATCAATATCACTACTAACTAAAAACTAAAGGCAATATATATCATGGCCATACAGGCTAATGTAGGCCTACTGTACTTAAGGGAGACACTACAAGTGAATACAGTAAAACTTGTCTCTAATAACGTCATCACAATCGCCAATTTGCACACATTTGACAAGTCAGTGCAGGTGAATGGGATAAATAAAATAACTAAAGCATATCACCACAGAACGTCCCCAGTTAATGACTTACATCAAGAGTCTTTTCCCCTGAAATGTTGTTTAAAAATGCAGATAAGCTCGTTTTAGTTCAGAAGAAATCTACAGATGCAAACAGCATGAGGTCAGTAGGCTTAAAACTAACACCATCCAAATGCGTATTCTTGAACTTTTATTTCCATGAGAGTAAAAGAAGACATGGAAGCAAAATATGAAAAAGTGTCCTGCCTTAAACAGTAACTTTATTTTTCTGATCATAGGCTCCTCATCTAATAACTATCCATTCTATTGGTTTGTTGGATGCTGATTGATTTTTTACATGATACAGGCAGCCCTTCCTTAAAATGTGAAAGTCTTACCATCAGTTATTGTGTGTGTGTGTGTGTGTGTTTATAATATAATAGCAACAATAATAATGTATTTGATCAACACATTATTGTATTCAGGCAATTCAGTATTCTGTAGCTTGGCTGTGTGAAGCTGAAGGTTATCTTTACTCATTTGGCATCTTGCTTGTGAAACAAAAAGTATTTAAATAACATCTATTTTAATTATGGCTGCAGCCCGACGATTTTTGTTGATTTTGAGGTGTTATGTATTCCAATAATACCAAAACAATTAAAACGATTGATTGCCTTGTGAAAAATAAACAAGTTATTAGTGACACTAAGTCCCTGTCCTTGGTGCAGTCATTTATTCTAAATGAGCCCGTTCTCATCTCAGGGCATCCAATACCAACGCTTTCAGAAAAAAGTGACAAAACGTAGTTATTTGCCACTAAAGGTACCCTTCAGCGTCTATATGAGACACTCTGGGGAATCCCGTACAGACCGGTAGTGCTAGTCCTAGTTAGCTAGGTAGCCACGTTCATGATAAAAGTGTTAAGCCCCCGATGAAGGGTATCTTTACCATAAAATCCTCACGCTTTGTCGAGCTGTCTGAAAGCATCAGTTATGACGTATTAAAATGAGTAATGCGTTGTCTAAATAGATAGCCTACTATTAGCAAAGAAAACATGCACATTGTGGCATAGTTTCCTTTGCTGTTGCCTGCTCCTGTGATAAACCTCGTGAATACTTAAAACTTGGTCTCTCTCTCAATTGATTATTGTAGTGTTATTGAGTGTTAGGGAATTAAAATAAATTGCTAAGGAAGTCAGAGTTGTGTTAATATATTTAATGTTTTGTTCAAAAAGACTTCAGTAAATAATTATGAGAAGTGCCCTTTTTTCCACAGCCCACCAATATGCCTGTGCACGTCCCTGCCAGAAACCTTAGCAAAACGAAGCGCGCCGTGTTTAGATTGACGACTGTTCCAAGCCAAGGCTCAAGTTCATTTAGGTGTGCCAGTAAGACATGCCAAGAATGCACATCTTATAGTCTATAAAAATGTTTTTAAATTTACAACAGTGTTTGGCAAACCAAATAAAATAAAAAAGCCAGCTTAAACATTACCAGTTTCATCACATGTGACTTTTAAAAGGTTACAAGAATAAATAATAAACAGCAGCGAGTTCTGGATGTAAAACACACAGAGGAAATGAAAGGTGTTAAAAAAAAATCGTCAAATTCTGGGTGAAATGTTAATTTTTTTATTTGTAAGTTTATTGCAGCTGTGGAGTTAAATGCTGGTGCATCACAGCTAACAAATAAAATTGACAGCGGTATCATAAGTGTTAAGACATTTTCAGAAACAATGGATGCTAAACGTCTGTGTACAAAATAATGTGTGCATATGAGCAACGTGTGAAAGATAAGAAGGTGACATGAAGTTAAAGGGTTTGATATACAGAAACACAGGACGATCTGGATTAACCAGATCTACATGACTGCCTTCTTTAAGATCAATCAATGACAGTTGGTTTCACAAACATCATTTAAAGAAAATCTGCTCCTGCTCTCTAGTCCTTCCTTGTTACTCAACAATGTCAAGTCACTTTAATTTATGTAGCTCAACATCCCGGTGCAGAGCTGATGACTCATTGCAGAGGGTGAAAGTTCCTCTAGTAGACATATACAGTGCTCTTTCTGCCCCACACTTTTATTGTTTGCAAGGAAAATAATTCAGCAGACAGACTGTCAGCTGCTTTCATGCCTGTAAGTTTGGTTCGTCTAACCAGGGAAAAAATATACATGGTTGCACATTAAGAGCAGACCGTTTTGGTGACTGTCATCCGTCATTTGAGCTTATCAGCAACTAAACTCATTAGCAAATGAGGCTGGGTCCTTAATGTAGCCTATGGTCATAGGTGTCATTTCCACTGGTCCCCACCACTTTTTAAAAGCATAATTTGTAAAAAAAAAAACATGCAATGCAATTAAAATATAGAAAAAAAACAACTTAAAAAATATGCTCCTAATAATGAAAGGACCCCAAAAACATGCCACAACAATCAGTAACTTTAACTACTTCTTGACAGTTTCTTTTTGGCCAAGTTTTCCGTTCTCTCCCTTTGAACATGAGGGAGCAGGAACAGCAGGGATGATGTCACATGAGAAAAGTTGATCTACAGGAGAAACAGATCTGAAAGCAGCACAGAATGCCTGAGAGCTGCACTGACTGACATTCTATTATATTTATATATTTTGAAATGCCACCTGAATTTTGTGTTTCCTTTTACATAAATACAAAAATTCCACCATAGATTGGTGCAGAAACTTTCACCAGAATGCAGGAAATGAACTGTCTTAAGTAATTTAAGTATCTCTTCGTCTTGTTCTTGTGAACCCTATATCTACGCGTACTGTGATGTCTTACGAGCTAAGTGTTTCTTCACACCCCTAATTCAAAGGGCTACAGTGTGTCACCATCACTTTGCATTACAAAGTGACGCCCTTGCCTATGGTAAATTTATTCCTTATACTATATGTATATATGTTATAAAAGTATTTATGTATATAAAATTGGCCCATGTGTTAATTAGATTTATATAATAACAGCAGCAATAATGATAATAATCAAGTGTATCATCTCTTTCTTTCTTTTTCTTTAACTTTTATTTAACCAGATGATCTCATTGAGATTTATAACCTCTTTTTCAAGAGAGACCTGGCCAAAATGGCAGCATATTAACAGTGCACAAATATGAACACCAAGCACAGGCACAACAACAAGGAATCTCAATTCATATTAAAATCACATAAAACATGAAACAAGATGTATAATTATTGTGTATTTCACGTTAATTTTCCAGAATAAAATAAAACGACAAAGATGAATGTCAAGGGATTATTAAGAACGTTGCTGTTAGATTATATAGTAGCTGACACGCCCCATTACATTTACATAACAGCTCCATATAAAACAGGCAGGTACATTCTGCAGATACCACACAGCTCATCTGGCTCAGTGCTGCACAGGATCCGAGGACCATGTCTGACAGTAAGTTGTGTAACAATAATTTTCTATCCGGCATGTTGGTTTTTAATGCTCTCTTTATTTTGCATCAGTAAACCTCTAAGGATCTTCTTTTGAAATATACATTTCTGTAGAGCATGTTTTTTCTTAATGCTTTCCTATTTTGGAAAATCAGGGGCAAATGTAACCACATACTTTTTATTTTATTGGATGTATAAGGTAAAAAATGACATTATGTTTGTTGTTTTTCACAGAAAAGAAGATTTCAGTCGTTGTCCTGGGGAATGGAGATTCCTTGAAGAAAGCCCTAATAACCAACATCATAGGGAAAGATTTATCTAAACTATCCCGAAGAAATGTTCTGAGTAATACTGCGATATATGAAAATGATACATATGTGTTCATATTTACACCAGACTTGGACGCATCATGTGAGGACATAAAAAACCTATTTGAAATTAATCGTTACCCTGACATGGCTCTGTTGGTGGTAGAGAATGGACTTAATGGCGAAGAGGTGTTGAAGCAGCTAGAAAAGCTGAAAGAGACAACAGGAAAACCCACAGAAGAGTTCAGAGTCGTGCTGCCCCTCAGCTACAAACCCCCATACAACTTCTACACCACAGAGCAGGTTTTCAGTGAACTGAGCAAACTGACTGCAGACAGAAATCTGATGCCAGCCAACAAGAGGTAACAGTGAACAGAGAGACTGTAGATATAAATACATATCAGTGTGCACTGGTGCATAGATTTACACCTTAAGGTTCTTGCACACTGCCCAGTCAGCACCCAACTAACACCAAGTCACAAGGTCGAGGCTGCAGTCACTTTTTGGCAAGTGGAAAACTCCATTTTTACTGGATGTATTGGCCCTTTAAAGGTATTTCCACAGGTTAAAAGGACTGGGTGACTTATAATCAGCAATAACTCATATATAAGTAACACTCATGACTAAAATCAATTCATTTTGAGAACCGTTCAGCCACAAGTAGTGAGGTGGAATCAGTTTTATCAGTTTTCTGCCTTTTTGGCGAGTGCAATACTACAAACTACATATTTGAACTTGTTGTAAAAGGACTGGATTGGTTGGCACAGAGCAACAAAAATAATGTGATAAAGATAATTGTAAGAGAGAGCCTATGAATCATGTTAATGAAAGACTACAGTCTGTTTTCCAAATATTAACAAGTATATTAAACATGGGCCTACCAAAAAAATTTCATTGGCAACAATAATAAAATAAATAATTTTAATGTTTTTTATAGTTTTGTCAGACCTGATAAACAGCAAAAACGTCAATTGTGATTATTCCGTTACAAGAAACATTTATGTCTCACAAAGACTAGGCCTACCTTTGTTACCGCGGACATAAAGTCATGTTTATTTGCAAGTTATGACTGTCTGAGATAAAAGATGCTGTAGATGTAGAGATGTAGCCTACAGGGCGTCCCAGCTTTAACATGCTGCACCCGCTGCCGAGCTTCCTCCAGCGCACGTTCTGATTCAGATTGTGCACGCAGAGGAGAGGCTGTTCACAGACAGGTCCGTTGTCAAAGAGAGAGAGAGGAGCGAGTAACCTCGCTAACCTGCACTGACATCAAAGAAAGTCGTGCGCGCTGACGTTCCGCATGCGAGTACGCACAGCTGTCAAACGGAAAACGGCGCACATTAGTCCAACTTTCTACAACCCCACCCAACCCGAATAGAAATGTCAAACTCTAAAGACTCCATCCGACTGACACCGACTGACGGCGCACACTGATCCAACAGTGTTGGTTTGTTGGTTGGAGTCGGTCGGCGTTTGTCGGGGGCAGTGTGCAGCTTTAGAACATATTGGTAAGCTGATATGGTTCTGCCTTTACATTATAGGCATGCTGACAATCCTGAGTTATATGTGTCAACACCAAACACTGCAGTGGAGAAAACAGGTGAGACACAATCTCTCTCAGCAGCCTCTTTATTATAACGTAGTCAAATGTGTTGCGTTTAGTGAAGGGTAATTAACTCTAACAGAATCTAAGGTTTTATAGCAACTTACAAAAACTCTCATTTTGCCTTTTTGTTCAGGAAATGCAAACGACATCACTGAAGGCAAGAAGAGTTTAAAAAGTAAGATCTGTGTTTTTAAGATGTGTCTGAACTGAAACCGTAAATTATTACAAAAATGCAGTAGTTTTGTGTTTTAATGAAAGCAGTCACTCTTAAAAGTGCAGCTGCTTGGATTTATTAAAACAGGTAAATGTAACGTTCTTTTTGTTCTACATCAAAGCAGGAAAGTCCTCTGGTACCGAAGTGACCCTTGTTCTGCTGGGAATGGCCGGGACTGGAAAGAGTGCGAGTGGAAACACAATCCTGGGAAAGAAGCAGTTCAGGTCTAGAGCCAGTTCAAATCCGACCACCACAGAGTGCCAAGTGGCAGAAACAGAGATAGACGGTACACGTGTACGGGTCATTGATACCCCAGACATCTTTGATGATGAGATTGAATCATCAGTTAAGGACGAACATGTGAAAAAGTGCAAAGAGCTCTGTCAGTCAGGACCTTGTGTTTACTTACTTGTGATGCAAATTAGCAGATTTTCAGACAGTGAGAGAAACATACTGAAAAAGCTGGAAACAGCTTTTGGGAACAACGTTCAGGAACAAACAGTCATCCTGTTTACTCGTGTGGACGACCTGCAGCGTGCAAAGATGAGCTTGCAGACATTTTCGAGGTCCTGCCAGACAGATCTCAGGGAAAATAATTAAAAAGTGCGGCAACAGGTGTGTTGTTTTTGAGAACAGTGGCTCAGATTCAGGTCAAGTGAAGAAGCTAATGCAGACAGTGGACAAGATGTTAGAAGAACAGAAACAATCCTACAAGTGTGCAGCTGTCTGACCAGATAAAGTCCTGGGATGGGATTTCTTTGCATATACATATTAACATGATGGACTAGAAATGAAATGATCTTGAACCAGTTGATTATAAAGTTATGAATAGTTAAAAAGGATTGGATTTTTTAGGGGAATATCAACATGGGTTTTTATCCAAGTAATGAAACATGTATATTCAAAGATGCAGCAACAACATACAAAGATTTTTAAGACATATTTTTTCTTTTTTCACACAACTTGAAACAACATGTGAGTTGCATAATATCAATATTCCAAATGTTATTAATATAAACAAATAAGGCAGACATTTCTTGATAATTGTGTCCAACATGTGTACTGAGCAGGACATTTTAGACAGAGTCAGTGCTCCCTCAAGGACAAACAGAAACACTGTCTCTAACTTAGATCAAACATGTATTTGTCATTTCTGTACTGTGATCTCTTTACTTTCTGGCCAACATATAGAGTGTGCTGATAGCAAAATATCTGTGATAAGCTCAAAGCTAAGTGTGGCCAAATATGTGCTTTAAATCTAAAAATAAATATAGCCAAGCAATGACACACTTTTGTGATGGAATAAATATATGACTCATCTTGCACTGTTTTATTTCCATTTGCACAATGTAAAAAAACATATAAATAGATTAGATTTTTTGGTTTAGGTTTTTGTGATGGCTCCTCTAAATGGGCCTGTTTGTCAGTGTAGAAAACCACTCACTCTGACCATATTATTGACAATAAAAATAACTATACAAAGTTTCATTCATTGTTTGTTGTGTTGTTGACTGATTTATTTGCATACACATTAGCTGACAGTTTAATGGTACCTGGTTCTTGTAGGAGAATAAAAATTGACTGTATGTATATGTAAAATTTAATTTTACATATATGTAAATTCAACATTTAAAAACTGTATTTCTAAAGTTGATTAAGCAGGAAAAATAAAACAGTTTTTTGTTGATGGAATAAAATACAGTATACTGTGATGGTGGGATGTAGATAAAGAAAAAAACAAATGCTAGAAAACAGTTTATTTCCCATAAACTGAGCCAAGTACAAAAAGACCTGATTTATTTTTAGTGCAGACACAGAACGGACAGCTAGTGTTCACTGAATTTAACAAAAACAAGTATGCATTATGCTCTGCAACTTCCTACATGAAGGAAGCCTTATGACTGGGGGTGTAAATCAAGACGCATTTACAATTTCTAAGGAAGAGGGAGACAAATTACAAGGTACTTTTGCTTGGCAGCTTATCCTGAACACCCTCCTCTGAAAACACTTCATCTGCAGTCATCTGTTTTTCTGAAATGGAAGTTTAATTTGTCTAGATCAGGGTTCGAGTTATAATCTGAGCTTCGCTGGGGTCTCTGCCCTTAACGTGTTATTATTTTAGCACACAGCTGCAAGCATTTTATCATATGTAGCACTGTACTAATTGGAGGATGCATCAAAAAGCACAGTACAATACAACTGAGGTTTGGGTCCAGTTAGTTCTAAACTGTGCGCACGAGAGCGGCTGATGGTGGAGAAGTGCAGCATCCTGTAGGATAGTAGTTCATTAGGAAAGCAGTTAATTTAAGTCTGTTTATCTTTTTAATGTAAATAATAGTAGGTACTAATTATAATGACAAATACATTATTCGTGATTCAAATAATGATTGTTGATAAATGAATTAGTGACCCTCACAGATGCACTCCCTCTCATCCGGCATCACTGACTCTGGGGTCAGTAAAAACATGCTGAGGTCAGCAAAAGGAAGATGCCAGGTGCAGAATAAATGATGCAACTGTCAGCAAATGGACCAGTTTGTCAGTGTAGTATTTTAAACCACCAGACCAACCAGTCACTCTGACCATTAACAAGCAAATGTTTCCATCTGGTGTCTGATGAAGGTACAACAATTAAAGAGTTACGATTTTGAGTAACTAAAACAAGATCATTTAAGGTGCCTTATAATAAGAGTTTATTTATCTCAAGAAGGAAAAATAAGCACCTTTAATTATTAACTTAATACTAAGCTTTAAAAAAAGAAAAGTTTAACATCAACTACATGAGGTCATCTGGAATAAATCAGACCCGACTGCAGAGTCAGAGTTTTATTTATATCATTGACAATAAAAAAGAAAAACATATTTTACCTGCTGTAAATTCAAAGTTCTATTCAATGTTTGCTGTGTTGTTAATTTATTTATTTGCATCCGCATTAGCTGGCAGTTTAATGACACCTGGTTCTTGTTGGTGTCATGCTCCTGGGTTTAAGTGTGGTCCTGTTTTATTCTTCGCCTCTGTGTTTTTGTTTAGGTTTGGTTAGTTGATCATTGCTTCCTTGTTCTCTGTGGTATTTGGTTTCACATGTCCTTGTGTATTGTTGCTAGCTTTTCTTCCTGTTTTATTTTGTAGTGATGAGTTTCATGAAACGTTCGAAGCAATTGTGCCGGATTTGTGTGGAGGCTTTGAGCCAATTCGACACCCATCTCCACTGTAACACCTACTGGTCACTTTTGATATTGTCACATCTTTATAGTGGTTTCAGTAAAACAATGACTGACAAGCATATAAAATTCTAAATATCTTATCAATACAAAACTCATAGGATTTCAGAGAAATCTCCATAAAACAAAGAAACGCTTTCAGATCGTCAGAGAGCCTAGAGGGGAAGATGTAGTTGAGGTCCATCTTTCTGCCCTGAGGCCTTCATCCTCCAACAATAGTGAAGGGCTATAGATCCTTCACCACCAGATTCACCAAAGCCTCATCCAGCTCTCTCTGTCTGCCTTTAAAAAGAACATAAACCTACTGTTTGATAAAACTACTGAAACTGAGCAAATCTAGCTTGAAATAGTGCCTAGTTCTTTAGATTATTAGGCCAACTAGGCCATCATTTGTAAGCTGGATGTAAAACAGCACAGGCCAAATACAGTGAAAACAATTAGCTCAGTTCTGCTCAGTGTGGAAAACTATTTGTTACTGGTTTAATTGGCCCTTTTTAAGGAGGCATATGTAGTTTTTCAGTGAACTCATATCAAATTTTCATTGCCTTATTGTCCCATACCCAGCAAGCAATAGCCGTCATTTCACCGTTTAGGTTTACTAGAGACCTGATTTAGTCCGGCTATGAGTAACCCACTTCTAGCCGTAATAACTTTGTGGTTATGTGGTTAATAACCATGTGGTTACATGACGTTTTTGCCAAAATAACTTGCACCGTGTATGATATTCCATCATTTAAGCAAGGTCTACAGTGATTACAAGGTTTTTTGTTTCATTTCTTTCACATGATTTACGCGCAAGTGGGGTTTCGCCCTGGCAGCACGTGAGGTATTTGATATCCCATTATTTTTGCAATGGCAATAATATCTACAAGATATTAAGTGTCATTAAATTGACATGGTCTATCTGTAGCCACGATTTAGCTCTTACTTGGACAGGCTACGTGTAGTCTGCTTTTAGCCCACCTGGTGAAATAGAGGCAATCAGTGGTCTAATATCAACGGCTTGGCTGTAGCTCTGTTTCAGACCAAATAGGTTACATGTAGTTTTCAATCATGCAGCTGTTGAGGTGCGTGATCTCATTTCATCAAATGCAATTAAACGTTTAAAACATTTAAATTATCTTTATTTTCGCTGTAACGTTCCCTGCATTACCTTTCATTTTAATTTAAAACACACAGTGTGGAGTAAGGCACGTTGTTGTTAGCTTAACATGCTGCATGCAAGTGTAACTTAACGTTACTGTAACGTTACTCCATGATACCCACAGGTTTCCTCGTGCCCTTACAAACTCTTGAAATCAAAGGGGGTGAACATGAAACATGTGCAACCTTACCTATTATAATTTTGTAATGAAAGCCGCACATATATTTTACTCACTAACGTTAGATCAATTTACCTTCATTAGAATGATAATTAGAAATATACTGTATGTTTTCATTTAAAATCATTTGTTGATAGTAATCATGTCTTAATGTTTACTTATATTCATATTCTTACATATTCAACAGTTATGGATCTCATTTACCCGACAGACTGGCGCCACCCGAGAGACCCATCTGATGCTCTTCCTGCATCAAGTAGCAGCTTAGATGAAGATCTAGATTTGGATGTAGCCAACCCATTTATTTTGTTATTATTTATGTTTTTATTACCGCATGTTCTTAAAATTGTTCGTATTTGTATTTATAATAATATTTTATCAATAATTCCTTTATATTCCCATCATGTTGTATTGTCTTAAGTTGTAATTGTAATCCTTTTTCTTAATAAAATTTTTATATTTAATTTGTTTGGACGGATTACCATTTATTTATCACTATTCTGTTGTCTATTAGAGGTAGATATGTTGTCATTAAAAACATGTGTTTATTTGGTCTATTTTTGGGCTATGGTTAGACGTCTATCAAACTTTCACTGACAGCCCAAATTCAGCCCTGTTTTAGCCTAGATGTCTAGGCCGTGTTTTACCTTGGCAAACCTGAATCATATGACTGCTCTCCAGTCAAAAGCAGGACTTTCACACTCAGCCCGTCATAATGTTCATCTAGTTTAAACTTTATAGTTCAGCCTTTGTGAACTATGCTTCTCTGCTTTCTTTCCAAGAATGAGGCGTCTCATGTCTGTGCATTATAGAGCTGGAGTCGGGGTTAAGACAGAAATATTGCTTCTACATCAAGGACCAGTACGGTGACATGTGGAGTTCAACCATAAAACCCTCCCAGGGTGATGACCATCTCAAAGCAAAATGGAAATTCAAGAAGTATAAAATGACAACTGTCAGTAATACACAAAGAATCATTCATCAAATATGTAACCCAAAATATTATTACAGAACATCTCCTTATATTTCCATTATTTACTGATAATCTAGCTCACATAAAAAGATGATGTAAATATCAGTGGCTTAAGTATTGCAACATTTTGTGAGTATTTATATTTTATGCTACTTTTTTCTTATTTCTACTGCCACCTTTTATTTCTCCTATTTTTATTTGTATTTCTTGCTTTCAGATAAGGATTTTACTAACAAAACATCTCATAATTGAAACGATTATAAAATAGTTATAAAAGATGAAATCAATGCAGCAAGCACGAAGATTTATTTTTCTTGGAAAGTGAGCACTGTAGGAACGTCTACATCAGATGTCCAGTAGATGGACATATTGTATCAGTTATAGTTCAGTTTACGGTTGAGGCTGACAGAGTTGATCCTGGACCAGAATACACAAGTTTGATGAGTCAAAACGCAGCAGACAGAAGGAGAATAAAAAGTTATCTGTTCAGAAACATTTTGTTTTGTATTAGTTTTTTTGTCCTGTTACATTCAGTCTTCTCATCAAGCTTTCTGTGCAGAAGGTAGATGAGCTTCCATGATCCAAAAATGCATATGTTTGCAACACTGTCTCCTTTGGGGGTCTTTACTGGA